>NW_027069614.1:512720-515576 GCF_002906115.3 Quercus suber
GTTAAAACTTAAAAGGGTTAACTTTTATTAATTTTTCTTAGAACTTTTAAACCATGTTTTGTGTTAACTTCCCTAACCGACAAACAGAGCCTTAACCACAACTGAACTGTGACAAAATTCTAAAAAAGTCAGAATAATGGTGCAAATTCTATCATAAGCCGATGATGCGCAGATTAAGCGAAGTGCCGTAGGGACAACGGGACCGAGCCGACCGAGAATGCTCAACTTTTTCAAGACACAGGACATGAGCCGATTGTCAACGCCGAGCCCGAATCCCTAGCCTGCCTTGGAAGCCGAGCCTGTCGTGCCGTCTATATCTCTCTCTCCCTTGCTTTGCTTTTTCCAACACAAACATCCCCATGAGCCTATAAATGAATACAAACAAATCTCTCAATCTCAACACTATTGTACTACAATTGTGAAAATCCCAAACCAGAAAAACTGAAATTGTTTGTATTTTTAACTTTTTTTTTAGGGCTTGAGTGATTTGGTGAGCTGTACTCACATTCTAAAAAATTTTAATGGTGCATATAAGGGTTTATTTGTTTAATTTGTTGTTGTTGTGTGTGTGTGTGTGTTTTTTTTTTTTTTGGTAAATTGCAAATTACATACTTAAAATTTAAAGGTATTTAAATTTTACACTTTAAAGTTTCAGAATTTAAATTTTACCTTTTAAAGTTTAGAAATGTTTAAATTTTATACTCTAACGTTTTAGAATTTGAATTTTGCTTCTAAATTTTAGGGGTGTTTGGATTTTACTTTTTAAAATTTATTGTTGTTTGAATTTTACAACCTAAAATTTAGGAATGATAATGGGTTGGGTTTGGGGTGGGTTTCTTTATGTTTGAACCCGCCTTATGGGCCTACCCCTTGTTACCCAAACTCGCCCGTTTAATAAACGAGTTTTTTTATAACCCCCATACTTGACCTGTCGAGCCTCGCAAGCCCCGCCCAAGCACGTTAGGTTTGGGTCCAAGCATATCAAACATATTGAAGCAAACCCCAGATCATAAATTTACACCCACAACAACACAAACAACAAAATCTAAGGAAATCTCAAACCAAAATCCACCATACCCATTGATTCAAAAGTTCCAAATACATTTGAAATCAAAATCCAAACCAAAGCACATGCAAGCAACAACATCAGATCTTTAAAACCAAATCTAAATCCCCAAAGCCAATAGACAAAAATAGAAGAAGAAAGTGAATAAACCATCGCTATCACTGGTGGCGGTTGTAGTCTGTTGTGGTTCAGCTGTGGCTCACCTTGGTGTAAAGCAAATAAAGAGAGCAATATTGGGTGAGATTGGAAATGGCTTTATGAGCAAAACCATGGTGGCAGTGGTGCTGTGATGATCAAGGTTCGGCCATGGAAGCTTTAAGGGAGAGAAAGGGTCTAATGAATAAGTTTGAGAGGCGAGGAGATGAGGGGCGGCTGCTGAGGAGAGTTTGAGAGTAGGGTTAGGACTTAGGAAATTAGGTTAGAATAAGTTTATATACATATGGGGGGTATTTTGGTAAATTATATTAAAACAGGTCGGGTTCGAGTCAGATTTAGGGCAGGTATCAGAAAAACTTGCACCCGACTTGAACCCGCTTTGGGTTTTATTTAAAAAACCCAAACCTGACCCTACTGTTTCACACGGGTCAAGTAAAACTCGAACCATTAGGGTCGGGTTGAGTCGGATAAAAATTTCCATGCTTATCAAAGTTTTAGAATTTGAGAGTGTAAAATCCAAACAGTCCCAAATTTTAGAGAGTAAAATCTAAATTCTGAAACGTTAGAGTGTAAAATTCAAACACTCCCAAACTTTAGAGGTGTAATTTACAATTTACCCTTTTATTTTTGGGATAGAAATTTATTGCTGAATAAACATTATGCTAAAACAGTGGTCTAATTGTGACTTAAGTGAATTGATTCAATTTGATTATATGTTTAACATGCTGTGGATTTTAATTCTCTTAACTAGTAAACAAGAAATATGGAGTTCAAATCTCATCATAGAACAGATGCTATAAATTTTATCATAATCATAACTATATATATAAAAAAAAGAAGGATGATTATATGTTGATGATGTCATTCTTTAATGAAAAAGATGTGTAAATGTTTCCCTAGACGTGAGGTGATTTAGTCATAAGATAAATTATTATTTTGGTCCGTGAATTATGTGTGAAAGTTCAAGTTTGTTAATTGTTCACGTGCAATTTGGTCTCTAAGGTTGTGAAAGTAGTTCAGTGTTCTCCTACTAGCTGTCCATATTAATTGTTAACTACTAACTAATATAAATCATGTCTTCCTTACAATTTTTTAAAAAGTTAACTATAGGCTTTCTAACTTTTAAGGAAACAAAAGTCAAATATAGGTTTCAATAAAGAAAAAGAAGAAGTTAACTATAGGTTTAGTATTTAATTTGTAAAGTCACTTTGATTTCTAACGAGTAGGGGTAAGAAACTAATATTGAATCATTTTCAAAACTTTAAAAACTAAATTGACAAAATTAATAGTCTAGAGCTTTATAATTCAGTTAGTTAACACTTTTTAGTGTTTTCAAAAGAGGTATCTTGGATTTAAATTCTCCCATTCTCAATTCATCAAAAATAAAATTAACAGAATCAATAGTTTATAGGTAAAATAAAGTCTAAAAACTAGTTAAAATTATTATTTTCCCTATTTTAAATTATGACTTTTGTTTATAACCAGAAGTAATAAAATATTTAATTGTAACTTTTTTTGTCTTCAAGTAGTCATTGACTAATCTAAATGTATAGTTGATGAGATGACGAATTTTTTCCCCCATAGATATATTAGAAATTTATCTAATTTAAATATATTCGAAATGCAATAATAAC
>NW_027069614.1:523167-559720 GCF_002906115.3 Quercus suber
AAAAAAAAAAAAAAAAAAGAAGTGTATGTTGAATTATAACTTACTCAGCCTAAGAATAACCTCTACATACAGTGCTTTACCTCTGTTGAGATTTTTGAATGCTGTTATAATAACTTAATTGTAAGAACATTCTCATCCAAAAATGCAATATATATATATATATATATATTTATTGTATTTTCCAAAAAGTCACTTTTATCTATTTTATTTTATCATTTTAACAACCATTCCTTATTTAGCAATTCATCATAATAAAATTATCTATATTTTATACATACCAAAAAAAAAAAAAAAATGCAGTACCCAAAAAACACACATTATTATTTACTTGTGGGAAGAATAAAATAATTGCGTTAGATGTTGCTATAGGGATATGCATATTATTAACACATTCTAAGTGTAAATATGCAAAATTTTGAACATGGATGGATAATGTGATGTGGTGCTGTTTTGGTGCTTTTTAAGAAAAAATATCATCTATCTTGCATTTCATCCGGTTTTAGATGACTAGATTAGAATGCTCTAACATGTAGGAATTACTATAGCAACATCTATATTTAATACTATTATTTTATTCTACCCCAATTATTTTATAAGATATTTGTTCAAGTGGTAATGTAAAATAAAAAAAACCATTTAAATAAAGAGGTAAGAGAATAGAGTATAAGATGCAAGATGTATTATTCAAGTGGCAATGTAAAATAGGTAAAATAGCTTTTTAGTAATGCAAAATGCTTTTTTGAATTTCCAAATGGGAATGATCGTAGGTATCTTATTCTTTCAAAATTTATGACAACTGGTCGAGTGAAGTAACCATAGGAATTGGGCATGAACGGTATAATACATTAACATAATATGATTTTTATTTTACCACCCGAGAGTGTGGCACAAAGGTAGGAAATTCTAGTCATCCATCACACATGTGAGTCTAAAAATTATGAGTTCGAGTAGTGGCAAGCTCCATTATTGTTGGGGTGGTTCCACGAAATGTATTACATGATTTAAATGTCCAAAGGCAGTAATTACACATGTGAACTCCCAACGATTATCAATATATATTATTTTTTTTCCTAAATATGAAATTTGATAATTATAATTTTTTGATGATGCCGAAAAAACACCAGTGAGCCACACGATTCTCATATGCTATGAATGTAACATGCACAACACAAGAAAGGAGAAAGACTTAAACAGAGAGCACCGGTGTGGTGCCGGCCAAATACTCTCCAAAGGTCAAGTTAGAGTCTTTCACAACTCCAAAGTGCTAGAGAGGGTCAATTATGCGTACCTCGATTTATGAGGATATTGGCGCTTTTATAGTAGATCTGAAGTTGACCTCTTTTACTTAGGGTCGAAGTCATTTCCTTGTAGAAATCCTTTTGAGGAATCCCAAACATGATGGACAAGTCTTTTCCATATAGAGAAGATCCTCGTTGATACATGCGACTTCTAGAACCCTATCTGTGCTAGGATTCTATTTACCTTAGGATTCTGTGGTGTGTGCTGCAAGTACTCCCATCTAGGGATTCTGCCTGACACATGACAACAGGTCCGTCCAGGTTGAGTCCGTACATGACGAATCCATCTTCAATAGGTCTTGCTCATAATGGGCCCGTCCTCTAGCTCTACTCGGACTCCGTTAACTTATTTTTTCCTCTTCAGTTACTCCCTCACCCCATGGGTCCGTTACCTATGAGCAAAAGGACCCGTTGGGTGACGGTTCAAAAATTTGGATGACGGTTGAATACCTATGAACTGTACTTGTATCCGGACAGATTGTCAAGAACGTATTTATTACCCATGACACGTGTCATTCTTCTATAGGCTGTTGTCTTGGACAGGAGCGTCGCTTTGTCTTCCGTGCACCTCTTATATAAATATATTTCACCCATCTCCCCTCATTTCTCCATCTTTTACTGAGAGAACCTTGTCAGAGTGCACTTGTCATCCTTGTCAGAGACTATTCCAACCTACTTCTACATCCGTCATCAACATTACTCCGTCATATTGCTGACTTGGTAAGTACTCTTCCTTTCTTTTCTTCATGTGTTTTCTTATCCGTCAGATGTGTACTATAATTTCCTAGACATTTCTTTTCGTCACCTTTTTCAAAACCCGTTAGAGTCTTAGGTTTTGTCATTACATGTAGGAAATGTCTAGTGTGTCGAGTAACTAGTCAGTAGTCCGTGACGGGGCGGATTACGATGAGGTATACCCGTCAGGTCACAAAGACCAGGACGACTTAAGCGAGGAGAGGAGTCCGTCTGCATCTTCCCTGTTCTCAACAAATGAGGACATGGAGATGGTTTTGTTGGAGGATGGTTCCAATGACGGTGAAGATCAAAATGTTCAATCCGTCGTCGGCGCTGATGGACCTAGGAAATTCATCATGCTACCAGAGTGGACGGTGCATGCTTTCACGTCCAAAATTAAGGACAAACATTTTAATATTATCAGAGCCAATTGCCAGATTCTAAACAATATCCCCATCCGTCTACCTTATGTGTCAGAGAAATGCTATTACGACGGGGTGGTAGGTCTTGGGGTATATGAGCAGATGTTAAAAGCAGGGCTAAGGTTCCCATTAAACTCCCTAAAACGTGAACTTGTCAAATATCTGGGCCTATCCGTCAACCAAATATCCCCAAATGCCTGGAGGGTTTTCATAGCCATGGAGGTCCTTTACGGTGCTATGACGAATGGTGCTAGAAGGCTGACGATGCGGGAATTCCTTCACTGCTACCGTCTAGATGAAATTGACAAATCATGGGGGATGTATAGTTTTGTGGCTAGGAGCCCTTTGTTGAGAGTCATATACGATACCCCCGACTCTAATAGGGACTGGAAGAGCCGTTACTTCTTCCTAGAAGGTGACAAGTGGATGAGTCGTCTAGAGGACATGGAATACATGCCCGTCGATACAACTTGGGGTGTGTTGCATCCGTCTGGTATGGGCCCGTCCTAGCGTATTATCACAGTACTCGTCCAGCTGGTTATAGTTTTTTAATCCATTTTTTCAAGGGTTTTTAACCGTCTTCTTTCTTTTGCAGTTAGACGTCGCCCACAAGTCGAACTTGAGGAATTCCATTTTCTCGAGAAATTTTTTGACAAGATTACACCGGAGGAAAGGACTTGGACGAAACTAGTCACACTCGACACCATTCACTCTGGTACTGTGATGGACCTGAACCTTCATTAGCAGTAAGAAAGTACGACGCCCGTATTCACCAACGTAAGTCCGTCGTTCATTTTCAGCTTTGACAGTTCTGATTTAACCACTAATTATTATAATATTTTCTTTATCTAACCTCCTTCTGCTTCTATAGAGATGGAGGATGCTAAGAGGAGGGCTTTGATAAGGGCAAATGCTGCCAAGAAGAAAGAGATCGACGATGTGGATCCTACAAAGCCGGGCTTAAGTACTCAGGCTCAAAAAAGAAAATATCTGCCAAAGGGGGACCGTCTTCCCAAAAAGCCAAAAATCCCTTTGGAACCTGTTGTAGGGTTAATGGCTAGGGGTACAAAGACGGTTACTCCAGCCAAACCTGGGGCAATAAGGGCTTGATGAAGGGTCCATCATCCCAACAAGAGAATCCGCCCGTCCCCTTCCTGCGTGAAGACTCTAAATATGCTTTGGAGAAGTTATCATCCATCATAACTTCTGAAGACTATGAGGATTTGAGCAATCACTCGACAGAGGCTATGGGTGAGACAGGACTGTTCAGCATTGCCCAAGTAATATCCCATCCATTCTTCATCCGTCATCTTTTCTTACTTTGTAGCTAATTATTTCTCCCTATTTCTTAGGCCATGATCATGATGAAGGGGCTCATGGGATGGTGCCTAAATCGTGAGACCACTTTGGACTGTTTACGAGATAAAATGAGGTTGACGGAGGAGGAGCTTGAAGAACTGAAGGCGTGGAAAGCCATCCAGTTGCAGAAACTTTCCATGGCGGAGAAAGCAAGGGATGAGTTTTACCATATGACGGAGGAGCTGAAAAAGATGCTGGAGAAGAAGGAAGGTGAGATCCGTCAGGCGAAGGAGGTCGCGGTACGAGAGTATCGTGACTCTGATGACCTTCTGGCGGAGCTAGGAATCTCCTACAGTGATGGTTTTGATGACGCCCTTCGTTAAGTAAAATCTCTCTATCCTGAGCTTAACTTGTCCGTCGTCAACATTAATGCTTAGGACCCGTCGTCAGTTCAGCCTGTTCATTCTGAAAATACAGAAGAGTTATTTGGTGAGAACGCTCCCGTCGTCAATGCCCAGGATGAAGGGGTTAATCAAGAGGAACAAGCCCGTCACCAAACTAATGTTTTGTTTGAAAACAAGGACGGATCCCCTGCCCCGTCTGCACAATAGATTAAATTTTTATTATTATATTTTTACTCTTTTTGTAAGAATATGTGAACAGCTTTATGATCCCCGTTATGTTTTTGGGGCTTTTATGTAAACATTTCCCTTTAAGGGCTTTCTATTTAAGATTTACTAGATCCATCAGCCATTTTTTTTTTTTTTTTATATATTTTGTTTGTGAAATGCATCCATTTACTTTATTTATAGATGCTTTTGTTTTTTGTGGACTTCTTACTATATCTTTGATATACTCTGTCCACGCTGTAACTTTTAGTTAACCCATCCAGTTTGTTATATTTGTCCATTTTTGGACTTCTAATTTTTTTTTTATCCACTTTAGGATGGTCTGTCCACTTTATGGACTTATAATGTGTCTGTCTACTTTTGGACTTAGACTTTTCATCCTCTTAGGAAGATCCGTCCATTTTGTGGACTGTTTGTATCCGTCTAGCTTGTGGACTTAGAAATTTCATCCACTTGGGATGATCCGTCCAGCTTGTGGATTTAGATTGTGTCCGTTCATTTTGTGGACTTGGAATTTATATACACTTGGGATGATCTGTCCATCTTATGGACTTAGATTATATTAGTCCATTTTTGGACTTTGGGGGGATGATTCGTCCCTCTAGTGGACCTATGCCTGTCCACTTTTGGATTTGGCAAATTAAGTAGGAAAAATACAGTCATGTCTGAATATTTTTCTTATTGAAAGAAAACCATGTAGAAAAGTCCCTGTCCCCTTGGGCTTAAAAAGGCACTTATAGAAAGAATTATTCGAAGTAAAAACTAACGATAGAAAAACTAAATAATAGAAAAAACAGTTTGAAGTAAAAACTAATAAAACTCAATAATAAGTTGGAAATTGGAAAGCGTTGATGCTCTTCATGTCGTCTCTACTGGTAGTATCTCCGTAGATGCTCTGTGTTCCATGGGTGTTGCAGCTTCCGTCTATCCAGAGTTTCGAGGTGGTAGGTCCCTTTTCTTTGCCATGATGAGATCCTATATGGTCCTTCCCAGTTGGGGCCGAGCTTTCCTTGTGAAGGATCTCTAGCAGCTCCCATTACCTTCTGTAGCACAAGATCTCCGATTTGAAAGTCTTTATGTCTGACATTAGAGTTGTAGTGTTTTGCCATGAGGTTCTGGTATTGCACCAACCTCTGCTCTGCTGTAGCCCGAACCTCATCCACCAGGTCTAGTTGAAGCCGTAAGGCCACTTCATTCTTATCCTCGTTGTAGTTCTCCACCCGATAGCTCATAAGCCCTACTTCCGCTGGAACAACAGTTTCACTTCCGTATGCTAGTTTAAACAGTGTTTCTCCAGTGGGTGTTCTTGCCGTAGTACGATACACCCATAAAACGCTTGGTAGTTCGTCAGGCCAGATGCCTTTAGCCCCTTCGAGCTAGGTATAGATGAGTTTAAGCAAGGTTCGGTTCGTGACTTCGACTTGCCCATTGGCCTGTGGGTGTGCAGGCGAAGAGTAGTGATTCCTAATGCCCAGCTCCGAACAGAAGTCCCTGAACCCGTTGTTTTCGAACTGCTTTCCGTTGTAGGAGATGAGCACTCTGGGTATCCTGTACCTGCATATGATATTTCTCCATATAAAATTTTGGATATTCTTCTCCGTGATGGTGGCTAGGGCCTCTGCCTCCACCCACTTAGTGAAGTAGTCGATACCAACTACTAGAAATTTTAGCTACCTTGCTGTCGTCAGAAAGGGGCCCATAATGTCTAGTCCCCATTGGGCGAATGGTCAAGGGACCGTCATGGGTGTCAGCTCCTTGGTTGGTTGCCTGATCAGATTACTAAACCACTGACATTTGTTGCAAGTCTTGACGTAAGCTTGTGCGTCCTTTTGCATTATTGGCTAATAGTACCCTGCTCGGATCAATTTGTGCACTAAGGACTGTGCCCCTGAATGGTTTCCACAGATACCCTGATGGACCTTTCTCATTACGCAGTCTGCTTCCTCGTGACCCAAACACCTCAGGTATGGTCGTGAGAATCTCCTTTTGTATAAGACATCATTGATCAGCATAAATCGCGAGGATTGGACTTTCAGTTTCCTGGTTGCGTCTTTTCCGTCTGGTAGTGTGTCCATCTTCAGGTATGCTATTAATGGCATAGTCCAATTATTCTCAGAATTCACCTCATGCACTTTTGTTCCGTCATCAATAATTGAGGAAACTTGGACGAACGACAATACCTGATCGGGGACCATCATAAATTCTGTAGAGGCTGCTTTTGCCAGACGGTTGGCACATCCGTTCTCTTCCCTTGGGATTTGAACGAATCTGACATCGAGGTTGCCATGTATCTTCTTGTCGCTCTCTTTTCCTAGGCCTTTCCTTCTGAGCCAGTAGTGTGTCCTCCGCATTCATGTACTTAGTGGCCCTATAGAGTACTTTTGACATTGTCTTTGGGTCGTTTTTGTATAGAGAGAACAAAAATTTACCTTTTCGCAACCCGTTGGTGAAGGTTGCTACCAATATCTTGTCGTCAGCTTCATCTATCGAAAGCGCTTCCTTATTGAAGCGGGTTATGTAGGATCTCTGCGTCTCGTCCTCTTGTTGCCTGATGCTCATCAAACATGCCGTGGATTTCTTGTACCTGTGTCCCCTTATGAAGTGTGAAGTGAATTGAGCGCTCAGTTCCTTGAAAGTACTGATGGAGTTCGGCGTCATTCGACTGAACCAAATTCTTGCTGGATCCTTCAGCGTTGTAGGGAAGGCCTTACACATGATTTCGTCCGCCACTCCTTGAAGATGCATCAAGGTTTTGAAAGTCTCTAGGTGGTCTAAAGGATCCTTGACTCCATCGTAACTTTCTATCTGTGGCATATGAAACTTATGTGGTAGGGGAAAGGAATTGACGGGGGCGGTAAAGGGAGAGTCCGTCCGGTTGACCAGGTCGTCCAGATCGCTAGACACTCTTCCCTTGAGGGCATTCATCATGACCTCCATTTGTTCCTTCATTGCCTGCATCTCCGCGACCATAAGGGGTGGAGCTGTATCCATGAGGGATAGGAGGCTTATATGTTGTCGCTCTTGCCTGCTTGGGGCGTTGCTACCCTCAGGCCCCTCTCGATCTCTCCGTGCAGCGTTTGTACCTTCTTGGTCTTCTCTTTAACTGTTCAGTGTCGCGTTCTTCTGACGTAGCTGCTCTTCTAATTCGTGGTTTTGTTTGGTGAGACGCTCTATAGCCGCAGTGAGAGTTCGGACCTGTCTCTCGAGGGCAGTCGTGGGTGGTTCCTCTCCTTGGACATCGTTGGTGGTTGCCATTGAGCAAGTGAGCACCATGCAACTCTTTTTGTCTCAGGGATAAGGCAATGACTGATTACTCGTTGCTCCTTCCCACAGACGGCGCCAACTGATGATGCCTAAAAAACACTAGTGAGCCACACGATTCTCACACGCTATGAATGTAACCTGCACAACACAAGAAAGGAGAAAGACCTAAACAGAAAGCACCAGTGTGGTGCTGGCCAAATACCCTCCGAAGGTCAAGTTAGAGTCTTTTACAACTCCAGAGTGTTAGAGAGGGTCAATTATGCGTACCTCGATTTGTGAGGGTATTGGAGCTTTTATAGTAGATCGGAAGTTGACCTCTTTTACTTATAGTCGAAGTCCTTTCCTTGTAGAAATCCTTTTGAGGAGTCCCAAACATGATGGACAAGTCTTTTCCATATAAAGAAGATCCTCATTGATGCATGCGACTTCTAGAACCCTATCTGTGCTAAGATTCTATTTACATTAGGATTCTGTGGTGTGTGCTGCAAGTACTCCCATCTAGGGATTCTATTTGACACGTGACAAGCAAGTTCGTCCAGGTTGAGTCCGTACATGACAAATCCATCTTCAACAGGTCTTGCACGTAATGGGCCCGTCCTCCAGCTCCACTCGGACTCTGTCAACTTATTTTTTCCTCTTCATTTTTATTAATAGATTTATAATATATTTAGTTTTGTATATGGAACTATATATTTTAGCATTATTTATTATGATAATTCTTGTATATGGAATTATATATTCTATTATTTACATGTAAAATATAATTTAAATTAATAATATATATCTATATATTATAGAATAAAAATGTGTACATTTGTGAAGCCACAAAAACTTACGTGGCACAATATTATGAAATCAATAAAAAGTGCAGATATATAAATAATAAATACTTTACTCTTGTCATCTGGAATTCTTATAAATTTAATATACCAAAGCAGAGAACCACCAAATCACACACATCAGAAGAATCATGTTCCTGATGCATATCCGCTCACTGTAAGCCTCAACTTCAACCACCAGCTTACGATGTTTTGCACTCAAGTTTGGGTTTAATTATAAAACTAACCATAATGAAATTCTAAAGTTTTTGTATCGTTTTTGCTTAATGCTAACTGAATGAGATGGTGAATGCAAGATTCTATGGTGGGGTTGGTTCTATACATTTTAAAGCCTGAGAAAAAAAATTTTAAGTGTGATATTTTTTTTATATATAAAGAATTATTAGTTTTTTCCAATATTTCAACTGCAGTCTTTGCTGAACGATATTTTGTAAAACCATCAATTTGATACTTGTTTGTTTTTAACTACTTAAACCTCAATTGAATTGGTTTCTTTGTATTAAAACGAAGATGATAATGCCAAAATTGTGAAACATAAACCATATTATTGGCATGTTAAACATCTTTCATGCAATATATAACCATATTAGTGATTCACGCACACACAATTATTGGCATGTTGAAGAATTTTGTAGATCATAGATATTGGAACACTTTGTTAATTTTTGAGACCTTTTCATGGGAATTCTCAATGCCCAGGTTCCACAATTAGCAAAGCGTTTTGCTTTTATTTCTTGGAGCATATGGTATAAACGAAATGCTGCTCGACTGGACTCACCATCTTTGCCATATTCCAAGATCCATGCCGATGCTATTGAGAGACTACGTGAATTCCAACTGGCCCAAGACTTGCCATCATACTCGATGAGCCCCCTTCTTTGGTCCATTGGTCTCCACCTCCCTGTCTGTGGTTCAAAGCCAATTTTGATGGCGCCATCTTTCAAGACATAGCGGCAGCTGGCCTAGGAGTTGTGATTAGGGATCGTGAAGGCAAAGTCATTGGTGCACTCTTTGAGAGGATTGCCTTGCCCCCATTTGTCGATGACGTCGAAGCCTTAGCTTGTCGAAAAGCTATATCCTTTCCCTGAAAATTGGTCCCCAGGTAGTAGTCTTTGAAACTATTATCAAATCCCTCAACTCAGATGAGGTTTGTCTGGCCCCTTTTGGTCACTTGATTGAGGATTCTCTCCAACTGATATCTAGCTTTAGATACTTTGCTTTCTCCCATGTGAAACGTAAAGGAAACTATGTTGCTAACAAGTTGGCCAAGCTAGCTAAAGGATTCGCTCTTTCTCAAATTTGGTTAGAGGACATCCAAAGTGATGGTACCAATCTTGTAATGTTTGACAGAAGTTTCTGTTGATTTATTGAATGCCTGATCTTATTTCTCAAAAAAAGAAAAAGAAAAATGTCACACATATTTAAAATTGACTACGTGTTTTTTTGACATCTTGTGCGCCATTAAATTTTGTAATATATTTTCAAATTTAAAAATTGAAGCGTTAGTAAACATGTCTACTTGCTTTGCTCGGCACTTACATAGATAGAGTAGTTTTTTCTTTCTTTCTTTTATGTTTAGTTATCTCTTAAAAGAAGGATCACTAATTCAGATCAAAAGTCACAATGTGTGATTCATGTATATGGGGCTCACTCTCCCCCAAAAAACATAGGTTAGGGTGAGTTGAGGAGCATCGAAATTTGATATAGAGAACTCAAATCATGTACCTCAGAAAAGTAGTTGAGTAATTTCTCATACATGTGTGTAAAGAAAAACCAAAAATTTGTTAGGGAATTGCATTAATTTCTGTGGTTCTCCTGCCTAAACAGATCAAAATGTGTGGCATGTATGAAAATGATAGAATACTCCAAGAAAAGAGTTCGGTGGCAAAAGTCATCTTGAAATAAATAAATATATATATATTTTTAAGGAAATATTTGAATCAAGAACCTACCTGAATTCCACACATAGATGACTTTTATATTGATAAAAACTTAATAGAAGAGACAAATGCACTCTAGTCCAAAATCCTTTAAGACTTGAGCCAATGTTGAAAATTTTGTTTAAATTATATATTTCTTTTGCCTTAAATTGTCATCCAATGAGTTGTGAATGGAAGATATTGTTGGGAATTTAACCAAAATTCCAACCTATGAGAAACAATAAAAATAGAGAAAACACACGCCAAAGAAAAATAATCACACGCACAAGACAGTATTTACGTGGTTCGGCAATTTGCCTACGTCCACGGAGTTGCAGGGATTTCACTATTATCAAAGAAAAAAATACAAAGTGCGGCTACAGTGTTTTTTTTCTCTCCCTAAAAACACAACAACAGTAGTAGTCACAAACCCTAATTATAAAAGCGGCTTTTATATCCTACTTACAGGGTCATAATGGGCTAGGCCAAAAAATAAACTAGGCTCCACAAGGCCCAACAAATCTCCCACTTGGAGACTAGTTCAATCATCAACATCAGCTGCTATCCTCTAAAAGCAATCCCTCATCCCTGCAACTCATCCTCCTGTCCTCAAGCTAGAAGACCAATTGAAGCTGCACACAGCTTCAACTTCTCAATAGTGACACCCTTAGTCAACATATCTGCTGGGTTCTTAGATCCACATATCTTCTCAAGTGTTACCAACTTATCTTCAACAAGGTAACGGATAAAGTGGTATTTTGTTTGTATATGTTTCGACTTTGAATGAAAAGCTGAATTTTTGGCAAGAAAGATTGCACTCTGACTGTCACTGTGTAGAATGCCCATCTCCTGCTTCTTACCCAATTCATCTAAGAAACCATGTAGCCAAATCATCTCCTTTCCAGCTTCAGTTGCTGTAACATACTCAGCTTCTGTAGTAGACAAAGTAACAATCTTTTGCAGATTTGAAGCCCATGATATAGCTGTACCACCCAGAGTAAATACAAACCCAGTAATTCTCTTTCTACTATCAATATCGCCAGCAAAATCAGCATCTACATAACCTTGCAACTTCAAACTTGCACCTGTGAAGCAAAGACATGTATCTGATGAACCCTTCAGATATCTCAGAATCCACTTGACTGCCTCCCAATGCTGCTTTCCAGGCCTACTCATGAATCTGCTCACAACTCCCACTGCATGTGCAATGTCTGGCCTTGTACACACCATAGCATACATCAAGCTGCCAATAGCTGAGGCATAGGGCACCTTGCTCATATGGTCCATTTCTTCTTCTGTCTTCGGTGACTGTTCTTTGCTCAGTTTGAAATGACTACCCAAGGGTGTGCTCACTAGTTTAGATTCATTCATGTTGAACCTGCTGAGAACTTTCTTCACATACTCTGACTGTGAAAGCTTCAATGTACCATTAGCCTTGTCTCTAATGATTCTCATACCAAGGATTTGCTTTGCAGCTCCCAAATCCTTCATTGCAAACTGTTTTGACAATTGCTTCTTCAGATTATTAATCTCCTCAATGCTAGACCCTGCAATGAGCATATCATCCACATACAACAGTAAAATGATATAAGAATTGTCAAAGAATTTAACATAGCAACAATGATCAGCTTCACATCTCTTGAACCCAATTTTATGCATAAAACTGTCAAATTTCTTGTACCACTGTCTAGGAGCTTGTTTTAGGCCATACAAGCTCTTTCTCAGTTTGCAGACTAGATTCTCTTGTCCCTGAACAATGAACCCTTCTGGCTGAATCATGTAAAGTCTTCCTCCAAGTCACCATGAAGGAATGCCGTCTTCACATCTAACTGCTCAAGATGTAAATTTTCTGCAGCCACCATTCCCAGCACCAGTCTAATTGTTGACATCTTCACAACTGGAGAAATATCTCTGTGTAGTCAATGCCTTCCTTCTGCTGGAACCCTTTAACAACTAATCTGGCCTTGTAACGTTTGCTACCATCATGCTCATTCTTTATTCTGTATACCCACTTGTTGTGCAAAGCCTTCTTTCCTACTGGCAATTTAGTCAGTTCCCATGTCTGATTCCCCAACAAGGAATCCATCTCATCCTTCATGGCTAACTCCCACTTGCTTGAATTTTCATCTTGCAAGGCTTCATCATAACACTCTGGCTCACCACCATCAGTCAATAGTAGATAATTTAAAGCGGGTGAATAACGCTGTGGAGGTCTAATGTTCCTGGAAGATCTGCGGACTTCAGCTACAGGTGTACTCTGATCTACCTGTGAATCTACATTCTCCTTATTTTCTTCACCCCTTTTCTGGACAGTACTTTCAGTCAATCCATCTAAGTTGACAAACTCAGATTTCTTTTGATCTATCTCTGCAATATCTGAGACTACAGTTGACCTGTCCTTGTACATAACCTGTTCATTAAATATCACATTTCTACTTCTGATGATTTTCCTGTTTTGTTCATCCCAAAACCTATAGCCAAATTTCTCATCACCATAGCCAATGAAAAAACATATTTTAGACTTAGCATCAAGTTTACTACGAGCATCAGAATCAATATGAACATAAGAAACACAACCAAAAACTTTTAAATGGGAAAACTTTTACCTCTTTACCGCTCCAAACCTCCTCAGGAAGTTTGAACTCCATGGGAACTGATGGCCTCGTTTATCAGGTAAGCTGCAGTGCTAACAGCATCAGCCCAGAAAGTTTTTGGTAGTCCAGCATGCAACCTCATACTCCTAGCACGCTCATTAAGAGTTCTGTTCATGCGCTCAGCCACACCATTCTGCTGTGGTGTCCCAGGAATGGTCTTTTCCATCCTAATTCCCTGTGCAGCACAATACTCACTGAACCCTCCATCTATGTACTCTCCTCCATTATCAGACCTCAAACATTTTAGTTTTAAACCTGTTTCTATCTCAACCATGGCCTTCCACTTCTTAAAAGTTTCAAATACATCAGATTTATTTTTCAGAAAATAAACCCATACCTTTCTGCTTGAATCATCAATGAAAGTGATGTAGTACCTTGAACCTCCAAGGGATGCAACCGGAGAAGGCCCCACAAATCAGTGTGTACTAACTCCAATTTTTCAGCCTTCGGTGTCCTGCCAGTTTTCAAAAACTCACATTTTTCTGCTTTCCTAAGATGCAGCTTTCACACATGTCAAAATCAATGGACTTCAATTCTGGTAGTTTTCCTTTTGACAGCAGCATCTTCATCCCTTTCTCACTCATGTGACCAAGTCTGCGGTGCCATAGGCTTGTATCAGTACTTGCATCAGCAACTGCAATTGTGTCTCTTGGACTTGAGGTCATATAGAGAGTGCCAGTCTTCTTTCCACGAGCCAATACTCTAGCTCCCTTTGTAACCTTCCAAGTACCACCAACAAATAGTATTGCATGCCCTTCATCATCAAGTTGTCCAACAGAAATCAGATTCCTCCTTAGGTCAGGAATATGTCGAACCTTCTCCAGTAACCAAACAGACCCATTGGGCAACAATATCCGGACATCTCCCATACCCACAACATCCAGGGCTGAACCATCAGCCAAATACACTTTACCAAATCACCTGCACATAAGTTCTGTATGATTTCTCGTGTGGAGTGGTATGAAACGAAGCTCTCTGAATCCAAAACCCAATCATCAAGTGGACTGTCTACTGCAAGAAGTAATGCATCCTGTACCTCTTCTGTTAAGCATTAGCAGAATCATCTTCATTCTTCTTCTTAGGACTTTTGCATTGGTTCCTAAAGTGACTTTTTCCCACAATTCCAGCATTGTACTTGTTGGCCTGATCTAGACTTACTTCTGTTCCGATTAGTAATTTCTAGATTTTGATCTGCCCCGATTTGATTTCTGTTATTACCTCTGCCTCTTTCTCAAGGTTGGGCAGAACCAGATCCTGAGGTTTCACCTGCATCTCTTCTCGAATCTCCTGCAGCCAGAATTAAATCTCGTATATCATTGTACTTGAGTTTTTCTTTCCTGTAGAATTACTTACTGCCATCCTCATTGCCTCCCAACTGTTTGGCAAAGAAGCCAAGACGATCAAAGCACGAATCTCATCATCAAAATCAATTTCTACAGACGACAATTGATTTGTAATAGTGTTAAATTCATTCAAATGTTGTGCTACTGATGCGTTCTCTGCCATCTTCAGGTTGAACAGTTTCTTCATCAGATGCACCTTGTTGTTTGCTGACGGCTTTTCATACATACCAGACAAAGCCTTCATCAGATCTGCTGTGGTCTTCTCCTTTACAACATTATGTGCAACAGACCTAGACAGAGTTAACCTGATAACTCACAGTACCTGTCTGTCAAGAAGAGCCCATTCATCAGCCTTCATCGCCTCAGGTTTTGTCCCCAAAAGAGGCAGATGCAATTTCCTCCCATAGAGATAATCTTCAATTTGCATCCTCCAATACGCGAAGTCTGTGCCATAAAACTTTTCTATTCCAGACGCCTTTCCTGCTTCCTCTGCCATTGCTCCCACTCAAACCTAACCCTAGGCTCTGATACCAGTTGTTGGGAATTTAACCAAAATTCCAACCTGTGAGAAACAATAAAAATAGAGAAAACACACTCCAAAGAAAAATAATCACACGCACAAGACAGTATTTACGTGGTTCGGCAATTTGCCTATGTCCACGGAGTTGCAGGGATTTCACTATTATCAAAGAAAAAAATACAAAGTGCGGCTACAGTGTTTTTTCTCTCTCCCTAAAAACACAACAACAGTAGTAGTCACAAACCCTAATTATAAAAGCGGCTTTTATATCCTACTTACAGGGTTATAATGGGCTAGGCCAAAAAATAAACTAGGCTCCACAAGGCCCAACAGATATCACAAAGAGTCCAAGACTTTGATGAATGGGCATATATGGGAGAAGCAGTGGTTGGTAATCTTAAATGCTATTTTGTTATCAACAAAAATATACATCCTACCTTGTATTTTACTCTAATTTGCAATTGAAGATAGTCAAAAGTGCCTTTATAACCTCCCTCAAATGCATTGGTCATGGGAAAAAAATGTATAACACTCTTTTATTTTGGTTACCTGTGTCTTTTGGAGGTTGTTGAGTGTTGACAATATGTCAAAAGCAAGATAAAGAGACACCCATTCACTGAAATCATTAACCCTCATATTCCAACTTAGAGATTAGATGAAAATTTTGCAGTGAAAATTTAAACAAAGAAATTAAGAAAATATGATCACATATGACCAACTTAGAGTGTGTGGTAATAAGGATTATGTTTCCCGACATAACAAGAGACATAAGGGGCAACAATTTCGAGAGTAATGTCCCCAAGACATATAAATTATACATGTAATTCATGCCAAATTAAAATCCCTATAAAAAAAAAAATAGTAAGAAAAGAAAAGAAAAGAAAAGAAAAGAAAAGAAAAGAAATGCAAGCCTTTTTGGTGTAACCAAAACCAACATCCCATATCTTAATCCTTATCCCAATGTGAAGGAAGGATTGAACTTGAACTGTAAACACCCACCAGACAGCCTTATTAAATGTTGTTCCTCTAATTTCATTAACAATTAGCTTGTACTATTAAAGCTAACTGTAAATAGTTTTGAAATTTAATCGAGAAGTTGGAAACCATTTTGAAGCTTCATGGTTCTTTCCCCACAATACCTTCGCCAGTAATCATTCATGCCATGCTTTTACATTGGAAAATGAGAATGTTTCCTGTAACAAATTTATCTAATCGAATTGCACTCGAACAAAATCACACGTTTATCTATGAATTCACTTGTAAAGTTGAGGTTTTTTCATCTCTTAGACATGTTCATGTCGGTACAATAATATAAAATTTCTTAGCTAGCCAACTAATATTTTTTTGAAAAGTACTGCAATATAAAGTATCTCTAAAGTTGGGAGACTTTGAAATAGGACCCTAATAAATTGTTGTCTTTCCAAAATTTCCTAGTGACTTTCTCATGGATCCCAATACATTTTCCATAACTTATTACTTTCTTGACGTACCATACAGAGAATGACAATCATTTTTGTTCGAATCAGCAATATAGACACCCGATATATTGTTCATATATACTTCATAGTACAACTGTAGGCAACCTCGAAAGCAAAGACATAATTAGGCCACATGCCATGATCCTTCCTTGAAAATTTGGACCCGAGCTCAAATTACCGCATTTGGGTACTCCTAATTCAAAGAATCAAAAGCATTCAGCCATATTAAGCAGTGGTATTGACCATTAAGAGTGAATGCGTGGTTTAGTAATAAAGGCTTGCTCCTATGTAATTTGATCAAAATCAATGTCTTTGATTCAATAGTTACAACAAGAGAGATGTTAATCAATTAAGTTATAAGACTCTTGACAAGACATGAAATTGGTTAGCAAAATATCCATCAACTAATGCTAGTTGCTATGTCAACCGTTTTGTAACTCAACTCGCACTTCTTCATATTTTTAACTGGATTCAAATCTTCTTACCCTAATTATCGAATTATGAAAATCTAATGCTAGTTACTATGATTATCTCTGAAAAGAGTCTTCCACTTACCTATGAAACCCTACCTTTTTTTTTTTTTTTTTAACAATTGTTTTGGGACCACAATGAAATATGATACAGTTCGAAATCCCATCCAAGATAAGTATTTCCTTAAAATTGTGCATTTCTGTCCATTAAATGAAATTTTTTGCATCCCCAGGGATTATGAATCTGTAGGACAGTCTAGGGTGTCTTTTTATTCTCTAGCTCCACAGTAAAAAAATTATGATACAAAGCAAAACACACCACTGTTTTAAATCCAATGCACGCCGTACCCCAAAAGTTTTAGCACTAATTTTGAATTACAGCATCTGAGTAAGATCTTAATTAACACATATCTTTATTCGCAGCCGTGTGTCCAAGACTCGGTGCTTATATAAATAGTCAAGCTTGATCCATAAAGCTAGTAACATATTTCCATCTTGTAAAGTTAGAGATGATCTTATAATTTAGTTTTGTTAACGAGGTGTCCGGCATATTATAAAATTAGACTATTAAAGAATAACATAACTGATTTTAATTGTTTTTAATTTGATACATTTTTAATTCAAAAAAACTAGTTTAAAACTGGGCTAAATATATTGCATTAAAAAAAGAATTGGTTTTAGTTTTGGTATTTCAAATGTACATTCCTTCCAAAAACCAGTTATATAATTTTATGTGGTTTCATGTGTAAATTCCCACAAATCTAGTAAAATTCTGAAATTTATACATGCATTATGACTAAAATTGGTTCTAAGGTACTAGACTAACTTGAGAGTTGAATTCATTAAAAAGAAAGAAAGAGAGAGAGCGAGAGAGAGAGAGAGAGAGAGGAAAACAAAAAAAAAGAAAAGAAATCCTAACCTGATAGTTGGATATAAAATAAAAGCTATTCGAAATTGAAATTATTTTGTGTTGGCTACATAATAAATCACTCCCTCTAAGTTTGGCATGTTTACAATTTTTCCCCTTAGTTCCTTCTTCTTTTTTTCCTTCTAATTTTGCTTCTCAACTTTCATTTATGTTCAATGTAAGCCTTTTGTTTAGTTCTGGCAGTTATTATTATTATTTTTTCAAATTATTTCTTCACTTTCAGTGATCATTATATTCTATTGCACCTGGTGCAATACCTTAAGTATTCTACGGATCAAATTCACATTTACATATAGCTCCAGTTCCCCACTGGCTACTAGGAGAATGATACCGGTCAATCCTCTTTGGGCCGCAACCTCTAGAGCTTTTATTATTGTAAAACATTGAGCCAAACTTTCTTACTTTAAAAGTTTAGTGCTATTGTTTGGCTAAGACCTGTTGCGCACGCACACTTTCACACACATTTGTACACATGCCAAAAATAATTGAAATTGTGCATTGAAGACATAATTTCCAACTTGAAATTGCTCGATTTCAATTGTTTTTTACCGGTATACAAATGTGTGTAAAAGTGTGTGTAATTAACATTGCTACTAGGGTTTTTGGATTTTTTTTATAAGAGCCCCTATGGTTTCTTGCAAAGATACTTTGTCCCTGTTTGCTTTTAGCTACAAAAGCGGCTCCTCCCCATTTACTTTTTGACTTCCAAAAACCTTTTTAACAATCGTTACTTGCCAAGCAGAACTAGTAGTAGTAGGAAAGCACTCTCAACTTGGATAAACTGTTGACTTTCAAAAACTCGAGCATACCATTGCCAGACGCAACCAAAAAATATGCAACGAGGGAATGCCAATTTGAAGGTACACATTATCCAAGAAGAAATTCTATTAGAAAAAGCATAATTAAATCTATCTGAATTAACTTCAAAGTTGATGGAGGTTCACTTTAAATTCAACACAATTACAATGTTGTGAACACTTCCAAAGAAACTTTTATGGTCAGATAACATATCTACAAAATGCAATTACTTAAGTGTCATAGGATAAGGGGAAACAAGGTTTAGGGCTTTAGGAATGAAACAAAGGTAAAAATCAAGATTTGAGTTACTGTGAACAGTGCTATGACTAGTAACTGTGAATAGTAAATAAAAGATAAATTCTTAAGAATCACTCTTAGGGTTCCTTGGCATCACATCTAAGAGTAGTCTGCATCACACAAACCGTAACACACGTATAGCTTTAAAATCTGAAAATATTATTAATCACTACTTCAATAGAAAACACCATACTCTTTAAATAGAAGACTAAACCTAATCCTAGTAGAACTAGGATTTCTTAAAAACTTGGGATAATTACACTTTACCCACCTGTGTTTTTCCTCTAATTTAATGTGTCTACCCATGGTTTCAATTTTGACACTTTGCCCACCTATGATTCTCACCGTTATTGTGCCGTAGGGAAATTTGCATTTTAAATATTGTTTTAAAGCGTTTGTGCATGTTTTTCATGTGAGGAGTTTTTTGATCCATTTGGGGTTTTGTTTTTTACATTTTTTGTATTAAAGTAACGGAAAGCAGAGAGGTGGGTTACGACATAGTAATGGTGAGAATCATAGGTGGGCAAAGTGTCAAAATTGAAACCACGGGTAGACACATCGAATTAGAAGCAAACCACAGGTGGGTAAAGTGTAATTATCCCTAAAAACTTAATAAAACTTGGACTTGGATTCCTTGAGTTTTAATACTAAACCCAAATTAAATAACTAAACTTAAATAAAAACCAATGGATTAATATCACAGCCCATTCCAGAAAACATAAAATTACTAAAATACCCCTAACACTTAAAACTAATGAAAAGTCTTAGGACGCCTTTTATGTCTTCAATAGTTGCTGCCATGGTCCTCCATCATCGCTCCTGGGCTTGAAAGAACTCGACCCCGTTGTGTTAAAAGCATGGAATTTGTCATAAAGATCATAATCAAGTGCAAGAAGTTCTTCATTTGTGATCCATGTACAATCTGAAAGCGGATGCCCTTTCCATTTCACGAGATACTTTTCGTAACCCCCACTCCTAGTAAAAACCACTTGATGATCGACAATATCTTCAATCTCTTCTTTCAATCTTGGGGCTAGTGGAAGACGAACCGTTGTTGCATCAGCAGATTCGTCGTCATCATAACCATAATACATAGTAAGGTCTTCAACATTAAAGACATTGCTTATTCCCATTTCTTTTGGCAAGTCAAGGACATAGGCATTAGAGTTGATTTTCTTAAGAACCTTATATGAACCAGCACTCCTTGAATGAAGCTTTTTGCAGTTGCCTTTAGGATAGTGTTTAGGCTTGATCCGAACCATAACCATTTCTCCTTCTTCAAATTTAGCAAATCGCCTCCTCGAATCAGCATGTGTCTTATAACTTTCATTGCTCATTGCAATTCTTCTTCTAATCTCATCATGTATGTCACAAATATGCTTAGCAAAAGCATCAACTTCAACACTAGGATGGGCCGTGTTAGGTAGAGGAACCAAGTCAATTGGTTTCCTAGGAAGTACACCTGTCACACATTCAAAAGGACTACGACCTATAGGTCTATTTATTGAGCTATTATAAGTAAACTCAACCATAGGAAGAATATGGTCCTAACTAGCAGCATGATCTCCCACAAGACAACGAAGGATATTACCCAAACTTCTATTAATTGCTTTAGATTGACCATCAGTTTGTGAGTGGAACGAAGAAGAAAAATTTAGCTGTGTATTCAACATTTTCTATAAAGTACGCCAAAAGTGACTCACAAATTTCACATCTCGATATGAAACAATAGTTTTAGGCAACCCATGAAGATGAACAATCTCTTTAAAGAAGAGTTCAGCAATATGGACAACATCTATAGTTTTAGAACATGCAATGAAGTGAGCCGTTTTTAAATAACAGTCTATGACAGCGTAGATGGAATCATGACCTCGAAGAGTCTTAGGCAAGCTTAAGACAAAATCCATACTTAGATCCTGCCATGGCTCATGTGGTATAAGAAGAGGCGTACATATACCTCCATTTTTCCTCTTTCCTTTACATGCTTGACAGACCCTACACCTTAGAAAAATTCTGGCCACATCCCTCTTTAAGCTTCGCCAATAGAATCGGTCTTCAACCATGGCTATGGTCTTATCTCTTTCAAAATGGCCTACTGCTCCACCAGAATGTAGCTCTTGAATAACTTCTTCATGTATAGAAGTATTAGGCAAGCAAAGATGAGTACCCTTAAATATTCAACATGTTGTCTAACCAACAAATTAGCATAAATAATGCTAAAATCCTTGCAAGAAGGATAGTCCCTCTTTAGTAAATCAAAACCAACAACTTGGACCGCAATTGAAGAAAGAATGAATACCACTCGACTAAGTGCATCAGCTACTCTGTTTTCTTTGCCAGCCATATGTTTGATAACAAAACTAAATGATTGTAAGAAAGAAACCCATTTACCATGTCGATAGTTTAACTTTCTTTGAGAGTTAATGTTCTTGAGTGCCTCATGGTTTGAGTATAACACAAACTCCTTTGAGATTAGATAGTGACGCCAATGGCAAAGCACTTGAACCATAACATAAAACTCCTTATCATAGGTAGAATACTTTTGCTTTGCATCATTAAGCTTTTCACTAAAGTATGCAATTGGGTGTCCTTCTTGACTAAGTACACCTCAAGTGCCCACTTGAGAGGCATCACAAGCTACCTCAAAAACTTTAGAAAAGTATGGAAGGCCTAGGATAGGAGCTTCAATCATCCATTGCTTGATTTCTTCAAAAGCCTTCAATGCTGCCTTTGTCCTAAACCTAGCCCTTCTTCAAACAATTAGTAATTGGAGCTATGATAGTGCTGAATTTTTTAATAAAGCGCCTATAGAATGTAGCCAACCCATGAAAACTATGAACTTCATTCAAAGTAGTAAGAACTGGCCAATCTCGAATGGCTTTGACTTTAGCCGGATCTACCTCCACACCTTTAGAAGGAACAACAAAGCCCAAAAATAGGATGCTTGACTTCATAAAGAAGTACTTCTTCATGTTTACATAGAGTTTCTCTTGATGGAGAACTCTTATAACTTGTTGAAGATGAAAAATGTGTTCTTCATTGGTCTTACTATTTATTAAAATATCATCAAAATAGGTGACAAGAAAGTGACCAATAAAAGCTTGGAAGAATTGTGCCATGAATCTCATGAATGTGCTTGGTGCGTTGGAGAGTCCAAATGGCATGACTAGCCACTCATAGAGACCATATTTGGTTTTAAAAGTGGTTTACCACTCATCACCGGGCCTTATACATATTTGGTGATATCCACTTTTGAGATCAATCTTGGAGAAAATAGTAGAACCAGCCATTACATCTAGCATATCGTCAAGTCGAGGAATCGGGAATTGATACCTGATTGTAATCTTGTTAATGGCACGACTATCAACACACATGAGCCAAGAACTATCCTTTTTAGGCGTAAGCAAAACTGGAACAACACAAGGGCTCAAACTTTCTCAAATAAATCCCTTAGATAGTAGCTCATCTACTTGTTTCTAAAGCTCAGCATGTTCACTTGGATTCATGCGATAAGTTGGAATATTAGGTAATAGGGATCCTGGTACAAGATCAATTGCATGTTGAATGCTGTGTAAAGGAGGAAGCTCATTAGAAAAATCTCCTGGTGCTACATCAGAAAATTCAGACAGCAAAGTAGATACCTCTAAAGGTATGCCAACATCACAACCCACAGATGGCTCCCTTACCTCTTGCGCAATTATAGCAAAGACAACACCAGCCTTATGGCTTGCTACTTGAAAGTTCTTCTTGGTAAGAACATGGAGTAGCTTGATATTGTTTTCAAGATCTCTTTTCTTATTGCCTTCAACAATTGTTGGCTTTGATTCTTTGAATTTATTCATCTCGGCTAAAGTCATTGGTTTCAAAACGACCTCTTTCTTACCAACCATTAAAGCATAGGTGTTTTCTCTCCTATAATATTTTACATTTTGATCAAAGAGCCAAGATCGACCAAGAAGGATATGTGTAACTTTCATAGGAATTATATCACATATGATAAAATCATTATAAACACCATAAGAAAAAGAAATAAGGCATCTATGAGTTACTAGAATAGAAGTTGTCTATCCAAGCCACTTTGTATGGTTGAGGATGAGGTTCAACCAAAAGCTTAAGGCATTCAACTGTGGAAGATGACACAACATTCATGCAACTCCCCCCCATCAATAATAAGCTTTTTTTTTCTTGGTTTTCACAACGAACTTACATTTGAAAAATTGAAGTTCGCCTCCAATCCCCTTTCTCTACTTTAGGGGCTACTAAGATACATCTCACTACAAATAGAAGAGAAGTATCCACTTCATCTTCCTCCAAGTCATCCACAGTAAATGCTCCATAATCAAATGCATCTTCCTTATGATCTTCATCTTGCTGTATTCTTTCATCTTCATCTTCAACTCCAATATGTAAGCTTCTCTTTTTTGGGCATTGATAACCCATATGACCTACTCCCCTACACTCGAAGCATTTAAATTCCTTTCCACTAGAATTATTTGACATGACTCCTTTGCCTTGAGATTCAACCAAATTGGTAGATGGTTTTGATCCATTTGATCGATTAAATGGTTTAATACCACTACTTGACTTAGCAAACTTTTTAAATGCTCTCCCCAGTTTGTGATCCAATTTTCTTAGTAATTGGATACCTTAAGTATTACTCCACGTCTAAAGCCACTTGGAATGCATGTTCCACATTATAGACAAGTTGTCTAAGCATCTCACTTCATATATCAGCCTTCGTCTACTTGACTCCTAGTCTTAAGTTCATCAAATTTTTGCATATACTTAGCTACTGGCATGGTGCCCCGCTTCAAGTTAAAAAGTTGTTCACGCAACTTATCTCGATAATTAGCAAGTGTATATTTTTCTCGAAACTTAACCTTCATCTCTTGCCATGTGCCAATAAGCAGTTGGCCTATTCTCCCTATATCATTTTCGACACCAAACCACCACAATTTTGCCAAGCCTACAAGCTTCATCTTAGCAAACTTTATTTGCCTATCGTTTGCCATATCATACCAATCAAAATACTCCTCAATAGAAGCAATCCAATATGAAAATACAGTGGGATCAACCCTTCCTTCAAAGTCTGGAATTTCCATTCTTACCTTTTTTGTGATATCACTAGCTATATCATAAGGTTCATCTTGCTTTCTTTCTAATATATCTCTAGCCCACTCAAGAATTGAATCTTGTGGTAGTCTTTGGGTATGATGCCGCTTCAATTTAGACCCTTGATTGATGTTGACATGCTCTTTCTGTTTGTTCCTCTTCCTTCTTATATTTCTCACCCTTATTGGCTTCAGATGTTTCTCCTACTATAATAGCAACTTCTTGATCATTAGGTTTAGAAATTTGACTCTCTAAATCATTCAATCGAAGGTTAAATTCATCGAGTTGAGCCAAGATTTAAAAAATAAAATCATCACGCTCACCATCACTCAATCTTCCCCTAAACAATCCTCTTGATTGTGTAGACATGATGTAAAATCCCTGCTTTGATACCAAACTGACGTAGGACAATGGGAAACAAGGTTTAATAGGGCTTTTGGAATGAAATAAATGTGAAAATCAAGATTTGGGTTGCTGTGAACAGTGCTGAAAATAATAACTGTGAATAGTAAATAAAAGATAAATTCCTAAGAATCGCTCTTAGGGTTCCTTGGCATCACACCTAGGAGTAGTCTGCATCACACAAACCGTAACACGCTTATAGCTCTAAAAACTGAAAATATTATTAATCACTACTTCAATAAAAAAATACAACTCTTTAAATAGAAGACTAAACCTAATCTTAGTAGAACTAGAGAACCTAATCCTAATAGAACTAGGAGTTCTTATAAACTTAATAAAACTTGAACTTGGACTCCTTGGGCTTTATTACTAAACCCAAATTAAATAACT
This sequence comes from Quercus suber, assembly GCF_002906115.3. Classification (NCBI taxonomy): domain Eukaryota; kingdom Viridiplantae; phylum Streptophyta; class Magnoliopsida; order Fagales; family Fagaceae; genus Quercus; species Quercus suber. The sequence continues at coordinate 547,965 of NW_027069614.1, forward strand.
AAACTTAAATAAAACCCAATGGACTAATACCGCAGCCCATTCTAGAAAATATAAGATTACTAAAGTACCCCTAACACTTAAAACTAATTAAAAATCTTAGGATGCCTTTTATATGTCATCAATGGTTGCTGCCATGGTCCTCCATCATTCAGCCACTTCCATTTGCACCCTTTATGTATCTATTAACACTATTACACTGATCTAATTTCAACTCTACATGACTGAATGCCATTGCCTGATAAATTAACAGTGAAATTTAGCAGATTTCAACGTATTGAAATCTTAAATATTGACCAAAGATGAAAAAGAGAAAATTATCCTACTTGCTTCCTAACACTTTCTCAAATTACCAACACTTGATACTTCTTCAATTTTCATTCAATTTGAGGAAGCTAGAGCTATCTGTTTCCATACTGGACACAAAATTGATAGGCACTACCGTACTAGTAGCTGAAAAGAATCAACAATAATAGGTAGTCCACAGGGCAAAACCACCATATACAACAATATATGATGGCCACACATAAGGGTAAGTCAATGCATTCTCTTTGATTTTCTTAGTGTTCTTCCACATTTGCTCTCCAGCCAATAGTTGGAGAGCCCGTGGTTTGCTCATCTTTCTCTCTATTTAGTTGACTTGCCATTCCTTTTTTATTCTGTAACAACATTTGAGAAACGAATTAAGTTGAGAAAAACATAGAAAGGAGAACCGTCAAGTATATTGTCAATCAAGAATACTAAGTGAAAAGCAATGTTCATAGCTTGCCACAATAACACAATTTGAGGTACATTGAAACACAATTGAAGTTTAGAACTAACTTAATAAAATAAAAAAGAAAAGAAAAGAAAAGAAGAAGAAGAAGAAGCCAACTTGCACAAACTGTGTTTGTTGGGATAGGCCTCATTTTTGTTAGCTTATTTTCTTAGAGTAAGGTAGTAAATGGCTTTAAGCAAAAAAGCAAAGCTTCTAGTCAAATCTAAACTAGATTACTTTGCACAACCACAGAGAACATGCAATCAGCTTGTTAAGCACAACCACAACCATTAGTAATATATATCATGTCTCAATGTACACACACACATACACAAATCAACGACAAAAACAAAATCAAATCTAGAAGACATATAATTTATTCAATAGCCAATTTTCATATAATAAACTCACTTTAACTTAGCTTAACCCTAACTAATCGGAGTTGACTTAGAATTATTTAGTACTTTCTTCCAATTTACCTCCCTAAACAACCATCACTTTCCACATAATTTCTATTCACATCATCATTTTGCATCTCCTCATTTTTTTTTTCTTTTCTTTTTTTCCTTTTTTTATTATTTATTATTACAAATATAGGCATTTCGTGTATTGCAAAAGCCTACCTAGTAATAGGTTTGAGGTTTTTTTTTTTTTTTTTTTGAGAAAAAGGTTTGAGTTATTACGTGAGTAAGCAGAGCAGGAGCAGGAAAGTTAAGCACAAAACCCAACACACAATATCGTAGTTATTTAGCACCCAAAGTGAGGGTAGAGAGAGAAATGAGTAATGGTTTGGACTTGACAGTTTTGAATAAGTGCATAGGCAGGGGAAGCGAGGCGTAACGTAATGTTGTTGAGCCCAAATACTATTCTGGTCTTTGGGCCTAAAGCATTCAACCCAGTTTGTGGCTACAGAAATGGGTCCCAGGTGCCTTATGTTGACTGAAAGCCTTTAATATATTAGTGTGACTGTGTGAGACAATTTTATTTATTTATTTTTTTATAATAATTTGATAGTTATGAATAAGTGGAGTCTGGAGATTCAAAAAATAATGACTCTCCTCCTAACATAGAGTAAGTAATTTTATTAGAATACAAGATTTTTGATAAATCTTTATTTACGGGATTTAAATCAAGGGAGTCAATATTATATTAAAAACTATTTTTTAATCAGAAAAACTATATATATAAGAAAAAAAAAAGGCATGACTAAGAGGAGATACAAATTTGGATTTAAGTTGATTAAGTTAGAAAAAAAAAATGTTACTTTATTGTGGATTCTCAACAATCCTATTTGGTTCACCAACCTTGTGTACTACTTTGCGGTGAAGACAAAAAAAAAAAAAAAAAAAAAAAAAAAAAAAAAGGGTGTGAACAGGGATCAAATCTTGAGAGGACATTTAAAAAAAAAAGATTAATTAAGCTAATTTTAAATGGGATGGGTTCAAGTTACACTTGGTGTAACTCTTTAGAGTTACACCTTTTCTAAACCATTGGATTTAAGTAAATTCAACGGTAAAAAAAATGCACTCATTAATGTTGATATTTTGATAAGGATTTCATTTATTATTCTTATTTATAACATTTCATAACTATTTTTAATTCCAAAAATAGGTATATTTTTCCCTCTTGTTTGAGAAGAAAGCCATGGATTACTTCATCATTTTTTTTTTTTGGCGTTATTCCAGAATGTTATAATCTTGAGAATGAGCTGAACATGTTTACCTAAACAAAAGTCCAAATCGAAAACACTATTTAACCCTTAAAAAATTAAAACGTTCTACGCATGTAATATATACAAATTAACAAATATCCCAATAAGCCTAACATGCATTTTCCTTCTTGCCGGGAATCAGATGATGAAATAGACTTAACCACCACAAAGACCAAGACCCCCACCGCCACCATGATCACCTGTGTTGTCTTGTAATAACTCTTGCTCCGGTTATCACAGAGACACAAATTCATCTTGTTCATCTTTGTTAGATGGTATACGTTTGATTTGATTTATTTTTTTAATTGAGTTACATTGTTTATGTAAGTTTTTTTCAACCCATAAGACCCAACCCAACCAATCATATATGTAATTTTTTTTTTTTGAGATATAAATATATTTTTAGTACCCTTATTTAATTTTATTCGTAATGATTTAATTAGTTTGAGTTTTTGATTCATCAGATTCTATGTGGTTGTGGGGGTGAAACCTTATGAAAATGGAGGTGGAAGAGCAATGGAGGAGAGAGAAATGTGTAGTGGATGAGAAAGAGAGAGCAGAGAGAAAAATATACCTATTTTTGGGATTAGAAATCGAAATGGAATGTTATAATAAGGATAATAAATGAGATCCTTATCAGAATATGAGCATTAATGAGTGCATTTTTTTTGACCATTAGATCTACTTAAATCCAATGGTTTACAAAAGGCGTAACTCTAAAGAGTTACACCAGGCGTAACTTGAACCCATCTCATTTTAAATTGTCATTATCTAATATAATGTCCAATCCTAAATTTACGTGTGTACAATTAAATTACTTTAATGAGTCACAAAACATAAATCAAATGGTGTCATGAATCACTTAAGGTAACCTCATATTGACAAATTAAAAATTGACACATTATTACTTGGATCCAAGCAAGTCCTCTAATCAAAATTAGACTAACTGTTTTTTATATTTCACCAAAAAACTCATTATTTTTTCTATTCCACTGGTAAAATCTTTGATGATTATATAAGAGATCGGGGTTCAATTTTCGTCTATACTAAAAACTGATTGGTGTCTTGGTTTGATAATAAAAAGTTATTATCAGGAGCGGACGTCATAAATTGAAACTCTCTAAAAAAAAAAAAAAATAATGTTCCAATAGACTTATTGCTGTACGCTCTCAAGAATCAAGCCAAACCATTAGAGCCTTGCTGGGACCAATGTCACCCTATTAATTTTCTTCACAAATAGTTTTTGTAGTTGGAAAATCCATCTTCTTGCGGCTAGTCATTCAAACAATAATGAGAAAAAAAACTCTCATGTAGATCGATTGGTAAATACAAATCTTGATCTTTACCTATATTGGTAATTAAAAGATAAACACTAAAAATAAATTAGAATTGACTGAGGAATCCTTGACCTCAGATTTCTCTGCATAAAATGATTTTTTATTTTTTATTTTTTTTATTTTAATGATTTTATTCAAATAAACTACTGCGCTTTTTATACAATAACCCTTGCATTTTAGGAACAATCTATCCTAATAAAACTCAAAGACGAGCTCCACTAGCCGTTACAAATACAAGTTACAACCCAAGCACTTGATTATTAGATTCCCTTATCCTACTAAAGCAAATACAAATGCAATTTATCCTAATATTATGCAACAACTTATTCTTATCCTAAAATTATGCAAAACATCCAAATATTTTGCAACAAGCAGAACCTTAACCGGGAAAAATCTAGTACCACCAAAAATTACTCAACTTCGTTGCCACAACAGTGATGTGGTAGAGTGTAATTGGTGAACGAAAGAACAATGAACTCCTTTGCAATTCTGCAGCTCATACAGTTGCTAAATTTGTGTTAAACTCCTGTCAGTCTTTTTGTTTCAATAAAGGTAAACTCCCACTCATATCAGAGTCGGTTTGTAGGGTGGAGTACCTCTCTTGTAATTCCTTTTAGTTTAATGACATTGAAGATTAGCCAAAAAAAAAAAAAAAAAACTCCTTTGCCAATACCAATCTATCCTCCAGTTCTTAAAGCATCAATACATACCTTAAGAGTCTGCCACAATGATCACATTCTGCAATTTCATCTCTTTAGAAATCTAAATGCTCCAAAAAATAGCCTGGGCTACTACTGCTATAGGAGAAACTCACAGATGCTTCTTTGACCAACTCTAACTTTTATAATTTCCTTCTCAATCACGGAACTGCTATACAAGCTCTGTCATCATTCAGTCACAATTAAGCTTCGGAGGCTTCTTTCACTGCTTGGCTTTCATCATTAGAAACATTTCTCTTCAATGATGCAGAAGCATGCTCTTCAAAACGCTCATGAAGCTTTAAATTCCGCAGACTTCCCAAAGTCTCTTCATCCACCTGTGTGAACCTGTGTGATTGGTAAATATTATAAGCTGATCTCATAGAAAATTCTCCTTTACTATTTAAGATGCATACTGGTTTATCAGGCCTGCTTCTCAGTGGCAATGGGATTTTGATAATTACATTAAATGGTTCTTCATCAAATAAGCCTAGTAACTTATCCAAATTCCATTAATGGTCATTTGATCGAAAATCAAGTATATTCTTCTCATTCTCATGCCTAAAACATTTAGATATGCAATAATGTGATTCTATTTGCATGGGTAGATTACATACCAGCCAGTCCAAATTTGAAATTTCCATGGCAATTTAAGCTACTTGCAAAAGCTGATTGAATTCATTGAGAATATCAAATAACCATATGATTCTTTGCACGGGCAAATTTGGAACTTTGTTTTATATCACAATTAAAACCAATTCATTATATCATTCTATCATCCCAGCCTTTGAAATTAGTTAATTTAAGCTAATAACTACATTATACATAGCTAAACAGATGATTATATCAACCCAAGTAGATACTTAGTTATGGAACGAACCTCTCAATCTGCCTGAGTTCTTTGCAGACATCTCTATAATAAAGTTTTATATATCATAATTAAATTGAGTTCATTTTAACATCTGGGGTTTGACATTAGTTAATTCAAGCTAATAACACATATATATGACTGGATGAACCCAAGTATGTTAATATTTAGTCATAGAATTGAACCTCTCAATCCGCCTGAGTCTTTTGGTGACATCTACCATAGTTGGCCTTCTCTGTGGATCTTCCTCTGTACATGTCAAGGCAAGGTCCACCACAGCCTGTAACTGCCGCTGTAAACTAGCACCTCCTTCCCCATCTGCCTCAATCTCGTTTATGCAATGACCTTGAGCACGGTTATGCATGTATTCTACTAAGGTAGAACCTTCATTAATTGTCAATCGAATTATATGATAAGAGTTCTCTCCAGTTAAAAGTTCCAGAAGGAACCGACCAAAGTCATATACGTCAGTTTTCTCCATTACCTTGCCTGATGCTCTAAACTCGGGGGTGCAGAACCTGAAATTCTGCAAGACCTCATGACCTTTCACGTCAGTTTCACCCTCAGGGAGTGATACAGAATGAAACAAGTTGCACAATTTGGGAACATCATGTTCATCTAATAAGATACCGTGCATACGTATAGCCATGTGGATGACAGGTCTATGGAAGGCAGTATGGAAATAGGAAATTGTATAAGCAATATGCCTTGCAATCTTTAACCTGCTCATCCATTCCATGGGTTGATTTTTTCGTTTAGTAACACGCGAGACATAAATCCGATCCATAAGAAAGCCATTGGCAGCAAATTCATTCACTAAAACGGGAGATGGAGTCTCGAGACAACAACCTATGGGATTTAACACATTACTGTGAGCACTCATCTTTGCAGACATCACTAAATCATTGATGGCTAAATCGGCCCATACTTTAGAGTCTGGTAATCGCTTAACGAAAACAATTCGTGCTTCAAGAGAACCCTTGTACCAACACCACTCCTGCTTTTCACAATAATTGTTGGTTGCTTGGCCAAGTTGTTGATCTGAGAAGGTGCGAATGGGAATAGACCTGGCGTTGCAAGAGGCAATCAGCTTCTCTAGTAACTTGCTTCCATTCTCAAAAAATGCTCTCTCTCTTTCCTTTCTTCTTATATTAAAGAAATGATCTCTCAACCAAGTTCGCATATATAGCTTGAATGTGGAACCTTGCTCTTTTTGTGCCTCCTCTGCTCACTAAGAATTTTTAGAATAGTTCTGCAGAGGGAAGGAGGCTTAGTAGGCATTATATATATAGAATTAGTTTTGGTATCAATGAATAAGCTGGGTATCAAAGTCAAAACATAATCAAATGATCCAAAATCATATATATCAAATCATAGTTCAAACAAACATATATCTCATTCAAATACATATATAAAATCATATATTTAGTAATCAAATATATTTGTGATAATTTTTTATTCTTTACTTTAAATGAATGTAGCAAAAACAATTAAATAAAATTATAACAATTATAAACAATTTTCAGTAGTTAAGATATAGAATAAGCAAAATAAAATCAATTAGAAAAAAGTTACTTACCTCCAAAAGCCATACTAAAAGGAATTTCTCCCTAACACTTTTTCTAAATCTTTAGATTTCACCTGAAACATTTACAGATATCATTTATTCAATAATCAAATAATTTAAGAAACTTTAGATATCACCTAAAACAATTTTACAGGTACCATCTATTCAATAATCAAATAATTTAAGAAAAACTTATAATGGTATCCGTCTTAAGAAAAACTGCTAAAAATATCCAATAATTTCTCATTATCAACTCTTCTCATAAGGACAAAAATAGCATTAGGGGAAACTTATACTATATTTCAGAACCATCATTAATTTATATATATATATATATATATATTCTGTCTCCTCACTTCCACTTTAAGGAGCTAGAACGTGAGTTTTATAAAAGCCCATTTTCCAAATTTAAAAGACTCACACGGTATCACGTGAGGCAGTTGGGTACGAACTTTTGCAAAAAGCCACTGTGCGTTATTAATATTATTGTAGGAAGCTACTGTCAATTTTTCAAGTTGCCCATTGTGTTTAATATTTTTATAACAAATTTTAGTTAACAATAAGTTGTTGGTTTTAATTTAATCTACCACTAACATAAATTTTTTTACTTATTAATAATAACTTATAACATAGAATTTATTGTAAAATTATTGTTATATTGTTGTGGACAAGAGAGAGTTGGAAAAAAAAAGTTTTGTTTTTAATTTATTATGAAGAGGGTATTTTGGTCTTTTAGGCTTTTTCCACTTAAGCAATACACATGTACAAATCACGTGTTTCATATTTCCATCTAATTTAATAGTAAAACTAATATCGGAGTCTAAAGTATAACAATAACCATAATTTCAGTGCATTTACATTGTTTAAGGTGTAAAGTGTAAATTAAGGCATAATTTAAGATGGTAAAGTTTCTCTACTTTCTGCCACTAATATTTCCCTAGGAACACTTCCAATATATATATATATATATATATATATTTCCCTAGGAATAAAGCCCATAGAATAGGCTATACATATAGTCATATGAGGGACTCAAAAGTCAATTTGTAAAGGACACCACCTAGACCCATCTTGTATACGTGTGCTCCTTTTATTTATTTTCCTTTTTTTAATCTCCTGCCACCTGCCACCCCTGGTTCTCTAACTAGGAAAATGTACTTTATCAGACAAAATCAAAGCACCCGAACACTAGCTTTTACGGAATTTTTTTAATATATATATATATATATTTTAAGGGTGTGTTTAGTTGGAATGAAAATAGAGATGATGAAAAATAGAAAGAGAAAAATAAGGTAGAAAATATTATTTTTTACTGCCTTTTCATCTTCACGGTCAAAGACTCGTACTGTGTGGATGAGAAAGGAGCCTAAGACTTAATTGTCTTTTTAGTTTGTCCTCTACTTTAATTCTTTCAATCTAAAGCAGGACTCTTTTTGCTTGATTTCTTATCTGTTTTTGAAATCATGCTTTCATGCATCTGCACCTTTCTATCATACCTTCATGTATATGCATCTTTCTTTCTGCTTTCATGTTGTTTGTCTGTTTTTGTTTGGTTGTTTTATTTTTATTTTGTTTTGTTTTTTAAAAAAAAATCAGAAAAATACAAAACAATGTGTGTTTGTGTACATTGGTATTTGTGTACATTGGATGGCCATTAAAACAAAATTTTCTAAACTTTGTATCTTTTGTAGTTTAGATGAGCATCTCTATGCACAACTAAGAAAGTGAGCTTTATGGATCTTATTTGTGATGAGTAAGATTAAGTTATCTCTTGTACTTAACACTCGTATCACTCTTTTTGACGGGAATGACTAGAAAATCTTAAGAGAAAGGCATAAATAACTATCTCACCACTGTTGCCCGCTAATCATAAATGACATATGTATGCTTCGGCATAGCAAAAATGTGATGTCAATGACATTTGTGTGTTTCGGTATAGAAAAATTGGAATGTCAAATATCATTGGGTATTTCTTTTTTCTCTCTTATATGCCTATGCATGACATGCTTATCAAAAGAAAAATATGCAAAGAAAAATAAAAAGATAAAAGATAAAAAAAATGCTTTAAATATGATTGCAAGCATGTATTCTAGGAGATGTGGGAGTTATAAGATGTACCTCGAAGGTGATAGTCCCTATCAAACAGTTATGATTGTGTGTGAGTCAAAGTGATTTTCTCATATCTCAAATCGTCATAACATATATACACTTATGCAATCTTATGATATTTTTCACACATAACACGCAATATTTTTTACTACTCTTGATATATGTGCAAGTACAATGTGATTTGGCCATCACAAGGTTTACATGTGTTAATGTATGCTCACTAAATTATCTTGACTTATTTTTGAAATATAAAATTGGTTAGACTTGTTTAGTGTGTGTGTGTGTGTGTGTGTGTTTTGTGATCTATGTGCTTAACATTTTTTTTGAGAGAATAGTTTTTCACATGTTTTGCATTCTTCTATTATCTTGTCATCCATAGCATCTTGTTTCATCACATTTATGTATTTATATGGATTTTCCTTGTGCCCTCTTGATCATTCTTAATCATCTTTATGTTTCTCTGGTGAAGCTTTTTAGCTTCTTGTACCCTTTGTCAATCATGACAAAAAGGGAGAGAAATTGTGATGAGATATGTGGTTTCTTTTTCAGATTCTACATGTTAGGGAGAGAAATACATTCCTTTGTATGGGGGAGATGTGTTTCATCTTGTTAGAGGAAGTGCTTACTTCCTTTTTCTTGTACACTGATCTTGTGACAATGTCTACATACATTGTGCTTATCTTTAATATATATATATATATATATATATGATGATGTATGTCTTCTTCACCTACCTTTACATGTATTGCTTCTTTTCTATTTTTATACACATGTTTCTTTTTACTTGTATGCAATCTATTATTTCTGTTTCACACAAAGATGCCTTGATGAGTTTTGTTTAAAGTATTTTAGAAATATAGGCTGTCAAAGTCTACTTGCCATAAACTCTCTTCTTGCAAAATTTTTCAAGAGTTTGTGTTAGAATAGATTTTATTGTATTCAACAAGTGAGTATGAGTTGAGTGATTATGACTTCTCTCATATGTTTATTTGTTTGTTGTGGTTTTGTCATAGATTGCCAAAAGGGGAGATTATTAGGACATATGTGATTCACTTGTTAGAAACATATGTCACTATTTTATGTAGTTGGCTAATCTTTTGACAAAACATATTTTACTTGTAATTAGGTAGATCTATGATGTGTTTAATACTTCAAAAAACATGTTGTTCAAGTCTAGTATTAAAGACATGAAGAATGGACCAAGAAACAAGTGAAGAAAAACTATTTAATGAAGCTAGACAGATAGTTTGACACCTGCGGACAGATAACTCGATAGCTGCTCAACACCTCCCGATAGCTAGGCTATCTATTGAGCTCTTTAGTTGATTGTTATTGCAATCTTGACACCTTATCGACAGCTGGTGGATTGATCGAGAAATCTTCTGTACCCTCGACAGCTCCTTGACAGCTTCTCGATAGCTGTATCTGTCAAAATTTAAAGCTCGACACTTCCTCGACACCTCTAGATCGATCGAGGTTATGAGAATTCAAATTTTCATATTTGATTTTCGGCCCATGATGACATGTATGTGTAGGGTTTCTTTTCTCACAACCCTAAACCTATATAAGACTTATTTTAAAGGCTTTCACATAAGAGAATACAAGGAGAACATATGCAAATGGTGACCGATGCCTTATTCTCTTTGAAAGAAGCTACTGTGTCTTTTGCGCTTTAGGGTTTTGTAACCAAGTGCTTCTTGATCTTCATTGTTGATGAAGTGAAGAACTTTGCAGCCAATAATCTTCTTCTAGTTGGTGATTAAGTCGCATACTAAGATCCAAGCAATTGGTTAGCCACGTACTGGGATTCGTGCATCAAAGGGTGGCGTTTATATATTGAAGAGTTCAGAGATTCTGAAGTAGTAGAAGGTTTTTGTTGTGAGTTCATCTACGGGGATTGTAGAGTCTAGGGACAAAAGTTTTGTACTAGATCTGAAACTTCTCTTTACTATAATGGATTACTTTTCAGAAAGTTTTGTATTAGATCTGAAACTTCTCTTTACTATAATGGATTACTTTTCAGGAAGGTTTCACCCCAGGTTTTTTATTATGAAACTAGTTTGTTTCATTAGTTTTCTTGGGTCATCATATCTTGTCTTATTTACTTTTTCGCTACACATGATTTTGACATGACATTGATATTTGTTTGTTTTAACAAGTTTTATTCATAAAAAATCTAATTAACAACTTGGGTTTAAAACTTGTTAATTTTATCAACTAGGGTCTAAATTTCCCAACATTTTCAATCATTTATAGATGAAAATTTTTTTTGGGTAAAATTTAAGGATCAAAATAGTATTTTATGATTTTACAAATTTTTGTTTTAAGGGCCAATTGTAATTCAAGTCATAGTAGATGGCGAGCGAACACAATTGAGACGGTGTCATTTAAAGAAAAAAATTAGGGAAACATAACCAATGTTCCCGCTAGAATCATTTCCCAGGATTTCAAAAAAGTCACAATCGCATAGCAAAGATTAAAGTCATAGAAATCAAATAGTATAATTCAATTCAATTCAATTTTAGAGAGAGAGAGAGAGAGAGATGGATGGAGGCTAAGAAAGCAGCTGGGACGTCGTTGGAGTCATTGATGTCTTCGTTCAACACTTGTATTGTCTAGCTTCCAGACCTCGTCATTGCATGAAACACTCCTCTCTCTCTCTCTCTCTCTCTCTCTCTCTCTCTCTCTCTCTCTCTCTCTCTCTCTCTCTCT
>NW_027069614.1:563365-566496 GCF_002906115.3 Quercus suber
AAAAAAGACACAGTCGCATAGAAAATATCAGAGTCATAGAAATAAAATAGTATAATTCAAATCAATTCAATTTGAGAGAGAGAGAGAGAGAGAGAGAGAGAGAGAGAGAGAGAGAGAGAGAGAGAGATGGATGGTGGCTAAGAAAGCAGCTGGGACGTCGTTGGAGTCATTGATGTCTTCGTTCAACACTTGTATTGCCTAGCTTCCAGACCTCATCATTGCATGAAACACTCATTCTCTCTCTCTCTCTCTCTCTCTCTCTCTCTCGTCCAATCAGGTTCGTTCACGTCTTTATCCATGGATATTGAAGTTGTTATTGTTTGCAATTTTAGTGTACCGGACTACAAGTATAACGGATTTGTCAGCGGTGGACGCAACATTAAAGGGGATGGAGCTTCAACTCCACTCTATCAAGGACCGCTTGCGTGATGAAACCCTCGCTATTCCTAAAGCCAAATACCTCTCTCTCTCTCTCTCTGTTTCAATTTTTCTATGGCCAGTTGCTGAATTAGGGTATTGTTCATAAAATTGAAGATTTTTTTTTTTTAAAAATTTTTTAAAATGGTATCAAAATTTTGGAATTCAAGCGGTTTTGATTGTTTGAGAAACTGAGTTAGTGGTCAATTAGGGTTTGTTTGGTAGCTGAAAATAAATTGGAGGAAAATGGTATTTAAAATTTTCAATTTATTATTATATTTTGAAGAAAAAGGGAACATACACTTTTAAGTTTTTAAGGGAGTTAATTTTTTTTTTTTTTAAAATGGCTCTAAAATTAAATTTAATATATGTATATTTTTTAGATTTGCTCTCTATTTTTTATTTAAGTTTAGTTGTACTTTCCCTCCTTAAACTTCAAAACTGAGTAATGTTCCTCCTTAAGTATTGGTAATGAGCAAATAATCACTTGCATTTAGAATATCCATCAAATTTGAAGAAAAACTCAAAATTTTTCAAACAACACCTGTAATAGAAATTTGAATTTTTAGTTAAATCTGACGGAAATCTCAACAGCAAGGGATAAAGAGCTCATTACTAGACAGTTAAGAGATATATTACTTTTTTTGAGTAAATAGTAATACTTATTAGAACACACATGAAAGTAGCAATAACAGTGTTTTAAAACACTATTATTACTATTTTCGTATGTATTCTAATAAAAGATATATTACTTAGTTTTGTAGATTAGTGAAATATTGCAATTGTACTATAGCTAAGGAGAAAATACAATTTGCCCTTTATTTTTATCTTTTAGCTCAACCAATTTATTTGTAGAGGTAGTTTTGGAAAAGATAAAAAGAATTGAAGATTCTGATCAAATCAATTATACTTTTGTATTATTTGAAAATGGAAAGAAACAAGTTGCTTCATAAAACCAAGGCTAATACAAATATTTTGTTTCCCTATATGTTTTTTTTCCTAAGTAAACTACTAGATGGTGAGAATTTAAATTAGGTTGGTTGACTGTTTCTGTATATTTGATGATTGGTTTTTATTGGGTTGGGATTGCTTTCCTGGTTGTAGAAAATCATAGATGCATTACTGCAACAGCAGAAGAAATTGTAGAGTATGTCTGTGAAAAAAAAAAATATATATATATATATATATATATATTTAAATTAGATGGGATATGTAGTGCAAATTAAACACTATTGAAATCCAATTTTTATACTGAATTAACTTCCTCGATACAAAAATTTAAAAACTTAAATTAGATGAGACACGTGGAGCAAAATTTAACACTAATTGAAATCCAATTTTTACACTGAATTAACTCACTTGGTACAAAAATATAAACACTTAAATTAAACGGGACACGTGACGCAAAATTAAGCTCTAATTAGATTTTCTCTCAGCTTTAACTATTAATATATATATATATATATATAGACTAGTTTGTAACTCGTGCATAGGCACAGGTACAATTAAAAATAATCACAATTATGTATTTTTTTAGAAAATGTTCAAATTATACATGATATTAGCTTATGATAAGTATAATTTTTACATGATTTTTATTATCCTCTTATTTATTAAAATTGTTAGTTTTCCTTTATTTCTTTTGATTTGATTTGATTTGATTTTTTATTTATATTTATCTATTCATTTGTGCTTTGAAGGATTGAGAAGATTTCAGATTAATCCACATCTTGTGGATGTAAATCGGTTGACTTGAAGACCCAATTAAATTGAAGTCCAATTTGGATTAGGATTCTAGCCCACACATCAATTAGTATTTTTGGCATAACTTTCGGCTTAGATGCCCAATCGAGATGATTCAAGTTGGGCTGGAAAGTTAACTTAAAGGGCTACAACTTTGTAGTCATCAAGACCCAAATTTTGATGTTAAATGGGCCAAAATCATCAGTTAAGTGAAGCCTAAAAATATGAGATTTTCTCCAAACGAGAATTCAACTTATAATAGGATTCCTTGACCTATTTAAAGGCTTTTTAGGGCAAATTCAAGGGGGGCCGCATTGAAGAATATTTTTTTGGGAGTTTTTCTAAGGAGGAGGATCTGAGGACAAAGGTGAGAGCTTCATGTTGATCAACCAATTCAAATGAAAAGCATAAGTTTTATTTGTTTTCTTTTCAATTTTATTATGAACTAAATTTTATTTTCTAGAGCGTTGATGTAGTCTAGCAATGAACACACAATTTATATTCTGAGTTATTTTACTTTTAATATTTCCATGATTGAGTGTTTAATTCTTATTCTTAATGCTTACTATTTTTTTTACGAATTATTGTTTGATCAATTGAATTACAATGAGACCGAGAGGTGATTTGTTATTTTAGTTCTAGAATTAAACACCATTAGTTGAGTGAAAGTAGAGATGCTTTATCGCAATTAGTGCGATTTTTCAGAAAATTCAAAGTACGTAATGAGTCTCCAGTTAATTAAATTTGCATAGAGATATGGAATTGTTAGCTGAAGATATTTTTGATATTATTCGAGAGAAGATATTGAATAGTTAAGGACTTTTTAATCATCAATGGGAGATTATTAGAATTTAATAATTAGGAAGAATAAATTGTGTGGGATTTGTTAGGTGAAATCAACTGCTCTAGATCCATTCTTATCATATTTTTACACTTTTAGATTTTTACGCTTTGTTATTTTTTTTATTCGT
>NW_027069614.1:567434-631968 GCF_002906115.3 Quercus suber
ACTACTAATGTCACTATGCCTATGTCCAATGTTATCCCCATAGATGACGCTTCCAGGTGTTTCGATCTGCGGCTACCAGAAATGGAAATTAGATATTGTATTCATCTACACATCACATGCCATGGCAGGAACAAACTCATCTCCCATCACCAATTGGAAATCTGACAGATCGTGAAATATCTTAATTTTCTTTCATAAACCACAACATGACCGCATTCTACTAAAGCAGATGTCCATTTACCCCAATCTTCAACATAATTAACTTTCACTAGACTCCAAAGGTTGATCTCATTCCTGGGCATACACCATCACCAATTTCCTAGAAAGCTTGGCTGAAAACACTCAATTTTTCTAATTTCCAAACCTCCTGTTTAAGTGATAAACAAGTAATTTTCTAATTCCCAAACCCCGTCTAAAGTGATAAACAAGTAATTTTCAACCAAAAGGTATTTTGCTCATTCAAATACCTCCCAAATCCCATTTCTACAATCTATTACAGCTTAACAGGAAAAGTAAACAAAATAGGAAGGCATATTGGAGAGAACTATTAATGAAAATAACTCCCCTGGATCTGTATCTTCTTCCACCTTGCTAATCCCTGTTCATTCCTTCCATTAACACATTCGAAACTAACCTAGACTTAAAGAGAACCATAGTAGCAATTCCAGATAAGTGATAGACGAGGAACACACCTTACAACCCAAGAATCCGCTTGGCGTCCCTCTCTACTATTGATTTATTTAAAAGGAGGTTAGGCTTTTTTTTGTATTTTTATTTTTTTATAATTAGGTGGTTAGGATATATTTTGCTACTAATAATTTAAGAAAAAAAAGACTTAGGACAGAGTAGGTCCTTGGGTCATATATTCATGAATAAAAACAGTAGCCAAAGAACAACTTTAATGCATACATATTCAAAGATAGGCACCTATAAATATAAATGTTTAAGAAATTTCATGAAGATAAAGCATCAACAAAAAATAAGATAATTTAAATGTAGTCTTGTTTCTGGGGCACCTTATCTACTCTAGAAGTTGACCTTGCTGTTCTGCGACGATTTTCATAATCTCTAATAAGGCCCAGCCCTTCAGGTGAACATAAAAATGAAGCATTCTCCAATTCCCATGTAGCATGCTCATAGTCTAGGCTGCGCCATTTCACAAGCCATTCGTAATGGCAACCTAGATTATCACCAGCAGGCCCCTTATGATATTTATCACACTCTCTGGGAGACAATAACAATCTTTTTTGCAGCAAACGATGTGGCAATGTCCATACTTGCTTCCACTTCACAACCTGAAAAAGAAACACATATGATGGAATCAATTATCCAATTTGTTCCCACTTATCAATATCAGATTTTGTGTTTTTTGTGTTAAGAGAGTGAAAAAGACAAAACAAAAATCATATACTATATAATAAAATTTGGGTCTTCAAAGTCGTGGCTGTTCCATGTGGCTATCTTCTCTCTATGATAAGTGGTTACACTCTCATTATTTATTAAGATAATTCAGTACAAATGAAGCTCTATTACCAAAAGAGCAAGTGATGATTTAATTGTTAGGATATTTGTTCCGACTAAAACTCATTTACATAAGTTCCAAGAAATTTTAAATTCTGCTCCAACTAAATTTCTATTACCAAAATTTTAAGAAATTTAATATATAATTTAACATTATAATAGTTTATTCCAAGTAAAAATCTATAAACTAAGTTTCAAACGTTTAAAATTATACTCCAACTAAAATTCTATCATAAAAAATTTCAAGAAATCATATCATATTCTATATAATAAAAGTTTGGTCTCAGAAACCATGGTTGCACCAAATGACTAACTTCTCCCTATGACAGGTAGCATCACTGAAATGGTCAATTGTGGATGACTGCCCCACACTACATGATGTGGTGTCTGTGGAGGGAGATGAACAACCGGAGCTTCGAAGATACAGAGAAAACTACGCTTGATCTCAAATTATTTTTCCTTAGAACTTTGATAGATTGAATGTTAGTTTTGCATAGTTAGTCTTTTTGGTCTATTATTGATTTGATAGATTCATGTAATTTGCATGATTGATTGATAGTCCCCATTTTATACTCCATGTATACTTTGGTGAATATTTTTTTGATATCTATAAAATTTCCATTACCTGTCAAAAATAAAAATACACTCATTATTTTTTTTAATATGTAAATTGAATAGTTTATTAGAAGGAATGAATACTCAAATTCAAGCGCCCTTAAAGAATTACATACGAACACTAATGTGGTCCAAAAAATCAACAATGGAAATACATGGCATTCCCCCAATGAGCCCAACCGAAGTACTATATGCAAAGATCTTAAAAACTAGCCCTAATCTCTTGCATAAATTGCTCTCCATTCTCAAACGTCCGGGGGTTTCTCTCCCTACATATAGTGCACACAATGCAATGCTGATTAGCTTGCCACACAAGATTATTTCAGTGAAGCCCAAACACCCTCTCCAAAGGGTCAACAAATATATCACTTGGCTTGGCATCACCCAAATGACTCCAAAGGTCGTAAGTGCAAAAGACCAAAGTTATCTAACTGTAGGACAGTGCAGTAACAAGTGCTCAACTGTTTCTTTTTCTTTGCTTTTTTTTTTTTTTTTTTTTTTGATAGGTAATAGATATATTCATTAATAAAAAAAGTACATCATGTTCACGATGATGAACAAACTGTACTTGAAAAAATACAAACAAATCAAAGAGAAACAGAAACAAATTGCAGGAAATCAAATACGGAAATACACTGCGTAAAACCCAAATACAAGACTACCCAAACAATGTCCCAACTAGCAAAGACTTCAAAAATTATATATCTAATAACAACCATTAGCTTTCGTTTAATAAGGTTGTCCATGGTCAATATGGGAATTCTGTTGCTGTTGATACGAAGAAAGCTACCTTATGTGGAACCTTACCAACCTAGACACCTTCACAAGGGATTGTAGATGTGGGTGCATGTCTCAAACATGCATAACAAGATCTAACACTAAACTGGCCTTTCCCATCTAGGTTCCAAACAACACAATCCTCATTCCTTTCTACAAATGTAATGGCAAATGTAATGGTAAATTAGTTGCTTTCTTCATTGTCTGGTTGTTATGGATTTGTGGTCTATAGTTTTGGGTTTATTTGGAGTAAGCTAGGTTATGCCGCAATCTGTTTTGGGTCTCCTAGCGTGTTGGCAAGGCAAGTTTGGTCATCATCGAAATGGTTATATTTGGTTAATTGTTCCCCATTGCTTAATGTGGTGTCTTTGGAATGAGAGAAATAGTAGGTGCTTTGAGGATAATGAGAGATCCATACTAGACCTCAAGTTACTTTTCTTTAGAACTTTATTGGATTGGTTGGTTGCCATGCAAAACCAATCATTCCCTTCTTTTATTAATTTCCTTGATTCTTGTAATTTTTGTACTTAATTTGTTGACCCCTTGTACATTCCCTGTGTACTAGGGTATTCCTTTTTTGATATCAATAAAACTTATTACTTATCAAAATATATATATATACATATATATATATATCAAGCCATTCACCCCTTGAATGTTCCAATCAAAAAAGTTCCTAATGAATAAATATTTCAATACCAGCTACTATCAACCTCTCCAAACATAATGAACAAATGCATTGAAGCATCCTTATCCACCACAATAGAATATAACTAAGGGTGCAAGGCCTTCAAAGACAAATCTCTGCACCAGACATCATGCCAAAACCTAATTCTTTTTCTATTCCCCAGCCTAAAAGATGCAAAAGCAGAAAATATTTTGGGTTAATGACACCACGCCAAAGTTGCTCTCAACTCCATATCTCTATAACCACTTACCCAGCAAGACTTGATTAAAGGTGGTAACTCATCAAACCCCTAAACCCCATATTCAATAAGAGAGCACACATTATCCCAGCATAGTAAATGAAATACTGCCTAACCATCCTCCCCAACCCACAAGAAGTTGCATTGGATCCCTCTCAATCCTTTTTTTTTTTTTTGATAAGTAATGAGACTTATATTCATCATGAAAAAAACGCAAAATAACCATTACAGGTGTTCATGATGGTGAACACAAAAAACAGCGAACCAAAGCAACCAAAAAACAAGTTAACTTAAGGGGCACTTCTAAGGGTAGAAAAGAACTCCAAAGTAGAAGAACAGTTTGAAGAACCCCAACACTTAGCCCATTCAAAAAGATTATTTTGACAGAGTGCTTGTAACTGAACAAACGTTCTCTCCAGATTCTCAAAAGAGCTCGGTTTCTTTCCAACCAAACAACCCACATCAAACAACCAGGAACCATATTCCATATGTCTGAAGCAAATTTCCCCAACCAATTACTCCAACAAGACACCAAACTCTCCACAGAACCTGGCATGACCCATTGAATCCCAAAAGCTTGTAACATTTGCACCCACAAAGAATAAGCTACAAGACAATGAATGAGAAGATGGTCCACAGATTCCGCAGACAGTAGCACATACAGCACCTATTCGCCAAAAGGAGGTCCCGAAGCATCAAATTATCCAAGGTAAGAATCCGACTATGGGTTGTGGTCCACAAGAAGAATGCCACCCTCTTAGGCACCTTGACTTTCCAAATCCCCTTTCATGGGAAGCAAGAAGGAGATGTACCCCTAATCTTATGATAGAAAGAACGAGTATCAAACTTACCATTCCCATTAAGGCTGCGTTTGTTTCAATGTAAAATATTTTCCGGGTGTAAAATATTTTCAAGTGAAAATATTTTCGGGAAATGAAAATATTTTCAAGTGTTTGGTTGCATTTCAAAAAATGCTTTGAAAAATATTTTCTGATGTTTGGTTGTATTCTTGAAAATACTATAGAAAACACATTTTCTACTTGTTGCTCACATTTTCTCACATTTTCTCAACTTCCAAACAAATATATAATATCATTTCTCAGTCCACAAACACAAAAGAAACAAAACCAAAGAAAAAAAATCATCAAATCCGGTCAAATTGAGGGAAGACGGAAGAGAGAGAGGCGACTGGGTTCGAAGGCGAAGGAATGTGGGTCAGCGCGGTGCTGCGATCTTTGCTTGAGGCGAAGGCGTGTGGGTTTGAAGGCAAAGGCGAAGGCGTCTGAGGTGACTGGGTTCGATCTTTGCTTGATCAGCGCGGTGCTGCAATCGACAAGAGCGGTACGATCTAGTGCAATCGGCGCGGTGCTGCGATCGACGAGACAGGTGGAGTGTGGGTCGGCGGAATGGGGGTCATCGGTCTAGAGAAACGGTCTGTGGAGGCTCACCGCCTCTCTCTCTCTCTCTCTTTGCGCGTCTGAAGCTCGGTCCGAAAATGGTTTGAAGTGAAAATAGAAATGTAAAATAATTTCCAGGTCAAAGGCTTCTTTTTACGGTCAAATGAAATGATTTTCCAAAAAACTCTATTTTCCATGCACAACCAAACACACGGTTTCATGTAAAAGGATTTCCTGAAATCGTTTTCAGTCAAAACAAACGCAGCCTAAGGCACCAATGGGGTCTATCACACCCAATACCTCTAGGGATCCGAGCCTGAATGAGTTCTAGGAAAGAGAAGGCAGCCTCAAATTCCCTCTCATGAAAATTTCTATAAAAACTCACATTCCAATATCTACTTCTCCCATCCTCATGATGATCCAACAAGTCAGAAATACAGGCTTCCTTGTCTCTAGAACACGCATATAACTGAGGATAGAGCATTTTAAGAGAGATATCCCCAACCTACCTATCATGCCAAAAACAAATGCGAGAACCATCGCCCACCACAAAAGCCAAGTGTTTGGAGAACCTCTCCCAACCGGTATTAATACCACGCCAAAGGCCACACCCGTGAGCCCTTCTACAATCTTTAGTAATCCACCCCCTTGGCCCTCGCCATATTTGGTGGCAATAACCTCCGCCAAAGACTAGATCCTTCTTGGCCAAATCTCCATAACCATTTCCCTATTAGACAAGTATAATGAAATACTCCATAGAGGTGAGAAATAAGTAGGTAAACTAGCTAAAGTACATCTGAGAAGCATAAAGTGGCCTCCTTAAGACAAATACAATCTCTTTCACCCAACCAACTCCATCTCTAATCTTTTTTTTTATAAGCAACTACTTCTCTAATATTTCTAACACAACATTCCAAACCGCAATAGATACATATGTGGGATATACAATTCTCTTGGCACTTTAGGGTCCGTTTGGTTCCCGTAAAATATTTTCCGGAAAATATGTATTTTCCGGAAATGCTATTTTCTGGAAAAGAAAAATATTTTTAAGTGTTTGGGTGTTTTATGAAAATTGGTGTGGAAAATATTTTCTTGTGTTTGGTTCAATTAGGAAAATACTATTTTCCGGCAACAAAAACAACAACAGCAGCAGCAACAAATTGATTCCGGCGGCGGCGGCAACAACAACACAACAACAACAACAACCAGTTCATCAAAAAAAAAAACAAACGGCGATGGGTCTGGTTCGTGGATCGGCGATGGGTTGCTCGTGGGTCTGGGTTCGTCGTGCTCGTGGGTCGTCTGGGTCTGGATGAAGGTGATGGGTTGCTCGTGGGTCTGGGTTCGTCGTGCTCGTGGGTCGTCGTGCTCGTGGGTCTGGGTTCGTCGTGCTCGTGGGTCGTCGTGCTCGTGGTCGTGGGTCGTCGTGCTCGTGGGTCGTCTGGGTCTGGGTGAAGGCGATGGGTTGCTCGTGGGTCTGGGTTCGTCGTGGGTCTGGGTGAAGGCGAGGTGAAGGTGATGGGTTCGATCGAGCTCGGAGGCGATCTGGTGTCGATCTGGTGTCGATCTGGAGCTCGTTGCTTGGAGTCGATGGGTTGCTCGTTGCTTGGGTTCGATCGTTCTCTCTCAACTTCTCTGGCTCTCTCGGTTGTTTCTCTCTTTTGTGCGTGATCTCTCGGCTGTTTCTCTCTTTTGTGCGTGATAAGCGATTTCCGGAAATGATTTGAAGGTAAAATGAGAACGTAAAATCATTTCCGGGTCAAAGGCGTAAAAATGGTCAAACTGAAAGTAATTTTCCGGAAATTAAAATTTTCCTCTCTACCAAACACTGGGGTCAGGTGGTAAATGATTTCCGGAAATCATTTACCACCGATTCAAACGCAGCCTTAATGATTGAGAGGTAAATTTGGTGGCCGATTTTCTTCATCTATTGAGTTATCATTTCCCCCGGACTACAGGTAGATATCGGACGCACTGGAGCTTTGGAGGTTGAGGAAGAATCAGGAGTTTGACATTCGTTCTTTTTGTGATATTTTGAGGGGGTCCTCCCTCTTCACCTTCCCTTGAAGTGCATTTGGGGAGTGAAGGCTCCACAAAGTTTCTCTTTTTGTTTGCACAGCGTCATGGGGGAAGATTCTTACTTGTGACAATCTTACAAGGAGAGGATATACTATAATGGAACGGTGTTGCATTTGTTAGTGTAGTGGGGAGGGGTTGGATCATCTTTTGATTCATTGCACGGAAGCTTATCAATTGTGGTATTTTGTATTTAGATCTTTTGGTATCTCCTGGATCTTACCAAAGGAGCGTGAAAGATCTTTTGTTTGGTTAGTGGAATTAATTTGGAAAACACTAGGAAGGAAATCACTAGATGTAAGTCCTCAAGCTCAAGACCAATCAAATAGATTGCCAACAATAGAGACTAGGAGTAGGTCCTTTGAGCTCTCCACATCCTCAAACATAAGATTGTTGTGCTCCCTCCAAATGCACCACATCAAACATGGTAGCGCCAAATCCAAATAGCTCGACAAATGCTTTCCTAACTAATTTATTCCCCCAAACAAGAGGTCTATCACTCTCTCTGGCAAAACCAAAGAGATTCCAAAAGATCTAAAAATAAAACTCCACGGCTGATAGGCCTCCCCGCAATGGATCAAAGGTGATCTACTGTCTCCCCACTACATCGGCACATGCAACAACAATTTGCCATAGTATAGCCTCCTCGTCTCAAATTACCACTAGTAAGCACCCTCCCCCACCAACCAATTATTCACCTATGTGGCCAGAAAATTTGATTCTCTTTTTCTTTCTTTAATTCTTTCATTTTACTTTTTAAAGTTAATTCGAGAGTGAGAGGATAAAGCCCATCAGCAAACTTCCAAGCATACCCCAAAAACAGTATCCTAACTCCTAAGGTAGTTTAAGCAGCTATATACTATCACTCATCCTTCCTCCTTCATAACGCAAGGTTCATCCAGAATGCCTAAGTTTGTTAGAGAAACAGAAAGATGATTTTATGGGTTGTACTCTTGTGTTGTATAGGTGGTACTCTTCTAGAAAGGGTAATTAAGTTTCTAGTGGTGATGCGTCCCTACCAGCTGTCCCATTCAAGAATATTCATTTTCTTATTGCAACCACCCTTAACTATATAAGAAATGAATAGCAAGAGAGTTGGAATCAAGAATTTCCAAACCCTTTTCCTATTCATAACAAAGTTTACTTTCTTTTTTTCTTTTTTGGGGTATGTTTTGCTAAGTTATTTTGAGGATAGAAGAGAGAATAAAGCCAACAAGTGAACTCCCAAGCCCATCCGAAAAGTAGTATTCTAACTCCTAAGGTAGCTCAAGTACTTAGAAATCATCCTCCATCCTACCTCCTTACCAAATTCACCCACATGGCCCAAAGGTTTTCTTTTCTTTCTTTTTTTTTTTTTTTTTCCTCTTTTTCTCATTTTCTCATTTTTACATTTTAAATTTAAGAAGGGGAGGATGGAAGGATGAAGCCCAAGAGCTTTAAAGTATTAATTAATTAATTTTATTTATAAAAAAATTAATAATAAAAAATATAATAAAATTTTAAAAAAATAATAAATATAAATAAATAAATAAACAATAACAACAACTTTAATGATTAAACAAGACCAATATTGCATCTAAAGATATAAGAAACCTGGTGTTTTCGGTTGAATTTCGTAACAAGAGATGGACATTCAAGAATGAGTTGACTTTCTGGCACCCAACGATTATGAACATGAGCCAGACCTTTGTATTTAACAAAAAACTGCTTCTGCTTTTGCAAACCTAAAACCAAGTACCATAAGGCCAATCAGCATTATCAGAAACCATCATGACCACCCACAGCAGTATGAATGCAGAGCATGACTAGAACTTTAAGAAAATGATTCAAAATCAATTAACAAAATTTTGGAGCATATGTTAAAGATTAAGCAAACTATTAACAAGAAAGCCTAAGTTATCTAGTATTTTGCCCATACCATCAACATACACCTCCACTTCCCTTTCATCCCAGATTGACTCCACACCCTCTGATACTGAATGTACACCTGCTTCTATCTTCTTCCTCACACACGCAGGACAGTGCCAAACTCCAAGGGGAACATCTTCCAAAGGAGGATCTAGACAAGAAAGATGGTAACTTCTTCTGCAGCCTCTTCCTTCACAGCACCTGAAAATTAACTTAAAAGATAAGATTACAACAAAAAGTATGTACATCGCATTTGCGTAAGTGTGTACATAGCTACATTAACAAGAAAACATCTATTAAATTGGCAGAGGCATCAGGCGTGGAAATTGAAAAACAACAGGCATAGATTCCAATCATAATGATATATAAACCAATTGAAAAAGGTTACCCACAATAGCTTCCCGCCAAGCTTGCAAGAAAGGCATATATTTTGGTCACTTTCTCTTTGAAGATCTACAGAAGATTCCTTTTGCTGCAAATAATCGTTGCGCTTTCCAGAATAACCAACTGTAACATTGTCTCCAGGTTTCCCTCTATCCTAATGCAATACATTTAGAAAAATGATATTCATAACAAGATCAATGACTCATCTGGGGGACATGTAAAAAAATCATCCAGTAAATTCATAAGTAAATTGTGACAACATATCCCACCTATTTGATAAGTAAAAATAATTCAGCAAGATCTGAAATAAGTAGATCAAAGAGGAAAACTAGGACTTTTAATTATGGTGAAAAGAAAAAAAGAATACTTCCTCAAAAAAAAAATAAGGAGATAAAGCATCATCCACTATTTTTTTTTTTTTATGTGTGTGTGTGTGTTTTGGGGGGGAGGGGGCCCACGGCTACATTGATGAGCAATTTCAGTGCTAGGTAATCAATGACTCATCTGGGGAACATGTAAAAAAATCATCCAGTAAATTCATAAGTAAATTGTGACAACATATCCCACCTATTTGATAAGTAAAAATAATTCAGCAAGATCTGAAATAAGTAGATCAAAGAGGAAAACTAGGACTTTTAATTATGGTGAAAAGAAAAAAAGAATACTTCCTCAAAAAAAAAATAAGGAGATAAAGCATCATCCACTATTTTTTTTTTTTTTTTTTATGTGTGTGTGTGTGTTTTGGGGGGGAGGGGCCCACGGCTACATTGATGAGCAATTTCAGTGCTAGGTAATCAATGACTCATCTGGGGAACATGT
Source organism: Quercus suber (assembly GCF_002906115.3). Lineage (NCBI taxonomy): Eukaryota > Viridiplantae > Streptophyta > Magnoliopsida > Fagales > Fagaceae > Quercus > Quercus suber. Next base: position 577,858 of record NW_027069614.1, read on the forward strand.
AAAAAAATCATCCAGTAAATTCATAAGTAAATTGTGACAACATATCCCACCTATTTGATAAGTAAAAATAATTCAGCAAGATCTGAAATAAGTAGATCAAAGAGGAAAACTAGGACTTTTAATTATGGTGAAAAGAAAAAAAGAATTTTTATGTGTGTGTGTGTGTTTTGGGGGAGGGGCCACGGCTACATTGATGAGCAATTTCAGTGCTAGGTCAGCAAGATCTGAAATAAGTAGATCAAAGAGGAAAACTAGGACTTTTAATTATGGTGAAAAGAAAAAAAGAATACTTCCTCAAATAAAGATAAGGAGAGAAAGCATCATCCACTATTTTTTTTTTTTTTTATGTGTGTGTGTGTGTTTTGGGGAGGGGGCCCACGGCTACATTGATGAGCAATTTCAGTGCTAGGTATCAATAGCTTTATAGGTAAATTTATATTGATGCCCTCACAGACACGTTCAGACCAGCTTGATCCCTGTAAGCAATCAAAACTACCACAGCAGTATCATAAAAACAGCAACAAATCTAGCAATTAGGATCCTTATTTACAATTGTACAATTCTATTTCTTAGAGGCTTCAAAACAACTAGAGAAGACAAATGCATATAAATTCACCATATCAGGTCTGTAACTCACTTTTTTAAACCTCTAGGGAACCAAGAGTAACCAATCACTGAGCACTAGACAAGTGATACAGCCATGAATGGCAATTTGTTACAACTTCGCAAATTTGTCCATTCAAGAGTTCTTTTATGGGGCCCTTGTGTGAACTGTGAAGTCCAATTGAAGTAAAAGTCACATGGTTTTACAGGTCTAGTCACATGTGCCCCATGGTTTCATGGGTCTTGCCAAGGTCGGTTGCAGATACTCTCTTTGGTTGGTGGAATTGATTTGGAAAGCACTCATCTAGCATTTGAAATTTAGTTCCATTGTGTTTAATGTGGTGTATTTGGAGGAGCGAAATTGGCGGACTTTTGAGGACATGGAAAGCTCCAATGACCAATTGCTTGCTTCTTTCAGTGGCTCCCTTTTTGACTGGTCTAGGGCTTGGAGACTCACCTCTAGTGATTCTCTCCCTTTGTTCCTTAGTTCTCTCCTTTGTAATTAGCTTTTTCTTTGTTTTTTCGTTTCTCTTTTGTAATCTTTGGTCTGCCTTATGCTCCTTTCTTATGCTCCTTTTGCATGAGGTATCTTTCTAAATATATATTTTTCTTACTTGTCAATATAAAAATCAACTTGTAATGTGGTTTTTCATCTAACAAGTAATGGTCAATTTTGTATTCAAGGGCAAACTATAATTTTGGTAGTTAGTCAAGTATACAATTTTCAAGGAGATCCTAAGTATCTTATATTCTCTTTTCTTTTTCTTTTTATAGATACAATAAGGTTTCAACAAGAAATCAAATATTTTCCTTTTTTTAGTGAACCCATATACATTATTGAACCCTAACCCTTCTTAAACCTTAAACCACCACAAGCAGATGACAAAATTCACCAATTTTTCCTACGTCAATAAAAAAGATGAGTGCCTCCATCATTTCATCAAAAACAAGGGAAACAATTCAATCAGCTGCTTTTTTGACAATAAGATGGAAGCATCTGTCCCTAAAATAAAATGACATATACAACTCATCTTGAAAGAAGGACAATGATACACGTACTTATTTATCTAAGGGAGGTTGTATGTATCTAAGGGGGATAAGCTAACTCTTATTAAAAGTACTCTCTCCAGTTTGCCTACTTATTTCCTCTTTCTTCTCCCTATTCCAGTGAAGGTGGCTAAACGTATGGAGATATTACAGAGAGATTTCCTTTCTAGTGGTATTGGTGACAACCCAAAAACACCTCCAATGAAATGGTCTAAGCTTTGCAAGCCAGTGCAGCATGGCGGGCTAGGTATTCAGAGTTTAAGAAGGTCTAATTCAGCTTTGTTAAGCAAATGGTTGTGGAGATATTTTTTTTTTTTTGATAAATAACGTAAGAATATTATTAATAATAGAAAAAGTGCCAAACCGAGTACATTGGGGATGTACTATGGGGGCACAAATCATAACACAAATGGTTGTGAAGATATGGAACGGAGAGAGATGCCCTGTGGAGGAGGGTTATAGAGGCAAAATACGGGAATGAATGGGGTGGTTGGTGCATATTGCAGTTCTTGATTGGTGCTATATGTGTAAGAAGTATGGGCAACCGGTACCATCTTCTTCTTCTTCACTGCCCTATAGCCTATGAGTTGTTTGGCATTCATTGGGCTATGCCACACAGGGTTATTGAGTTTTAGCTTCATGGTGAGGAAAGTTCAGTCGGTATCAAAATCTAGCTATCTAGAGGATCGTACCACACTGTTTGATGTGGTGGATTTCAAGGGAGCAGAATGCTAGATGTTTTGAAGGCTGTGAACAGTCTATTCTCCAGATTTAGTCTGCTTTTTGTTTACCCTCCTTGAATGGAGTTTATATTGCCAACATATTCATGTTGTTCCCCTCCTGTTTAATTTATTTTTGTAATCTGGGTTCTTGAGTCTTGCCCCTTTAGTACATTTCCAATGTATTGGGTTGGCTTTTTTATTAATAAAAGTTTTTGTTATCTATCCAAAAAAAAAAGATACACATACTAATCACCAGGAAAAGAGATGCAAGGACAAAGAAGTCCCATATCAAAGCATAGGCAGAAAAGGAGCAAAAGTTTCATATTTGAGTACATTTAGTTTTAATCTACAAAGCCAGGGCAACAAAAAGATGTATAGAGTTTATAATAATCATTTCTATCTTCCATATAAGGGGAAGGCCAAGGGAATCTGGGAAAAAAAGAACTGGAAGTACAGTGAAAAGAACAGGAAAATAAAGAAAAATAAACAGAAGTTTTCCTTCTTTTTTCTGTAAATGAAAATAAACCGACCTTATTAATGGAAATGTCACACAACCCCTGGCTCAACTTGTTGCAAGAGCAGAACTCTGGCTTTGTCGAATCATGATCCACTCTGCAAAACATGCAAGATAAATGAAAAGCAAAAACATACAGGGATGTATACAATTTAAGGAATGGCATAAAAAATCGCCTGGATAACCACTTGTTTGCCACCTGACTTAAGCAAATCTGTAGCAATATATCCCAGAACAAGCATACACAATTATATCACAATTTATAGGCATCAACATAAAATGCCAATTTTACAGTTCTGTTTCAATTATACACTAACAATTCTTTTATTGGTAAGGTACACACACTCAGGGGGTCTTCTGTCCATGACCTAACCCTCCACCTTGCCCTTACAAAGGGAGGAGGTGCCCTTCAAGCTAAAGCTCAATGGCTCAATCATACACTAACAATGAAACTAATGATTAAAGATTTTTGGTATCAGACAACTTCCACAAGTTGTCTGAAGTAGAAGGCAGTGAGCATCAGTCAACTTCCACAAGTTTCAAAATTCTCACAAAATAATATCTCATGCTGAATGTGATGCCAATGACGAATGGAATTCAAAATCCACACATCTTACATGTAGTAATAGCAAGCATATATACAAATAAACACAGTGACTGACATAATTAACAGTAAGAATTTTGCGAACTGCCACCCATAGAAAAAATGATAACAGATAAGCACCTTTGCCTCTTAAAACATGTGCCACATGTCTCAACAAGATCATTTCTTTCACACGCATGTGGCATTGAATAGATGGCATCAGCTATTGGGTGCAGGTATCTTTTCTTGCAATTATAGCAGAAGTATCAGAACCCATTTCCACTGACTTTCTTTTTCTATTATTTACAGGTAGGACTTCCTGACACTTTCCCAAGTCACCGTCAAGTGACCCTCCTTTCAGTGTGGAATCTATCAACTCAGGTGTCTGTAAATTTTCATTTACAAAACAATCTGTCTGTACCCTTTCAGGACCATCACTCATCGCTTTGGCCATGGCATTATTGAATGACAGAGAATCACCACTCTGAGAAACTTCCATGCCATCTCCATCATCAGACCTGCAACTTTCAGCAGAAGAGATATGCCTCTGGCTTGGGTGGGACAATTCCACTCCACTTTTATCTTCTAATTTTCCCTTTGCAAATTTGTGTACACTAGAATCCAATCCCACCAAAGATTCCTCTGCCGGTTCCTCCTCCTGCCTTCTACTACATTCACCACCCCCACGATTGCTGCTACCTCCCTGGGAGAACTTATCCAGCCTATTCTGCTCCTCATGATGCGCTACAACTCAAGCAAAAAAGAATACAAATGAGCAAGTTAACCTATTCAGCATTTTGATTATAACAATACAGTTTTACACAAGCAAACAATACAGAAGTTTCTGGTGCTTTCACTCCACTAATGCCTAGTACTAACAATAATCTACTTACTTACTCCCCATAAATGAACACGGACAAAAGAGAAAACTCATTTTACCTGCAGCATTGACCCTCTTTGGTTGTTTTTTGAACAATGCCCTATAAGCCCGAGCATCCATTCGCTTTTTTTTCACCGGTTCAGCAACAGATTCATCCTCTTCTACACTTTTCCCTAACTCTTTAGTTTCCATTGTCAACTCCTTCACACTCTTCTCCTTCTTTTCCTTCTTCGGCTTCGCCACAGATGAGCTTGAGCTCTTGCCAGATTTCTTTGATCCAGAAGAACTCGACTTGGTAATCTTCTTACCCTTAACAGATCTCCTAAGAGAACTCAGCGTTTCCCTCTTCTCAATCCTCTCAGATTTCCTCTGAATCGGCGTACGCTTCTCCTCAAGCCGCTCAGATTTCCGAATAATCGGAGGACTAGGGCTCGGAACCTTCGTCCTCTTCGACGATGAAGTTTCTCTAACAGACCTTCTTAACCCAGACGTTGCCGCAGAGCCAGCAGAGGTAGTCGATTCTTTACCGCTGCTTTGCCTCACTTTCGAATTGTTACTCTCATCATCTTTAACACTTCGACTAGGTCGAGTCTCGTTTGCCATGCCTTCAACTCCGAAAATATTTCGTTTCAGATTGACATTGTCAGATGCTCAAAACCCTAAATCACACACAAACAACACCAGAAAACACTCAATACTCGCGCACATTACGCAATCACAGAGAATTCAAACCGAAACCCTAATTCACAAAAAAGAACGAAATTTCAAGCACATACAGTTCCATCTTTAGAGTAAAATCAAGCATAAGAAACACGTGAAAGTGTGACTAACCTGCATGCAAATGCGTATATTGAATTATTTTCCCGGGAAAATAATAATCCAGATTTTAGTTTTTGATTTTCCGAGAAAACGAAGAGAAAGTTTATAAGTTAGGTTAGGTTGAGTGTTTGTTTGGTGCTGGGAAAAATTAGAATATAAACGCCGTTGTCATGGTTGATGAGAGAAGTAGAGCGAACATACTGAAACTGAGAACCTTATTTGTTTTGTGACTATTTTGCCCTTGTTTAAATGACCAAAGCGTCCTTAAATGATAAGAAGTTGTCTACCGCACGGAGGGGGGTTGAATCGGGTGATAACGAAATTCTAGTTTTCGAGCTTCCCGCCGTACGAGGCATGGAACTTGGCTGGTGCTTCTTAAATTCATTTGCTATAGGTAGAGAAACAAATTTGCTATTGGTTGTTAGACTTTTTTTTTAATTACAATTAGTTGTTAGACTTAAGATAGACTATTATTAATGTTTTTTTCGTGATTTTTGATTAATAAAAGTTTTTGAATTAAATAATTTAAATATACTTAATAATTGGATCTTATTAGATTAATTGCATATATATACTTCTTATTTTTTAAGAAGAAATTTCTTATATACTTTTTTTTTAGAAGAAAAGCAAAAATACTTGATTGATAAGTTATAGGTAATATCAGCAATTAACTGATCTTGAGGAAAATGTAATCAGGTCAACTCAACTCAACTCATCATGCCAACTTGGTCAATACAGTTAAGCTCACATTTGTCACCATAATTTTGCTCGAAATTATGGGCAGAGAGGGAAATCGCTAACCCAGAAAATTTTCTGAAGTGCTGGGCTTGAACTTGGGCTCTTTCATTGTCACTCGAGACAACTACTTTGGGATTGAGTGCCGAATCACTCTGCCAACCCCAATAGGTTATTAACTATCTTTCAACTCTTATAACTTGTTGATTCTCAAAAAAAAAAACTCTTATAACTTGTTAATGATGTATATTTTTAGACTAATTAATCATTTATTCACGTCCATAATTTTGTTGTTACAACTCATACTCAAATAATTTCTCTTCCCTTTCCGTTATAATAATTATTCTAATGAGCTTGGCTCAAATCATTTTGTGACTGGTCTAACTGAAAGTAATTCAATAAAAAATCAAAATAATGAGGATTATGAAGTTAATTGAATACTATATGAATAAGTAGTCAATCACGTAAGTTATTCCACAAAATCTTGCAATCAAAGGGAGGCAAAGTATTTGAAGAGCCATCTGATGTGGTAAGCAATGAAAATTCCTCCAAAAACAAGTGTTGTTGCCTTGTTGGTAACTTTTTGTCTCACTCCTTTCCTTTGATGCTCTCATTGCCTTTTATAATGTTACTTAAAAGTATACTTTTGCAGGATATCATTGGTTGTTACTATCTTAGTTTTTTTTTTTGGTTGTCCCTGCGAGATATCATTGGTTGTTACTCCCAAAAAATTCCACTCTTCCAAATAAATAAGTAATTTGTAGAACATATCCTTAGAATTACGGGATTATTTTTGTTCTATTTTACTTTTTTTTTTATGCATTTAGGACTAATGTTTTTATGTGTTGAGAACTATTAGATGGTATGAACAAATGATTGATAACCAATGTATGGGTAAATTTGAATCAAAATTAAATAAAAATGTAATAATTAAAATTCTAAAAGTGGATGCCTACGCATTGTTAAGAATAAGTATGCAATCACCGCACACTCTTGGTGTGATGGTCACTCCACAAGTATAAGTGCTTGTGGGGTGTGGGGAAAAGGCCGAGGTTCAAGTCTCTAGGAGGGAGTTTCACATACATATACACTTAGATTATGCTAGAATATAATTTCTATCTCGTATCAAAAAAAAAAAAAAAAAAGTATGCAAACTTAACCAATTCATAATATAAAAATATGTTTCAATTCAATTTTTTACATTTTTTAATGACTAATTGATTTAGGGCACATTTAGCACATTGAATGGAGACTACACTGTAAATATTAATATTTATTAATATGAAAAAAATAGTGGGTTCTAGTTAACTTAACTGGTAAAGTCTCTGATAGTTAAATGAGATATCTGGGATTCAATTCCCATCTACATTAAAAATCGATTGGTGTCTTGGTTTAATGTTAAAGATAAAAAATCACAAAAGCGGACGTTATAGATTAAAACTCTATCAAAAAAACATATGAACAAAATATGTTGTAACGAAATAACTATTCATATTTTTTAGTTTGGTTGCTATATATGTAAAGCTTGAGAAAGATGATACATAAAGAAAATTGGTGATTATGGGATTTCTATGTAAACTAAAAATTGGTGTGATATTTGACTTGATATACATTCATGTAAACTGAATTAATTATGGGATTTCTATGATTAGGTCAATTAGGCTTAATTGGTGATTACCTCCCTTCCTTAACAAAGCAAATTGCATTTGATTTTTATAATTTAATCTTGTTTTCTTTGAAGATATATTTGGACCTTGTGCAATTGGTTAAGTTAGCTAGATTTACATAAATCAACTAGACTTTTATAACTATGATAATTTTCTATAGTTAGTTTGATTTTAGTAATTGACATTATTGATTTTATTTGGTTTGATTTGATTCAATTTGCCATTTAGTTTTGAATTTCAATTCTAAACGTGTTTACTTTGTGTTATAATATGGTTATTGAAATGAAATATTTCCTTATGTGAGTCATTTATTGTATTCAATGCAAATGTTGTATGATCAGTGTTAGAAACTGAAAAGAATATGGATAGACACCCAAAGTGAGCATGTCCCTCTATTTTCCTCAGAATGATTCACTACAAAACATGCGAGTCTTAGGCCGCGTTTTCAAAAACGCGGCTATAGACGGGGTAAAGCTGCGTTTTTTAAAAACGCGGCTTAAGTTATTCATATGAAGCCGCGTTTTATACATGCAACTATAGCCCATGTCTAGAGCCGCGTTTTTAGTGTGTATGGCCGCGTTTTTGGGGTGGAGCTATTGCCACATTTAAAAAACGCGGCTATAGGACCTTCCTTTTTTCTTTTTCTTTTTTTAATCTTATCCCTGGTTATGTTTAAAAAACCCCAGCTCCAGGTTGCCTAAAGCCACGTTTTAAAAACACGACTTTAATTTTAGTTTGAAGCCGCATGTTTAAAACGTGGCTTTAGTTTGGGATGGGGCCACGTTTTATAAACGTAGCTTCAGATTTTGCCTATAGCCGCAGGTTAAAAATGCGACTTTAGGCTTTGTATAAATAGTATGTAGACCATGCCCTTTGCTGCTCAGATCCATTCTTCTCGTTTTGTCATAAATTGTAATCTACTTTCAAATTTCTTAATTTTTTTAATCATAATCATTCTCTATGTTTAAATTCGCGTATTAAATTATTTATTTTATTCGCAGAAAATTTTTATTTATTTATTTTGCCTTTAGTTCACACAATGTATAGGAGGAAGACTGTTAAATACTCTTAAGTTTTACTGCTTTCAGTTACATTACGATGAATTTGTTTGATTTTTTTAAAAATAAAATTTTTATGGTTTTTGTTTTTTGAAAGTGTTTTCTCTTAGTAGTGTTTGAAGGAGTCAATAGTAAAGCTTACTCTTGTATTTGAATTTTGCTTGACAACACGATAGAAAGGTAATTAATTTTTTTGGCTGCGTTCAATTTGTACGAGAGTATTTGACTTTCTTATAAAGCAAAAGTAGTAGTAGTTTTTTTATGTTTGGTTTACTTTTCTTGTTTTGTGAATTTTTGTTTCTAAATTCTTATTCTTGATTCCGATTATTTTTGTTGTTGCGAATTTTCAAATACTAATTTTGTAGCATTGCATTGTAATTCTGTATCATTGGTTGATGATGGTAAGAATATATATATATATATATATATTATATAACTTTAATAGTTTTTAAAAAGTTAGTTTGAAACCCCCAGATTGGTTGATGCCAAAATTATGGTTTATGACTATCTCAGCCATTCTCATGCAAATTGCTGTTTTGCCCATTGAGAAGTTCATGGCCCACGCTTCCAAGGAACGAGTACAACCTTTTTGGGTGGGGATTTATGGTTTGTTTGGATGTTTAAAAAAAGAGGGGGAGTAGAGTAGAGGGAGAGAGAGTAATGCAATTACCTTGTTTGGAAGTTTTTTAAAGAATGAGAGAGAGAGGTTTGGAGGAGTTTGGAGGGATTTGGACTCCCTCTAACCCCCCAATTTTAATTCCCCCAAATTGGAGAGATTTGGAGGGGGAGTGGAGTATATAAACTATTGACCAAGTAAATTACCTAATTTACCCTTATTATATTAACAAAATTACATAAGGGGAAGGGCTAATTACTCCCTTCCCCCTTACTAATTTTAAAAACATCCAAATAAGGTGTAGGTGAATCATTCTCCTCTACTCTCCTCCCCACTACTCCCCTTCCCTCTACTCCCCTCTACTCTCCTCCCTCTCTAAACTTCCAAACAAGCCATTAGATTCCATTGTAGCCTCCTCATCATTTTGTCCACTCAGGTTTTTTTTGTTGTTGTTGTTGTTGTTTTTGTTTTTTTAATCTTTCTTGAATTCTTTATATATTTTGGGTTTGTGGGATTTTTAATATGTTTTACTATTTCAGTTTCCTTGTTTGTATTATCATTAATGAAAGATTGAAGAGGGGGGGCTTAATTAAGTAATGAAGGGTCTTTTTCTTATTTGCTTTTTCTTGGGGGGTGGGATTGGGATGATGATTTCAGGAACCGAAGGGTCAATAATTGTAACTGGTCAGAATTTCTGAAGATACCTATCTAAAATAATAATAATTATTATGAAAATAATTTTTTTTACCATTACTTGTCAGTTCTAAAAAGTGTAATTTTTTAGATATTTTGTGTGTGTGTTTGGTTAATTTATTTAATTTTTTGGTGTGCAGATTTTGGGATATGGATGGGCTGGAATGCTTAGGAGATACCTTGTTGATCCTGTTGAGATGTCGTGGCCTGCAAATCTTGCTCAAGTTTCTCTATTTAGGTCTGTTTTTCTCTGCCTACCATTTTTTTTGGTCCCTTGATTTATTGATAGTGTAGTAAGAAAGGCTGAGACAAAGCAAACGGCAACTTAGTTTTGAGAGGACCATATATTTTTTGATAGATTAGATTGATCACAGCAGAAACCTCGACTTAGCTGACATGAATTTAGTTGCTTGACTTAATAGAGGTGATACTTTAATTTGTGGTAAGTGAAAGCAACATAAAGAGCATAACTTTTTTTTTTAAATAATGGTGAAACAGATGCAAAAGGCTTTAATAGGCATAAAACATTAAAAAAAAAAAATCACAGGAAACAAGATCCTAAACGTGGCCCATTGTACAGTGCATGCTAAAAGTATATAAGCAAAACACTATTTAGGTAATAAACTATTGTGGACCTTTTTGTTTTTATTTAATTTGTTACCAGTCTAGCTCTTTCAACAAAAGAAAGACACGTGATGTGCAGCAATGCAGGTTGTCTTCAACCTTCATCCTTTCAATTTCTTTCGGCAAAACACGATTTTTATACATGAAATTCAAGTTTTATATCTCTTCANAGAGATTTGCTACGAAATTTAAGATAGATATTAATATATGTAATATAAGCAACATATATTAATCTCAAGGCACGAAATGCTCAAAATCAAAATTTGCCATTGAAGGCCATGTGAGGTGCATAGAAATTCACAGCATATCTCAGAAGAATAAAACGCATTAAGAATTAATCATATATGCCTATGACATCAAGAACAACTTATAAATCGCTTTGATACCAATGTTAAAAATAGAAACTTGTAGCAGAATATAAGTAATCTGTTTTTCGGCATACCTTTTTTGGCCTAAACTGATGATCACACGGAGCTTTGAGATTGTTCTACGCTCACTAGAGCCAGCCATCACACAGACCAGCTATTCAAACACGTTCTAAATTCCAATTTGTATAATCCACAAATCAAAAACGTTTCTCATATGGTGTTGCACACTACTAGAGTGATGCAAACATAACCCACAACCTAAGAGCCTCACAACACTCTGTAAACACTATAAGAATTACAAAATTCGTTCCACTATTTAATGGGTATCACTCTTGGTGTTTATATACACACCATTCCATTAATATTGAGTGGGATAGTGGATTTAGTGGAGTAGAGTAACGGTTCAAACCATTACTCCATAACTCCTAGATGTTACAATCACTACAAAAAAAAGGTTCTGTGGCCACATTTGTAAAACGCGGCCTTAGGTCCAAAAAACGTGGCCATAGAACAATTTGGCCTATAGCCGGGTTTTTTTAGGCTGCGTTTCAAATGTGGCCTAAACCCCATGACTATAGGCCTGAGGGGGTCTATGGCCGCACTTTTTAAACATGGCCTAAGACCAGGACCTATGGTTGCGTTCAAAACGTGGCCTAAGGTGATAGACTATGGCCGCGTTTCAAATGCTGCTATAGGATTAGACCTATGGCCGCGTTTAAAACGTGGCTATAGGTGACAACTATAGCTGCATTTTTTAAATGTAGCTATAGGACATATTTTTAGCTGCGTTTTTTTTTTTCTTTTTTTTTTTTCCAGGCCAAATGGCTTAAGAAGGACCTCTACACCTAAGTTTAATCTTGGTTGGTTACACACCCTGCGTATTCCAAATAGTCCTTATGTAGCTACCATGAAAACCCCCACAAAATATATAAGGCATCTACTCATAACATTCTTCCTAACTATATTATATACTCACAAAATCACTACCATTATGAAGCATCCGCCAATTAAATTCATGCAGTTCATTAAGGAAACAATATAATATTATAAAGCATTCTCAAGAGTGTGAATGAAATTATGGAAGTGAAATGAAAGTTCCAATCAGCAATCACTATGAACCAACAAAGTTTCAGACTAACATTTCCTTCACAGTTTTGAATGCGGCCCCATGGAAGGTGGGCTGGAATGTAAAGACACAAACAACCACTACAAAAACCTGAAAAAAAAATATATATATATATATATATATATATATATGTATTTATATATATAAATCATGACAATAAGATTGTGGCAACTAATTTATTTTGAATGGGTCCATCTACAAATCATGACAATAAGGTCTGGGAAATGTATGACTCGGAAGAGGAGGAACTGGCCATGGAACCTGCTTGGCCTCTTATATAGATTGTGTATGAATTGCTTCCATTGTTGTGTGATCAGTCTACAATCTACAAATTGTTTTTTTTCCCCCACAATGGGCTCAGACCAGTTTTGATTTGGTGAAAACCCATATTAAAATGGGTTTTATTTGGATAGAAACGAGTTTTGATGTGTTACAAGTTAAAAGTCCATGACAGAACAAGCTGATGCTCTGCCACCAAAGCACTTGTTTTGCCTTATTTGGTTATTCTCAAAAAAAAAAAAAAGAGGAAGAAGATGGTGGGGCCATAAATTTTCTGGTGGCTTAAAAGTTTTTTTGTTTTTTGTTCTGGAATTACTCTTAAACCTGTAGCATGACACGTGAATAGTATTTCTAGTTTAAATATCGTGACAATTCATTATTCTTAGATTTAAAGGGTTGCTGCAATTTACTAATAATGATGCTGCTCTTTATTGGTAGTGTATATATTTTTTAAGAAATATTTAATTATATGGAATTGATTGATTCTTTAAATTATTTAATTTTATTATTATTTCTTAGTGAAATATGGTATTAAAAATATTTACACAACGTTAAATATTATATTTAACACGACAAAGAAATAATTATTTCTTAGTGAAATAATGAGATGCCTATATGAATTGTTCTCATGAGTTTAAATTGTGATAGTATGTTTGGCTTAATAGTTAATTGATAAAATTAGCGAATTGTTTTTAATACATATTTTTTGTAAATATAAAATATAAAATAGTGGGAGTATGGTTGAGTTGCATTATCTCCCATACATAATTTTACATGAATAGATTAAAATTAAGCTTAGTAATAAACACTAGTGGCACAAGAGATGATTAAGAAGCTTGGCGAATTTTCGATCTTGCGACGTGTGTTGATTGTCTAAGTTTATTTTAGATTGAACATCAAAATTTTTGAAATGTGTGTGTAATGTCCCATTTGTGAAATTTTATAGTGAAATGACTTCCAAAGGTATAGTTGCTGATTTTAATAAATGAGAGAAACTGGATGGTGAAAATTACAATACTTGGCACCGCAAAATCCAGTATGTGTTGAATGAGCAAGAAGTCCTAAAGACTCTAACTCATTCGTTGAGTAAACCCAATGAGGGAAGCACTAAGCAACACCAACGTGATCTTCCTGCCTATGAAAGTTGGCGCAAGAAGGATTTATGTGCACGCTTTACAATGTTGAGTAGCATGCATGACGACTTGATTGGTGAATTTGAGCAGTATACAACTACACGAGATATGTGGAAAGTTCTAAAGCTAAGATATGGAGGGACATCACCCACTAGACTGCGTGGCTTAACAATGAAATTTGATTCATATAAGATGTGCTCTGAACATACAATGATGCAGCATCTTAGGGCGATGTCCACCATGATTCAAGAGCTCAAATCAGCTAGAAACAATCTTACTGGCGAACAACAAGTCCAGGCAATGATTCATTCACTACTAAGTTCATGGGAGACGATATGTCAAAATTTAACACATAATGAGAATATCAAAACATTTGATAATATGGCTCGTCACTTAGAACTTGAAGCTGAGCGCCTTGAAGCAGCCAAGCCAATTAGTTCTGTGCACATGGCTAAGACTAGCTCACGTAAGGCATCTAGGGCTAAACGCAAGCAACCTGATTACGTTCCTGGACAAGAGAGACCTAATGGGCCACCACCTAAGAAGGCTAAGTTTGTCAAGTGCAATACTAGAGGAAAGCGCGCAAAGAAGGAAAAGTCTAAGTTGACTTGTTATAATTGCAGAAAGAAATGACCTTTTGCTAGTGAATGCACTGCGCCAAAAAAGGTAACACCTAATCCTACATCTCACTATGTTTTTGTAACTAGTCATGTCCTTGTTGCTAATTCTGCTCCTACGTGGACTGTAGACTCAGCGACAACAGAACATGTAGTGAGAGATAGAGTGAGATTTGTGGAGTACCGCTGAATTCCTGTTGGGTGTAAAGACATCAAGATGGGAAATGGAGCTAGCATGGAGGTACTTGGAGTTGGTACTTACAAGCTAGAATTGTGAGGTGGTCGCACTCTGTTGCTCCATGACGTGTTGTATGCTCCAGAGATCTGGAGGAACTTACTTTTCATAGTTACTTTGTTAAGACTTGGTTTCCAGTTTATTTTTTAGAATAATTATGTTTTATTGCATTTGGGAACAGTTTATTATGGTTGTGGTTTTATTTCAAATGGTTTTTTAATTTTGGATATTGAATATTATAATGATGATAGTTCAGTTTTTTAGACTTCATCCGATAATGATTCTGATAATTCAATTATATGGTATGCTAGGCTTGGTCATATAGGGCAAGAGAGGATGACTAGGTTAGCTAGAAAAGGCCTTATGGGCAATCTCGCTAAGATCACGTTGTCCACATGTGAACATTGTCTGGTGGGAAATTCAAAAAGAAAACCATTTGGAAAAGCCACAAAGGCATCTTTTCCATTGCAACTAATCCACTCTGATATATGTGGTCCAATGAATGTGAGGGCAAGGCATGGAGGTTTCTACTTAATCACATTTATAGATGACTATACACGTTACGGTCATGTCTATTTGATTTCTTATAAGTCTGAGGCTTTAGATTGCTTTAAACGATACATGAGATTGGTTGAGAATCAATTAGACAAGAACATTAAGGCTTTCAGAACTGATCGTGGGTGTGAGTATCTATCTGAGCAATTTAAGGAGCTCTGTGATGAAAAGGGAATTGAAAGGCAGTTAACGATACCTTATACATTGCAACAAAATGGTGTGGTGAAAAAGAGAAATCGAACACTGCTAGAGATGGTTAGGTCAATGATGGTGAAAGCAAACTTACCGATCTCGTATTGGGGGGATGCACTTTTGACTGCAGCCTATATACTTAACCAAGTGCCCTCTAAATCAGTATCTTCCACACCTTATGAACTATGGACCGACAAGAAACATGACTTGAATAACTTGCGGCCATGGGGTTCAATAGGTTATGTTCACAATACTTCTCATAGATATTGGAAGTTAGGGCCTAAAGGAAAGAAGTATATCTCTATAAGATATTCTGAGCATTCCAAAGGCTATGTGTTGATAGGTGAACAACCTGATGGAAGTGTAACTGAATTGGAGTCACATGATGTTGATTTCATTGAAAGTGAATTCTCTAACATAGGTGAGGTTGAAAAGAACTCAACTCTTTATAAAATTATGGATCAAGAAGCAGGCGCCCCAAGTAGACTAGTAGAGGACAAGGAAGAAATTCTTGAAACTCCTAGAGACAGTGGGAGTGACTCATAACCTAGTGGGAGCACACCACTAGAAGTTGATCCACAACACCTCAACCACATAGAAGCAACTATGGTAATGTTCCTCGTCGTCGTTTTGAGATTGAGGGGGAAGCTTTCATGATTACTTCACAGGATGATGATAAGCCAAAAAATTTATGCAAGAAGCTCTCTCATCTTCTATTAGTGATGAGTGGATGAAAGCAAAGAATGATGAAATGGAGTCTATGAGGACTAATCAGGTCTGGGATCTGGTAGACCTATCGTCAAGGTGTAAAGTAATTGGAAACAAATGGCTTCTTAAAATCAAACGCAAGGCGAATAGGTCAATAGAAAGGTATAAAGCTCGATTAGTAGCAAAAGGATACACTCAAAAGGAGGGTGTTGACTACAAGGAAACCTTTTCTCTGGTTGTGAGGTTTTCCTCTGTTCGACTCATTCTGACCATTGTTGCAAACTTGAATTTGGAATTATACCAAATGGACGTTAAGTCAACTTTTTTCAATGAAGAACTAGATGAAGAAATCTATATGGATTAACCTATTAGCTTTGTGACCAAAGGTCAAGAGCACAAAGTGTGCAAACTTAAGCGATCCATATATGATTTAAAGCAATCATCTAGACAGTGGTATATGAGATTTCATATAGTCGTTCTGTCGAATGGGTTTACAATGATCGAAGAAGATCACTGTGTCTATGTAAAATGATCCAAGGGAAGTTTAATTATTTTGTCATTATATGTGGATGACATATTGTTGACCGGTAATGACATGGAGATGATTATCGCCACAAAAGGGTGGTTGTCCTCTAATTTTGAGATGAAGGACATGGGTAAGACATATTATATTCTAGGGGTTAAAATCCTTAAGGATCGCTCAAAGAAACTTTTAGGTTTATCACAACAAACCTACATTAAGAAAGTTCTTGAGCGCTTCCAAATGCATAATTGCAAACCCATAAATACTCTAGTTGCCAAAAATGAGAGCTTAAGCCTGGATATGTGTCCTAAAACTAAAGATGAAAAAGAAAAGATGACTCGTGTTCCCTATGCTAATGCAGTTGGAAGCTAGATGTATGCAATGATGTGTACTCAGCCCGATATATGTTATGTTGTTGGATTAGTTAGCAGATTTCAGTCTAATCCAGGACTTGCTCATTGAAAAGCTGTCAAGAGGATATTAAGGTATTTTAAAGGAACAGTGGATTACATCCTTTGTTATTAGGGTTCAGGTTTGCTTATGATTGGCTATAGTGATACTGATTGGGGTAGTGACCTAGATGAACGCAAATCTACATCTGGATATGCTTTCTTACTAAATAATGGCGTCATCACTTGGAGTAGCAAGAAAAAGCTCTGTATAGCATTATCAGCTATGGAAGTAGAGTATGTAACATGTTCAGCAGCTGTTCAGGAAGCAGTTTGGTTGAGGTTGTTCTTTCAGAATCTCAAGGTTATCAAGGATGCCTTGGATCTCATTACGGTACATTGTGATAGCATGGCAGCACTTGCCTATACTAAAGACTCTAAGTATCATGGTAGAACCAAACATATTGATATACGATATCACTACATTCGAGACATGGTTGCTCACAATAAGGAAGTGGTTCTAAAACACATTTCTACAAGCCTCATGATAGTTGATCCACTGACAAAGTCTATAGGAAGAGATGCCTTTCAGGCTCATGTTCGAAGTTTAGGGCTACGTAGAATATGATGATATGTTGTTTTTAGTTACCATTTATTGTACTTTTTGGGGATATTTTGTTTTAAATGCATATGATGTTATTCAGTTAATAATATGTCTATTTACACACACATATACCATATGATAAGTTCTGTGGTATGAAAGGTATGTTGGCCATGGTTCTCAGACCCGGACCGGACCGTACGGTCCGACCCGGTTAACCGTGAACCCCTTGTTATTCCGGTTCTTTTAGAACTAAGAACCTCTCTATGTGAAAAATGCATGAAACCGCTCGAACCGCGGTCAAATCGTACGGTTCAGAGAACCGTGGACGGTTTTAAAGGTTCGCACGGTTCCATTTTTTTTTACTATATTTGCCGAAAAACAGATCTTATTTGGCCGGAAAATAGGACTCAGTTCATAAAGAATTTGAATATAAAAAATAAAAAAACAAATTGCGAGAGAGAAAAAGAAAACAGAGAGCCAAGTTGGTGCGATTGCTAACATCACTGTTAATTTTCTGGTAGTATATCTTTCCAATCATCCCCACCTCCTATTTTCTTCTTCTCCTTCTCGGCCACACTTCGCCCAGTAGGCAGCAGCTAGAAACCCATCTCCTCATATTAGCTCTTGTTTCTTGTTTTTGACTGAGTAGTGCACTAATAACTTGTATAGCTGTATTCTTGATTTTGTTAAGTGTGCCCACTGTTTTGCCTGACAAAACCACTACCATGTGACCTCATGAAGCTCAATAGACTAATAGTAAGATTTGACCATTCAAATTTTTTTAACTTTTGTCATCCGCCAATATTGAGGTCCTTTTAAACAATAGGTGTCCCTCTTCTTTTCCCCCTTTTTTAAATTTTTTTTTTTTTTAATGTTATTTAAGGTTAGCGTCCTTCTAAAGTTATTATTATTGTTATTATTATTATAATCACAGGTTTAACTAATCAACATAAAAATAAGAAAATAAATATTATATATATGTTTGCTTAAGCTTTGATATTTTTTGTTTGCCTTGTCAAAATTATGATATGAAAAATATAAAGATACCTCTTTTATCTAATTAGACTATTTTAGTTAATTTTTCTTTTTGTACTAATTAAAAGTATTTATTTATATTTTAAATGATTAATAAATTAATTATGACGTCATCATGGTTCGACCTCGGTCCGACCTCAAAAACCTTGAATCTCTTCCATTTACGGTTCGATGAACCGTCCGGGTCTGAGAACCTTGATGTTGGCAGGCTTAGGTTGACTCACTCACATGAGCGATTGCCTTTGGCACTTGAGTAGTGAGCAGAGATGAGACATTGTGTCATTCAATGCTTATGTAGCGTATATAGATGGTTGACACAAACAGATGTCGCCTTAATTGGAACTAAGATGAGGTCTATAATATATTTATCTTAATTAGACCATATATGGATAGCCCATGATCCATGTAGCCTGAGGTTAGCCAGATGCGAGACCTTATTTGATGCCTAAGGTGGCAATCGAATAAAAGACTCGAGTTAGGCGCTTGAGTAGCGACTAGACTAAGATTTGTACGGTGTATTGAATTCAAACATACGCTCTTACTTAAGAGAACTCCACCTTAGCATGTATTTCATACTACATGTGCTTGCTCGACCAAAAGTGGAGGTGAGAGAATAAATCCCTACTTCTTCACGAAGTGAGTCCCATGGATCTTTCATTAAGATCCTACTTATACCCTTGTTACTTTTGACTATGTCATAAAGTTGAGGTTTTGATGTCTGCTACTTTGTCATGTTACCTATGGCCATGTTGGATACGATCTAAAGGGACATTGCTGGGAAAGCAATAGGACCAAAGTTAAAGGACATGAGTGCAAAGGGAAGACTATTTTTGTAACACATCCTTATATTTGTGCTCACTGTCGACAGGTTATAGCACTTATGGTAGCGAAATAATCACGAGCGCATTTAGATAGTTATGATAGATCAAGCATAATTCTGAGTATTAGACTCAAGAGAGGTTAGAGATGCTTGATTCGATGTGTTAATATATGTCTAGGGCATAACAAAACACTTTAGGGATGTTGCTATGCCAATCTTGGTATAAGATTTAGGACAGTGCTCCAAAATATGTTTTTTAAGTGTGCTCGGTGGTCGCACAACCTATTTGCCAATATGAATGCATTGAGAACACATTGAGAGATGGATAATAGGACCATGCCCACAGTGGATGAGTGGGAGAAGAATAAGGATCTACCTTAGTAAAATCCTTAATTAAATAATAACACAAATGAAGGTCAATCCATTTCATCATGAAGGCCTGAGTGTTTGACACTTTCCCAAGCTCGTATCCTGACTTGCAACCTAATGATAAATGTATTTTTAAGTTAGACCTTTGCATGGGGGTCAAAATTGGCTATTGGACCTAAAATAAAGCAATGACTCTATAACCCACCATAACTTCTGAGTTAGTGGTTTAGTCTCGAGCCTATAGCTAGGATGGGCCCATATTGAACAAATGCGAAGAGAGCCATTAATATGCCGAATGCGATGACATTCATGGGCAATAGGTATTTACAGGCATATACCCCTTATGAAAATATATACCTATTATGAACTGATATATCAATTCCTGTAGTCACAACATTACCCAAAATACTATTTAATTAATACTTTTCTACTGAAACAAATCTCATGTATATGAATCAACATTATCCACCAAGTGAGTAGTTACTGCATATGTGAAGGTGTATCGTATTATGATGTGATCACTCATCACAATTGTACACTAACACGGGTTCTTTTCAATTACACTTTCTTCGGTCTATAAATTAGCTTCTTAGTCAATGCTCCAATTACCTATTTTAGCTGAGTAATCCTTTATCATGTGTAGAGAAATAGTGCCAAGAATTGTAGACACTCCATGTTGCAACCCTTTTCATTACATATATTTTCATTATTTTAACTTTTTTTTAGCATTAAGTGTAAAAAAAAAAGTAAAATTTGCATGAGTGTAAATTCAAAAAAATGGCATTGACCCTAAAATTAGTATATCGAGTGGTCATGGAGCAATTAAGGGCAAATTGGAATTTTTCTTTATGTTTAAAACAATGCACAAATCATTGTTTTATAAGGCCTTAAATTTGATTGGTTAATCCATGATCTAGCTGGGGACATGCACTCATAAGATTATCCCATGTTAATTTTGTTTAGTCCTTAAATGATCAATTAAACTCTAGTCAGGGAAATCAAGGAAGGCGGCCCACTCAAGGAGGCCAAGGATTAGACACTCCTCGGGAGACTGGAGACAAACCACCAAGGCCATAAGGTTGAAGTCCGAGAAATGAAGTAGAGACGTGCAAGCAAGAGAAGGAGGAAGCTTCTAGATAAAACACCCATCACCTCCACATTAAATTCACTATACCAACTTAGTCAATGCATTAATAGCATAATGACCCATAAATATTTCCCCCACAGCCTACATTCTACCATACCACCACTAGCAAAGCAACGATGTGATAAGTATCCAAGGAGGAATCGATGACCATCCAAGTGGAGGGCTTGGATGCAACCCCAGCAACTATATATAGGAACGAAGATCCCCCTAAAAGGTAGATTGAGAAAATCAAAGGAGGAATAAGTAGAAATTAGAGAGAGAAATTAAGAATTGTGAAACCAATAAGTGTATATCCCAAAGAACCGTTAATCCTCGGCCAACTCGAGGAAGAACTTGAATAAGAATCTTCATATTTCTTTCTATTTTTCTCTACTTAAACTGTTGGCTTAGCCACCTTTCTTTCTTTAAATTACTAAGTAAAGCTATTATTAAGGCTTGAAGGGTTGTCCTTGATAATCCACCTCTACAAATTAATTGTATTGGGCCTTCATTCTAGCCCACCCTTGACTAGTTTAGGCCAGATCGTTGGATCACGCCCCTTACAAATACAATTACTATAAATAAATGCTCAATAGTGTATATAATATATAATTCCATAGACAAACACAATATATGTCTATTAATGACAGCTATAATAGTCAAAATTAATATTTAGACAATAGATATAAAAGAGAGAAACAAATCGTATTATGTTAAACTTTCATGTGCATTGCACAATTATTGACTAGTTTTTTGAGTTTGGTGAGAGAGTGTAATTAAATATGTGTGTGTGTTTAGCAATTAATTTGTTTCTAAAATATATATATATATATATATATAATATAAAAAAAAAAAAATTCCCAAGGACCATGGATGACCTTGGGGCTCCAAAACATCACTTTGTGTAGTCTTAGGAACCCCTATAACTAGTTCACCAACCCCACTATAAAACCAAATTTTTTAAAGTTTATGCATTTTTTCATTACACATCACTCCTTACAGCACACATGGATTCATCAGTGCATACCGATCCACATAGTTTCTAGGATTTATTTGCATTCATCATCATTCAACTTAGTAAAGATTTGTCAACAAGCATCAATCTTTTGGAGAATCTGTATAACATGGTTAAGATTTAAAGGTGGCAATATGTGATCAAGGACGACCATAT
This sequence comes from Quercus suber, assembly GCF_002906115.3. Taxonomy (NCBI): domain Eukaryota; kingdom Viridiplantae; phylum Streptophyta; class Magnoliopsida; order Fagales; family Fagaceae; genus Quercus; species Quercus suber. Next base: position 599,669 of record NW_027069614.1, read on the forward strand.
ACGAGCACGAAGGGATGACAGTCCATCCGGTAGCCATCAATTGTTCAAATACCAAGAACGCATGTAGTTTATTTTCAAATTCTTTGCTGATAGCTCTAATTTTCCCATAGCATGTTTAGTTAAGGTTTTTGTTATGTTTTGATAGTATGAACAAAAAAAAAAATTCCAAAAAAATGTTTTATTATAGATCTCTTTTATACTTTGATTTCCATCATGATAGTTCTTAGATTTTTGCATCTCATGTTGATTTCCATGATCATGCATTCACATATTACATGAACTAATTCTTAGGATAGTAAATCCTTTAATTTGAATTCATTCATCATACATATAATCATGTAGATTAATATAAGCATGTCATTCACATTATTTAAATTTATCATACTAGGATTTCATCCATCAAATAATAGTTGCATTCAACATCAAATAAATTTTAAGCATGTATTAGTCTTTCTGTCATCTCATGAAAGCAATAGAAATATTAAATAAAAATTTTGAAGTTTATGCATCATCTAGTATAGGATTTGTACACTAACATGCTCGAATGTATTTATACGATTTTGTTGGCACTCATGCATCATGGCTGCTTTGAAGAGTTTTTAACTTTTAAGTAAAAGCATATGTCTCAGTAACTTGGAATGCACGGCTCTTGTTGGATGTTTGGTTAGGGGAAAAATGTGGCATTTTCTGTATTTATTTTCAGTTTTTTATGAGGCCATCACAAAAAATGGTTTGGTTGAATTATTTGCACTAAGTTTTCATTTTCAATATCCAAAAAATTGGATTTAAATACAAAAACTGAATACGTGTTTTGGGCATTTTCATTTTCATGAAAAAGGATATAGTGATATTTTTAGTAAAAAACCAATTTCATGGATCCCACTAATAGTGAGTTTGCTTTGGTTTTTGTTTGTATTGTGGGTTGATTTGTTGAAAATGGTTGTGGTGGTTGTTTTTTTTAGGCATATTTGATGGTGGATTTGAGGTGTTTAAGAGGTGAGTTTATTGAAATTTGTTTAGGGGGTGAGTTTGTTGAAATTTGATGATGGATTCATGGTTGTGTGTTGTTTGTTTTCAGGCATTTCTATTCTGATTAGGTCTAGTTTTTGGGAGGTAAGTGGTTTCTAGTAGGTGTGATAACTGCAAAAAGCTTTCTCTGTGTTTATATCTATTGAGGGTTGTCAGAAAAAAAAGTTAGAAAAGATAATAGCAGAAATTGATGCCAAACAAAAAGATGGGTTGGAAATAAAAAATTAGTACAAGATTTGAATAATAGAAAATGAATACAAATCCAACACAAACCAAATAGCGTTGATTTTATTCATCTGATGATAAGCCAACCGAAGTGTGCGTTTGGCATAGATTATTTTCGCAAACTTATTTTACTATTCAGTTTATTTTTATTACTATTCATAAGTCTCACTATACGATTTTCGCTAATTTTTACTTTTATTTACAGTACTTTAAGTAAAAAGTTTTCAGTTTTAATAAAATAAGCTTAACAATGCTTTAAGCATTGTTGATTAAGGTGTTGTTTGGTTTGTGACAATCGCATAGTGTGAGCTTCTCATCGGATGAATAAAAATGAGCACTTGAATTTTTAATTTACATTATTGTTTCTTCTCACAAGTCACAACACATACAATTTTTCACTTAGGAGTCTGGGGGGGGGGAAGCCCAACCATACGTAGTGGACCTAAAGCCCAATGTGAAGGTTATTGTATGTCTGAAGAGGCTAAAATTGTCGAGGGATACTTCGCGTGAAAGAAGGATACATGGAGACGAAAAAACTCCGTCCGAAGAGAGCATCAGTGTTCCGAAGAGATCATTATCCTCGGATGTAAGGATTCTGGGTCATATAAATATCTGGAGGGTTCGAATGAGCTTACTAGTGACTTCAGCAGTCTAGATAAGCTTTAGACACGCCTGGAGATAATAAGAATGGAGAAATATCTAAAAGGAAAAGCTGCCACCACCGTATTAAATGCACAACAACAACTTTTCTGGCTGCATTTATGTGGAGAAGACCCCTGAACAGTACAACTTTAGCTACCGCCATTTACAAAAACTGAGGGAGATACATGACATGACATGCACTCAAGTAGGGAGCTGGATGAAGAACAAGTGGACGATGGGGATGATGGGGAAGGATACTATATAAAGAAGAAGGGTTCCTAATAGTAAAAAAAGGAAGAAAAAGAAAAGAAAAAGGGGGAGAAAGAGGCCTGACTGTAACCCTAAGAATTATAACTTGTATTCAATTTATCATAAGTCTCTTCGGACTTGAACTTACTTGGTCTTTACGTGTACTTTTATGCTGGTTTATACTTGTATGTTGTGATCAACCGTTGTGAGCTCCATAATTAACTTAGCTCTATCATCCACACTCTACAAATTTATTGTCTTGGGCTTAGGCCACAAATCCTAACCCTATAATTGGCGCCGTTTGTGGGAAGAGTTTGAGTAGAGGTGGAAGCAACAGTTGATAATGGCTGAACCAGGGCAACAACCAGTAGAATCTAGGGCATCCCAACACATAAACCTTTTTTTCAATTTGGAGTAGAGACAAGATCGTGAAGGTAGCATGCATACTACGCACCCTGAGCGAAGTCAATTGCATGGAGGAAGTCACATGTCTCATGCAAAGAAGAACAACATGCAACTGGAAATTGAGAGGTTAAGGAGGGAGTTGCGCCATGCAAAAAGAAAACGTATTTCTTAGCATTCTGATGAGGATTGGAGTGACAAGTAAGATGTCACGTACGAGCAAAGGTCTTGAACACCAATCAGTGAATCCTTTTCATACGAAGAGGAGCACCGTCGCAAAAGGCAACCTCAGAGCCCATCACGTGGAGAGGTAGGAAACGATGCTATGAGTAAAGCTTTGAATCAGATCTCTAGGTCACCCTTCATGCACAGGATTGAAGGAGCGAGACTTCCTCGACATTTTAACCAGCCAACCTTTACCATTTATAATGGTAAAATGGACCCTGTGGAGCATGTGAGCCACTTTAATCAAAAGATGGCTGTCTATTCCAGAGATGAAGCTCTGATGTGTAAGGTCTTCCCCTCTAGTCTTGGACCGGTTGAAATGAGGTGGTTCGACAGCCTGAAAGCAGATTCCATCAATTCCTACCAAGAGCTCACTCAAGCTTTTGGTTCATATTTTGTCACCTGCCGAAGAGTGGCCAGACCCTTGTCTTCTCTGCTATCCTTGAGCATGCATGAGGGTGAAACCCTGAAGGTATACTCGGATAGGTATTGGGAGATGTTTAATGATATGGAGGGTAATTTTGATGCAATGGCCCTTGACACGTTCAAGCTCGGCCTCCCTACTGACCACGGTTTGAGGACGTCCTTGTCTGGTAAGCCTGTTACTAACATGCGTCAGCTCATAGACCGTATTGAAAAATATAAAAAGGTTGAAAAAGATCAGCAACAAGGGAAGGGTAAGGATAAGGTTATCCCCTAGGAGAGGAAGGATTTCAGGTCGGACCGTTACAATAACAGCAAGCCTCGGAGAGATTTCGCTGGTTAGTCGAGATCAGTAAATGCTCAAGCAGTCAATACAGTATTCAAGGAGCCAATCCACCAAGTTTTGGAAAAGATCAAGAATGAACCATTCTTTAAGTGGCCAAGTAAGATGGTGGGGAATCCTGAGAGGCGCAATGACAATCTCTACTGCCAATACCACCAAGACCATGGGCATGCCACTGAAAATTGCAGAGGTCTGTGAGATCATTTGGACCAACTGATCCACGAAGGTAAATTGAGGCACCTCTTGCATCACTCCAGTGGCTGAGGAGGTCATATGAATTCCGAGCCCGAGAGGAGTCATTCTTCGAAACCTTCATTAGGAACTATTAACATCATCTTCGTAGCACCAGGAAGAACAGGGTCCTAGTCATCCAAGGTTATGTCAATAGCTCGGTTACCGGCAGGGGACTTTGGTCGAGATTCGAAGAGGGCCAAACTAGTTATCCAGCCAGTTTTGGGCTTTTCAGACGAAGATAAGATTAGAACCATCCAACCTCATGATGACGTTTTGGTAGTCACCCTCAGAATTGGAGGATATGATGTGAAGAGGTAATGGTGGATCAAGGTAGCACGGTGGAGATAATGTACCCTAACCTCTACAGGGGGCTGAACCTCAAACCTGATGACTTAACACCATACTGTTCTCCTTTGGTTAGCTTCGAGGGAAGAATTGTCATCCTGAAGGGCCAGATACGGCTGCCTGTGCAGACTGGCTCAGAAGTAGTGGAAGTGTACTTCATTGTCGTAGATGTGTATTCCCCTTATACGGCAATTGTAGCTAGACCTTGGCTACATACGTTAGGGGCTGTTTCCTCTACTTTACACCAAAAAGTTAAATATCCATCTGAAGGGCGAGTTTGTGAAATCCGTGGAGATCAATCCTCGGCCAGACAGTGCTTGGTAGCTATCATCCAGCATAAGCCCGAAATCAAGTCCTCGGCCAGGGCCGAGGGAGACTTATAACAGTTAAAAAGTCGGGTATCGCCCGTCAAAGATCTAGATAAAGGCGTTAGATGTGAGGATTTAGTAAAAGTTTTAATTGGGAACAATCCTAAAAGGTTCTTTCAAGTCGGATCTCAGATGCCTCAACCAGAAAAAGAAGAGCTAATTGATTTCCTTAAGAGAAATATTGATGTATTTGCCTGAAATGCTTATGAAGCCCCAAGAGTGGATCCAGAGTTCATTTGCCACCATCTGAGGGTTAACCCATTGATTGTCCCCAAGAAGTAGCCTCCTCGGCGCCCATCTAAAGAACATGCAGACGCAGTCAAAGAAGAAGTAACGAAGCTCAAACAGGCTAGAGCTATTAAAGAAGTTTTTTACCACGAGTGGTTAGCAAATACTGTGGTGGTGAAGAAGAAGAGCGAAAAATGGCGAGTCTGTGTAGATTTTACCGACTTAAATAAGACTTGTCCTAAGGATCCTTTCCCTATGCCAAAAATTGATCAGTTAGTAGATGCTACTGTCGGCCATCCTTAGATGAGTTTCTTGGATGCTTTCCAAGGTTACCATCAAATACCGTTAGCCTCAGATAACCAGGAGAAGACCACTTTTGTTACCCCTACTAGTAATTACCATTATAAAGTGATGCTATTTGGTTTGAAAAATGCAGGCTCTACTTACCAAAGAATGATGACAAGGATGTTTGAGTCACAGTTAGGCAAAAATATTGAGGTCTATATAGATGACATGGTAATAAAAGCAAAGTCGTTTTGGAGCATGTGAAAGACCTTGACAACACTTTTGAAATCCTAAGAAGGCACAAGTTACGTCTGAATGCTTCCAAATGCTCATTTGGTGTAGGCTCAGGCAAATTCTTGGGTTACATGGTGACACACAAGGGAATCGAGGTTAACCCCGATCAGATAAAGGCTATTCAAAATCTACAGCCTCCTCGGAGTCCGAAGGAGGTTCAAAAGTTAACAGGGATAACGGCTGCCCTTAACCGATTCATTTCTCGGTTCGCAGATAGATGTAAACCTTTCTTCTCACTGATCAACAAGTGGAAAGGGTTTGAATGGACTGAAGAATGTGCTTCGGCCTTTCAACAACTCAAAGACTACTTGGCTCGGCCACCAATTATGTCTGGCCCTGAACCGGATGAGGTCCTGTTTGCTTATATTGCTGTGGTTCCCTATGTTGTAAGTCTAGTACTGATACGAGTGGATCAAGGTGTGTAAAGGCCAGTTTACTATGTGAGTAAATCTCTACATGAGGCCGAGATTAGGTACTTGCCGCTAGAGAAAGCTATCTTGGCAGTAGTACTCGAAACACATAATTGCTCCATTACTTCCAAGCATATACGGTTGTCGTGTTCACACAACTCCCGTTTAAATCCGTACTTCGAAGTGCCGACTACATAGGGAGAATGGCCTAGTGGGGCACTATCCTGGGGGCTTTCGATATCAAATACATGCCTCGCACTTTAGTCAAGGGGCAAATCCTTGCAGATCTTGTGGCCGAGTTCACGGAACCTAGTTTAGAAGAAGTAATGACAAAGAAGGACATGGATGAAAAATCGGTTGGTATGATTTCTCAACAAGGCCCTTTCCACTGGGAAGTATATGTGGATGGCACAGCGAACCAGAAAGGTTCTGCAGTGGGGCTAGTATTAATATCTCCCGAGAGAATCATCATTGAAAAATCATTAAGGCTGGATTTCTTAGCAACAAATAATGAGGCGGAGTACGAAGCCCTATTAATGGGAATGTCTATGGTCAAAGAATGGAAGGAAAGGCAGTGGAGTTATTCTCAGACTCAAGGTTAGTTGTGGGTCAAGTACAAGGGGAGTTTGAGGCGAAGGATGAGAGGATGTAGGGATACCTAAGCCGAGTTAAACGTCTGCAATCAGAATTCAAATTTTTCAGCTTGCTGCACATTCCCAGAAGTGGTAACACACATGCTGATTCTCTGGCCACACTCGCTACCTCTTCAGCGCTAAATTTGCCAAGAGTCATCCTCGTCGAGGACTTGCATAGGCCTACCGAGGCAAGAAGAGATGTAATCCAAGTTCATCAAATTAGAACCGGGCTTTGTTAGATGGATTTGGTAGTTAAGTTCTTGAAAGAAGATATTCTGCCTGAAGAAAAGGGGGAAGCCGACAAAATTCAGAGGATGGCGACCAGATTCTAGTTATCCGAAGACCAGAAATTATACAAACGCTCTTATTCAAGGCCGTACCTGTTATGTATGTATCCTGAAGTGGCTGAGTTGTTACTAGAGGAATTGCATGAAGGAATTTATGAGAGTCACACTGGAGGTAGGTTTTTAGCTCACCAAGCCATTACTCAAGGTTATTAGTGGCCGAACATGCAAAAAGAAGCCCATGAGTATATTAAGAAGTGTGATTAATGTCAACGATTTGCGCCGAACATACACCAACCAGGTGGAGTCCTCAACCCACTATCTAGTCCATGGCCGTTTGCTCAATGGGGCTTAGATATAACGGGTCCATTCACAAAAGCAGCAGGAAACAGGAAGTACCTTCTAGTCGTTACAGACTATTTCACCAAATGGGTTGAAGCTAAACCTCTGCCCAACATCAGAGATGTAGATGTGCAGAGATTTGTATGGAAGAATATTATTACTTGTTTCGGAGTTCCTCGTATTCTCATCTCGGACAATGGCCTATGGTTCGACAGTAAAGCATTTCAGAATTATTGTAGCGAACTGGGAATCACGAACAGATACTCCACCCCCGCCTATCTCTAAGGGAACAGACAAGCAGAAGCAGTTAACAAAGTCATAGTTAATGGATTGAAGAAGAGATTAGACGATGCGAAGGGCAAATGGGTGGAAGAGTTGCCACACGTACTTTGGGCTTACAGAACTACGCCTCGTAGATCTACTGGAGAAACCCCTTTCTCGATGACTTGTGGGGCTGAAGCTGTCATCCCTCTGGAAACTAGGTTCCCAACTCTGAAAACTAGTTCGTTCAGTCCGACCAGTAACAATGAACTGCTAGAAAGGAGTTTGGACTTGATTGAGGAAAGGAGAGAAAATGTAATGGTTCGATTGGCACATTACCAACAAAAGCTCAGGCAAGGCTATGATGCCAATGTAAAGCTAAGGCTTCTAGAACCTGGTGATTTGGTACTCAGGAAAGTTGTGGGCACTGTGAAAAACCCAGCCTGGGGGAAGCTAGGACCCAATTGGGAAGGGCCATATCGTATCACTTCAGGGGCTGGCACTGGGGCATATTTCCTAGAGAACTTAGATAGTCATGTAATACCGCGCCCTTGGAATGTAAATAACCTCAAAGGTTACTATTATTTATCGAATCTTCTTTCTAATCACTATGACAATTCGTCATCCTTATCGGATCTCTAAGTGTTTAAACTTAAATCCAATCATACCTGTAGTTCTCGAACCAGATGATTTGAGTTAGTTAACACTCCTTAACGGTTCTCTAAGTGTTTAAACTTAAATCCAATCATGCCTGTAATCCTCAGACCAGATGATTTGGGTTAGTTAACACTCCTTAACGATTCTCTAAGTGTTTAGACTTAAATCCAATCATGCCTGTAGTCCTCGGACCAGATGATTTGGATTAGTTAACACTCTTTAACAGTTATACAAGTGTTTAAACTTAAATCCAATCATGCTTGTAGTACTCGGACCAGATGATTTGGGTTAGTTAACACTCCTTATCGGTTCTCTAAGTGTTTAAACTTAAATCCAGTCATGCCTGCAGTCCTCGGACCAGATGATTTGGATTAGTTAACACTCCTTCACATGCCTGCAATCCTCGGATCAAATAGTGTGGGTTAGTCAACACCTCTGCATAGTTATTGTTATTGAAGTTTAACTCTGGAATGAGTCTTGCCTGGCATTCTCGAATCTATTTAAATTAACTATAACTTATGTTAAGCCTTCTTTGTGAATGTTCTAAAAGACCTGTGAAACTTTTATAACACTCGTTGCATTCATTATTTAATAGTAGCTCTCATACAAACTGCACTTTTCAGTGTCAATTTTAGTTATGTACATTATCAGCATGATGTGGTGATTATATTTATCTACATTACCATAATTACAAAGTACAGTTATTTGTAGCAAAAGTAAGTTATATGATATGCAACAAAGACACCAAAAGTAAAAGAAAAACCGTTTCATTGATCAAAAGAGGATAGTTTACAATCCCTTACATAAAAGAAAAACAAGGGCAAGTAAAAAAAATGATGATAATAAATTTTCTTTTTTAAAAAAAAAAAAAAAAAAAAACCTAAGTATCTAAGTTTTTTGCTTGAGGGACCACAAGGTCGGCAGACTGGATTGTCCGAGTTGTAGCAGCTTTTGGGGCCTAGTCCTTGGGCTCTGAAGAGGTCTTCTCTTTTTCCAAGCCCTCGCCCTTATCCTTTGGTGGCTCAACTGGTTTGCTCTGATCACCTAGCTGACCAGACTCCTTGAAAGCCTCAAGGGTGGTTGGAGGAACTTGGCTGACCAAGGATTGCTCCGAAACCTCTGGGAGTTGTGTTGGAGGAAGGGGATCAGACTCTAGGAGCTCTCGGATGTCAGGGTCATAATATATGCTCCCAGGCAACCTCAGTTCCGAGTCAGTAAGCACCCCAGCAGCATCCAGTGCCTTGCCTCATGTTATATCGCAGTAGTCTCGGCTGACCGAGGCAAACTGCTCAATTAGACCCTTTTCGGTCACCTCCATTCCTAGCTGGTACGTTGCTTTCTTTTCGGCTTTGTTCGCCTCCTTGGCCAACTGAGCATTCCTTTAAGCTAGCTTGACAGTCTCCCTAGCCTTCTGGAGTTCGACGTGAAGTTCCTTCGTAAGCGCTTTCTCAGTTGCCAGATTGGTTTGAGTTTCATTTAGTAGCTAGCGTTGGGCTTCGACCTGGCTCTCGGCATTCCGCAGGCCAGCATTAAGGCTGTTCCTTTCATTGGTTACCTCTTTGAGCTGCTTAGAGAGTTGAGAAAACTCTTCCTTCAAGCTGCCCAAAGTTCTCTCTACCTCGGACTGAGAGTGGGCCTCTGCTTGGGCTTCGACATATGCCTTTTTATTCCACTCTTCGGCCACGAAGACTTGCTGGGTAATCTGCATAATAAAATGAAAGAGTTAGCATAAAACAAACGAAAAATTAACATGCCAAATCGAAGAGCTGGTTTAACTCACTTACCATGGCCAAGTCCCTCTTTAGGGACATGAAAAGTTCATACTAGCTAAAGCGCCTGTATGACTCCATATCTCGAGGAAGGAGCAGTGGTTGCTCCAAGGCCTCAGCTACCAATCTTGCTCTTCCCCCATCATAGTTTCTGAGGGAAGTATCCCAAGAAATAGGAGCGCCGTCCAACTCCAACTTGGGAGACCATGTGCGTGGCCCTCGGCGCACATCAGCAATAGGAGGGTCATCCCGGCTCTCAGTGGATGAGGCCCTTTTGCTCCGGTGGTCTCTCGCCACCTTTTATTGCTTGGTTGTCTTTGGTGGCACCACGACCTCCCTCTCCTCAGTCTCGAGGGGCCTTTTCTTTTTCAGGTCTGGCACAGGCTTTAAGCCGAGATCAGGAACCTGAGGTAGCGGTGGAGGCAAACTCACCACTGGTTGGGAAGTCCCAGTGCCTTTCGGCTCGGCCTTCCCTATTCCTCATTAACGCCTTCAGGTCTGACATATTTTCCTCTTCCGAAGAGTCTTCCGAAAGGGCAGTTATCAGAATAGGAGGATTTCCTATCAATATCCTCCTCAGAGTTTGAGGATGGTATCACTTGGACCCCTCCTGAAGCTTCCCTTTCGAAGTTAAATTTGTCTATTTGCTCCTCTAGTGAGGAGGTCGAAGAGCCAACCCTTTCGCCTGCAACCACTGGTTCAAGGGGGATTTGCTGAACTGATTGGACGAGTAGTGGTACACCCTGCGGGTTCGGATGTGGCACTGGAGGAAGATCGAAGGAGCCAAAAAATCCTTCCGACCAACGTCGATTCGGTTGAGGCGATGGTCTCCTTGTCTTATCGCGTTCTCGACCGGCTGCAAATCGGATGGTTTGGACGTATAACCGAGGATGAGGGGAATCGATCAGAGTTGCCCGTCTTCACTCACAAAAATCTCCGATCGTAACAAGTAGTTGAGCGCGGCGGTGTTGGTAAGGCTCAACCGAGGAGAAATGTTTCTCTTATCTGTCAACATCACAACAAAATTTAATCAGAAACTTGACAACAGCAAGATCGAGAAGACTAAGTCGCAAAGAGAGGTCAATCCTAAATCTAATGTTAGCAAGCCTAAATCTAAGATGCCCTCACCTGGTTCTCCTGGTGTGGTTGGGCAGTGAAAACCGTCGTGCTAGGCACCCGAGACGAGCAGATAATCATCTTTCATCCCCTTTTTTAGACTTGGGAAGGTAGGAGACGAGCCTAACAGCGTCGGATCAGGATTTCAAATAATATCCCACCCTTTTCTGACTGTGGCACTCGTACATATGCACCACGTCTAGCTAGGTGAGTCCCAAGCCCAGATGGCGGTTCAGATCATCGACGGCTCCTAAAATCCTAAAAACGTTGGGCACACATTGCTCAGGGCTAAGCCTATAGTTTCGAAGATAGTTAGTGGTGATAGGGCCCATAGGAATCGTCATTCCTCCTTCCAAGAAGGCGATGATGGGGATTATCACTTCACCCTCTTTCCGATTTGTTAGGACTTTTTCTGGAAGGCTATATCTCAGACCCACATCTTTGGGTATGCAGTATGTGGCCCTAAACCTCTCCATCTGAGTGGGACTATCCACCAAATACTAATACCTACCCATCTTAAACAAATGAGGTAGAAGGAACTCTAAATGCAGTGACTAGGGGACGACTACTCGAAGGACAAAAAGATTGTCCAAAGACAGGAATAAAGACGAATATATGAAGACTTACACGGATCGGATCAGAAAATGATATCTGAGCTTGTGGAGATGCTTGTAAATTTTGGATTAGATGATCATAGAGTCTGGTCGATTTGAATGCCTCTGTTCACTGGAAAGTCTGAAAATGTGTAAAGTAAGGGAGGAAAAACCTCCTCTAGGGTTTTATATGGAGGCAAGCGAGGGAGAAGGAGTTATCCCGTCCAAATTTCGAGGAAGGATCACGTCCGTTGGATCAGTAGTCCATCGTTAGATGGCAAAGACAAAACGCCGCCTGGAGTAATTAATAGTGCTTTGGAAACCTTGAAACGGCAGCAGCAATTATGAAGCGCACAAATCCATGCTACTACACATGTGAATTAAGATATTTTTGTATTTCTGATTTTTATTTTGTAGCAAATCAAAATCTTATTTTTTCTCTTCGGAAGCGAAGGAAAAATTAAAATTTTGAGGGGCTATTGTAGGGGGGGGAGAAAAGCCCAACCATACGTAGTGGGCCTAAAGCCCAATGTGAAGGTTATTGTATGTCCGAAGAGGCTAAAATTGTCGAGGGATACTTCGCGTGAAAGAAGGATACATGGGGACGAAGAAACTCCGTTCGAAGAGAGCATCAGTGTTCCGAAGAGATCATTATCTTCGGATGTAAAGATTCTGGGTCAAATAAATATCTGGAGGGTTCGAATAAGCTTACTAGTGACTTCAACAGTCTAGATAAGTTTTGGACACGCCTGGAGATAATAAAAATGGAGAAATATCTAAAAGGAAAAACTGTCACCACCGTATTAAATGCACTGCAACAACTTTTCTGGCCATATTTATGTGGAGAAGACCCCTGAACAGTACAACTTCAGCTACCGCCATTCACAAAAGTTGAGGGAGATACATGACATGACATGCACTTAAGTAGGGAGCTGAATGAAGAACAAGTGGACGATGGGGATGATGGGGGTGGATGCTATATAAAGAAGAAGGGCTCCTAATAGTAAAAAAAGGAAGAAAAAGAAAAGAAAAAGGGGGAGAGAGAGGTCTAACTGTAACCCTAAGAATTGTAACCTGTATTCAATTTATCATAAGTCTCTTTGGACTTGAACTTACTTGGTCTTTACGTGTACTTTTATGCTGGTTTATACTTGTATGTTGTGATCAACCGTTGTGAGCTCCATAGTTAACCTAGCTCTATCATCCACACTNTTTTTTTTTTATTTTAAATTTTACTGTAACTAATTTTTATTTTGGTTTTTACAAATATCAATATCCATACCTATATTTATCACCCACAACACATTTGAATAGTATTCATGATTTTTTTATTTTTTTTTAACATAGCATGTTATAAATATCAACAACATATTCCTTCACAAGATTGCTATTAGTAAGTAATATTAAATCTATATCATGAAAAGGAATTTACATCTTAATATGATCATGCAACTATTTGCTTGAACTAGTAATTTTTTCTAACAATTGTCTTTATCATTTTTATCCATTAAGACTCCTTTAATATTAAATCTTCATGACTCTCCACTCATTGTTTAGATAAAAGAGGCCATTGGTGTATCAAAACGTAACTCTAAATAAAGGTTTGAAAAACAAAATAAATTGCATAACACAGTTTAGATGTACTACAAATATTCTGGCAAATGAAAAACCTTTGGTTAAGTTTCCTTAGATTTTAAATTATTAAATTCAGGAATTTTTTTCATGTAAATATGTTGTGTGGTTGTTTGAATCCAAAGAACAATACTTTATATACAATTTATATGATCTAGACTCAAGTGATTATTAATTTGTTATTTTTCAATAAAATTATTCCAAAAGTTTATAACTAAAATTGTGCAACGCATAGGAGTAATACTAATATATATATATATATATAACTGAAACCTTTAAATTTTTGTTGACCTCTTTAGAACTTGCCACATCATTATTATTATCTATATATAATATAAAATCGAAGATTAAAAAAATAATTATAATTTTTTTAATTAGACCTCGGGTTAGAATTTTTTTTTTTTTTTTAAAGACTCACTTTAGGGTTTTTTTTTTTTTTTTAAATTAGGATTAAGGAAAAAAAGAAAAAAGAAAAAAAGAGACACTCGTGTTAGGACTGTGCTTGCCACATCATTATTATTATCTATATATAATATAAAACCGAAAATTAAAAAAATAATTATAATTTTTTTAATTAGAGACGTTAGAATTAAAAAAAAAAAAAAAAGGACTCACTTTAGGTTTCAAAAAAAAAAAAAAGACTCATGTCAAAAAAATAAATTAAAAAATTTTAGGATTAAAAAAAAAAAAAAGAGACTCTTGTTAGGACTCTCTCTTCCCTCCTCAAAACCCTAAAATTGATCTCTAAAGCAGACCTAATAAAATTATGTTTCTCTAGCAGACCTTCTTAAACCAGTGATGAAACAGTGGAGGCATTGATCTAAGAAATAAGACATTTTAAAGAAACTCAGCTTCCCGTGGCAATGTTATAAAGCAAGGCATTGTTTTCATTTGAACCTTAAGCACTGTATACTTCAGCTTAATCAAACATTGGTTGATGACTACCACAGTGCCACCACTCACATAGTCACTTTGAAGTTCCACATTCCACAGCCAAATGAAAAAAGACAAGGTTTCATATCTGTCAAGAATTATTGCAAATGCATTGAACTTCCCTACTTGTTTTGTCACAACTGGAGACTTAGAATTCTCTAATCTTAAACCTGCTCAAATCAACAAATAAGATCCTCCGAGACAGTATGCTATTTCCCAATCATACTCAACTGCTTAACTAGCTCCTCATTTTCGAATTTCTTCAGGTTTTCAGCTATACTGTCAATATAAGAAGCTTTCAATCTAATTCCTTTCTTGGGCAGTAACCTCGCAAGCTTTGCAGCCTCTACCAGATGGCTTTGTTGACAAAGCTCAACTAAAAGAATAGAATAAAGATCAGAATCAATGGAAGTTAAAAACTCAAACTTCTCAACTTCGTCAAATAAGTAAAATCCATCTAGCACTCTTCCCTCCAAACAAAGCTCCCTTATCAAAATGCTACTTGCCAAACTATCAGGTTTCACCCCAGTAGCAAGCATCTTCCTAATGAGCTTCTCTGCCTCCTCAAGTTTTTGAAATTTTACGAAAGACAATATTAGAGAACTATAGCAATCACCATATGAAACATTGCCTCCTGCAACAACTTTATCAATCGCCTTATAAGCCTTTTCAACATGCCCCTCCATACAGAAACCATTTATCAAGCTACTAACTGTAACGCGATTAGGAGCACACCCAAAAGCTTCCATTCTATCCAAAATTTCCAATGCCTCCTTTGTCTGACCTTTCTCACAAAAGCTCTGAATCACAGATGTATATGTAACAACATTTGGACTACAATTTCCACCACCTCTCTCTATCTCACCCAACAACTCCAATGCTCTCTCCATACTCCCACATCTACAAACCCCATCAAGAAGGGTTGAATACACCACAACATTAGGCACACACCCATGCCCCTCACAAACTTAACCAATCCACAAGCATCCTCTATCCTACCCACATTACAGAACCCTTTAATCATGGCAACATACGTGATCATATCGGGATAAAAATCACTCAAACCCATCTCATTCATCAACTCTTCAGCCATATCCATATCACCATTTTCACAAAACAACCTTAGAACCACATTATAAGCTGTAGTATCGGCCTGCAAACCAAATTAATTCATTTTCCTCAATATCCACAAAGCCTCATTTGCAAGCGTAGCTTCCTTACACAAATTCAAAACCACCTTAAATGCCTTAGCACTAAACACATACCCGTCAACCCTATAACCCTCAACAATATCAACAACAACACCTGGGTTTCGATTAATTTGAAGCAATTCACAAGCTTTGTTGTACGTGAATGAACTATGCCTATATTTGGATTGAAGGCCAGCCCAGATGAAAAACCTAAGACCCATTTGAGACTGGTTTGGTTGACATCTATGTAAGACCTCAGTGACACAATTGGAGTCCAATGTGGTATTAACTGTGGCCAGGGATTTTTCTATGTTCTTGGCACCATTCCTTTGAGGTGAGTGTAGAATTTCTCAGCAGAGGAGACACTTGGGGAATTTAAAGTTGAGAACTTTGGGGCTTGAGAGAAGTAAGAGGTCAACAAAAATTTAAAGGTTTCAGTTATATATATATATATATATTAGTATTACTCCTATGCGTTGCACAATTTTAGTTATAAACTTTTGGAATAATTTTATTGAAAAATAACAAATTAATAATCACTTGAGTCTAGATCATATAAATTGTATATAAAGTATTGTTCTTTGGATTCAAACAACCACACAACATATTTACATGAAAAAAATTCCTGAATTTAATAATTTAAAATCTAAGGAAACTTAACCAAAGGTTTTTCATTTGCCAGAATATTTGTAGTACATCTAAACTGTGTTATGCAATTTATTTTGTTTTTCAAACCTTTATTTAGAGTTACGTTTTGATACACCAATGGCCTCTTTTATCTAAACAATGAGTGGAGAGTCATGAAGATTTAATATTAAAGGAGTCTTAATGGATAAAAATGATAAAGACAATTGTTAGAAAAAATTACTAGTTCAAGCAAATAGTTGCATGATCATATTAAGATGTAAATTCCTTTTCATGATATAGATTTAATATTACTTACTAATAGCAATCTTGTGAAGGAATATGTTGTTGATATTTATAACATGCTATGTTAAAAAAAAATAAAAAAATCATGAATACTATTCAAATGTGTTGTGGGTGATAAATATAGGTATGGATATTGATATTTGTAAAAACCAAAATAAAAATTAGTTACAGTAAAATTTAAAATAAAAAAAAAATTTACATGCTCATAATGTTAGACAACTACTTTCGCACACATATAATATCATTAACAACAAAAATAAAAATTAGAAATAATAACATAAACATTTTACTTCTCAAGAAAATTAATTTAATCTAATAACACACATAAACATAACACAAATACAAATGGAACCCTTGTTGTAGGAGAGAATACAAAATTTGATAATTCTTAAATAATATTTATAGAGGTTTATATAATAGATTTCATGGATTTAAGATTGCATTTATGACTCATAAGAAAAAAAAAAAAAAAAAAGAAGAAGAAGAAGAAGAAGAAGAAGAGAAATACATACCTATAATAGTCTGGATAGTAGGTTTGATAAAGATTTTACTATGGATTTCACAAATATCAAATTGCCTAAGTAATAAGAAAAAAAAAAGCAAACAAACAGACAAAGGAGAGTTAGATTTCTAAACAACATAGAAATTGTAATGAGAATTATTGATAATGGGGGAGAGAAAAGAAGAAGAAGAAGAAGAAGTTGTGCCTATGAATATATAAAAATTACACTAAAAAACATTATATATATATATAGAGAGAGAGAGAGAGAGAGAGAGAGAGAGAGAGAATTTTCAATTGTGAGGAACTTAGATTTCTAATCATTATAGAAATTATAAGAGAAGAAGAATTAACTTAGGATGTATGTTTATTCAAAAAAAAAAAAAAATTGTTATATAGTCATTGAACGTAATGTAAAAAAGAAGAAGTAAGTAAATATGAACGGCGATAAGGAAATAGGATAGAAATATATATATATATATATATATATTAAGTTATAATCAGCTCAGCCGTTTAAAGTTATCCAAAGAAGAAGTTAAACTCAACATAACTTATCCAAAAAAGTGATAAAGTCATAGAAGAAAAGTTGATAATAACAAAATTATATCTATAAATTTCTGCATGTGTAGTATGTTGCTGTTTTTTTTTTTTAATTAATAATTTTAATAAATGATTAGATGAAGAATTTGGATTGTAATTAAATTAAGATAGAATTTAGATTGTAATCAAAGTAATATTTTTATCAACTTATACATTATAGGAGAAGAAAAATTATATCTATTTTTTCCTTAAAATCTAATTTTATTTTTTTTGCAATATGGTAAAGTTACTTGCCTCGACCACGGTGTTTAAGTTCAACTTTTATTATATAGTATATGATATGATATGATACGATATGGATTAATATTACAAACCTTTTTTAGATGACACATGGTAGTAGATTTTATTTTTTATTATTTTTAAAATTATAAATCCATTTAGACGACATTTGATATTATTTTGGTGTACCATATTGGAAGTTTTTTTTTTTTTATGTGAAGTTTGTATTGATCTTCACGTTAGTAGATGTCAGACACACAAAATAATAAAGCAAAATATAAGATTATTTTATTCAAAATAAATTAATAAGAGCATTTGTACTGTTTAAATAATGAACAGTAACATTTAGCTTTTATTTACCTACTTTTTCAAATACATTTTTCAACAAATTTTCTATTTTTTCTTCATCTCATTTAAATATTATTTTTTTATTAATTCTTTATTCTTTTTTTAATCATCATTTATTTTTCTTATGTTCATTCTTAACAACAATATTTTTCAATAAAAAGTGTTATATCAACAATATTTTTTGCAATACTTTCACAAGAATCATAACAAAATCTTATGTGGAAAGTTGTTACTAAGTATTTGTTTGGATCAACGGTAGCGTTTGCACGTTTTGCGTTTTCTTCTCTCTATTTTTTTTTTTTTTAGCGCTTATGAACAGTAATCGGTACTATTCATGCATTTGATTATACTGTGTGGAAAACAAAGTTACCGTTCATGGGACCCACAATCACTTTATTTAGGAAAAAAAAATTAAAAATGGGTCTCATGACACTATTCACACATTTAAAAATTATTTTGTTACAGTGATTTCAGTTTTCAGTTTTCAACAAAATAAGTTGTATCCAAATGGACCTTAATTCTAATTTGAACCCACCACAATTTTTTTTTTTTTACTGACCAATATTAGCTAATAACAATCTGTTACTTAAGATTTATTGTAAAAATATTGTGGTAACATTTCTTAATTGTCATTTCTTAAACTTTATATTATTTTTCCTTTCAATTTCATCCATACATTTCTTTTCTTTTCTTTTTTTCTCTTGTCTTTTCCCCACCACTCACGTATACCCACTCCCCTTTCTTTTTATTTTTCTACTTGATTTCAGATCACTTTCTCCAGCTCTCTCTCTCTTTCTTTCTCTAGCTCTCTCTTTTTCTACTTGATTCTAGAACACTCTCTAGCTCTCTATGTGATAAGAAACAGAGAAAGAACAAGTAAGAAATATCTTGCTTGCTCCACCATTGATAGAAGGACACAGGCAAGCACAAAATCAGCGTTCACTGTGCCAAGCCGCGCCTTCCGCTCCGCCGCTGCTCGTCTTCCTCCACAACGTAGTCCAAACGGGTTAGATGGCTTCTGTCTTTTTTTTTCTTTTCTTTTCTTTTTTGCTTTTATTGTTATGATTTAATTAATTTTAAGATTGTGTTTTTGAGTTTGTATTTTGATTATGCTTGAGTTTAGAGATGTTTAAGAGAAATAATTGTTGTGTTTGTAGCCGTTGTGAGAGGAGAGAGAAATAATTATTTTTTATTGAGTTGTGTGGGGCCCGTGGGCCTAATCGCCTCAGCCCATCGTGTAGTAGGCCCAAGGCCCGCACCGAGGAAGGATGACCATCCAAGGCTAAATTAGGGAGAGACTCTTTTTGGATCCACGCTGAGGACCTCTTCGTCCTCGGCATACTAAGGATAATTTTGGGAAGGGACAAGCCCAGAGCAAGCTGTCACCTCCACACTTAATGCATTCACCTAACCCCTCTGGCCGCATTAATGGGGATGCAACCCCTTAGCAGGGCAACGTTGATCAGTGTGAACCACTTGAGTGTTGATAAGGCCTTTGATATGACGGACGGTCAGAAGAAAGGCGAATGGATGATCAACAGATGGAAGAACGAGATAGGACAATGAAGACTATATAAAGAGAAGCGAGTAAAATAAGAGGGGGGGAAAAGAAAGAGGAAAAAGGGCTCTTCGGCCATGGTCCGAGGAGCATCCCCCAGTTGTAAAAAGTTCTAAGTATTTTTTAATAAAAGAAGAGAGTTCATGCTTCGTGAACACTGGCCAGCGCCTAAACCTTCGATCCACTATCTACAAATTTATTGTTTGGGCTTGTTGGGCTGAAAACCCATTCATACTCTGGGTCCAATCCAAATTGAGTCCCTACAATTGGAGCCGTCTGTGGGAAGGATTAGTGCGCTGGCCGGTGTACCAGGCAGTTGTTTTGAGTGGTCGTTTTACAGTAAGTTGGCGACGTAAAAAAAAAATTGCAAGAAAATGGAAGATTTGATAGCGAAAAGAGAAATCTTAATATTATTTCATAAAAAGAAAAGTTACAGATTACAATCAGGGGCTCAGGCAGGCTTGCTTTACAACTATTCCTACCAGCTAGTTCTACAATCAGAGGCCTAGGTGGACCCGCCCTAAAACTAGCTAGAGGGAAGTGTCAATCCATGCTTTTATTGGCATCAAGAGAATGGGAGAACTTGACAATAAAAGCAGGGAAGGGGGAGGGCCAGCTCTCTTTAAAGCCACCAACAACTCCTTTCTTGGAGCGACGGAGCTTGAACAAAGCGAGGAGCAAATGCAAGGGGCTCCGGGACGCCCTCCCCTGTGATGTTCCTTTGATTCTCTCCAATCCTCACGAGCGTTGGCCGCTGGAGACGGCAACACTCGAACACCGCCCATGACATGAATTCGCACGTCTCCTTCGTCGGGGGTGCGCTCCGAGGAGAGACATTAGGTACTTCAACGACATCCCTCCGGGCCACCTTGTATGGCACCATCGGGGTTACGCCTAGATTCTGTTGCATCGGAAGCCCAGTGGGGGCTGTGGCCACAACGGCTCTTGGCACGAATGTCCTCACACCCGCCCAAAGCAGCCCTATATCTGCCAGCTCCGGTCACAATTCCGACGGGGTTATTAAAGGGGCTTGGGGAATTGAAAAGGTGTGTTCTTTTTGTTTGTGTTGGGAGGTTCATGGAGTATGGAGAAACCATCCCCCCGGAAAGCCTTATATAGAGGATGAGGGTTGGTGAGAATTAATTCACGCAGAATTCGAAAAGGGAGTTATAAGCAGGGCTAATAATGAAGCTACCAAATTCCAAGGGGGCCGTAAACCGTTGGACTCGTGTTAATTCATGAGGACATTAATGAAGGCGCGTCTCGCGCACCGAAGCGTCAAGCGCGGAACACGAACGGCGAAAGGACGCTTCATAAATGAAAAAGATGGGGGCTCGAGCTGGAGGCGAGATCAACGCCAACTGTAAAGATCATAATCCGACCCAAGGAGGAATCGTCTCCAGTAAAGTGGTCCGAGGACAAACCCTTACTTACAGAAAAATAGAAGTGGTAGACCGAACCAAGGCATTGCATGGTCCTCAGACCCAAGCCTATGGTAAAACTAATCACACCATTATATCTGGGTACTAGAAAGAACCAAGGTATTGCATGGTCCTCGGACTCAAACCTATGGGGAAACTAGATACTTACAGAAAAATAGAAGTGGTAGACAGAACCAAGGCATTGCATGGTCCTCGGACCCAAGCCTATGGGAAAACTAATCACACTATTATACCTGGGTACTAGATAGAACCAAGGTATTGCATGGTTCTCGGACTCAAACCTATGGGAAAACTAGATACTTACAGAAAAATAGAAGTGGTAGACAGAACCAAGGCATTGCATTGTCCTCGGACCCAAGCCTATGGAAAAACTATTCACACCATTATACCTGGGTACTAGACAGAACCAAGGTATTGCATGGTCCTCAGACTCAAACCTATGGGGAAACTAGATGCTTACAGAAAAATAGAAGTGGTAAACAGAACCAAGGCATTGCATGGTCCTCGGACCCAAGCCTATGGTAAAACTATTCACACCATTATACCTGGGTACTAGACAGAACCAATGTATTGCATGGTCTTTGGACTCAAACTTATGGGGAAACTAGATACTTACAGAAAAATAGAAGTGGTAGACAGAATCAAGGCATTGCATGGTCCTCGAACCCAAGCCTATGGGAAAACTAATCACACCATTATACCTGGGTACTAGACAGAACCAAGGTATTGCATGGTCCTCGGACTCAAACCTATGGGGAAACTAGATACTTACAGAAAAATAGAAGTAGTAGACAGAACCAAGGCATTGTATGGTCCTCGGACCCAAGCCTAGGAGAGAACTAATCACACCACTATATCCGCGTACTAGACAGAACCAAGATATTTCATGGTCCAAGGACTCGAATCTATGGAGAAAATAACTATCTGTAGAAAAACCAGAGTGTTACCTAGAGTCAAGCTATAATACGATCCTTAGATTTATATTTGAAGGATAACAGGTGATCTCAGGAGACTAACTCCAGAATAGAATACAAGTATTGAGCAGAATATTAGAGTAAAGCAAGTAAAAGAAAATATCCATAGTTGGAAGCAAAGTATTGAGTATTCAGTTCAAACAAAAAATATACAGTCTCCTTACAACGCCACCAAGGCAAGAAACAAAATGAAATAAAAAAGAAAATAAACAGAATTATCCTATGTCATACACCAGTCTCCCCAACTCAGTATGCAAATTAATTCGATAAGCAGATCAAAAGACTTTAGCCAAGGCCTAAGGGCTTCGTCTCGGAGGGTCCGCAGGAGGCCTCGCCACGTCTTGTGGCATTTCCTGACCCTCGATTCTAACTCCCCCCAACGTTCTCTGGGGTTCAACCTCCTCGGGGGGTTAGTCAGCTGAAGACGTAGCCTCGGCGGTCTTATTGTGGCTCTCACTCACTGGTAATGCGGATCCCTCCTTGGGAGCAGCAGGGGCAGTCTCGCGAATTGCAACAGGATAATATACCCTGTCCTCCCTCCTAAGGTCAGATGATGCATCAACCCCTGCTTGGTTGAGGGCTTCATACCAGGTCTCAGAACAATAATGCCTGCACACTGCAGGAACTTGAGCCCGAAGGGTGGCTTCAGTCTTAGCCACCCCATCTGCGAAAGCCTCCTCCTCCGCCTGTTCTACAGAGCACTCAGCGTCTATTTTTGCAAATACCGCCTCATCTTTGGCTCTCACAGCTTCGTCCCTGGCATACTCGGCAATACCTTTCTTATGGATTGCCTCGGCCAACTTTTTCTTCAGGTAGGCAATGTCCCCTTTGGCAGTCTGTAGTTGGCCCTCAATGTCTTGCAAGCGATTGGTTTGATCCTCTGCTTGCTTCCTAGCCGCGGCTAAGTCGGAGGCAGCAGTGTCCCTGGCCTTTGTCATCTCCTCCAGATTCTCGGTCGCCTTTTTTAGGTCGGCCTCAGATCTCTTGAGGGTACTGGCAGCTTTCAAGAACTTGTCACGCTCTTGCGCTAAAGCGCTGCTTTGGCCATCGATCTCCTCGTCTAACCTGAAAAGAGCCTGGATAGCCTGCCAATAAAAACAAGTAACTTCGTAAAGAGAAAGGAAGGTACTAAGCAATAAAGTTCAAATAAAGTAAATAGGTACCAAGGGACCCACCATGCTTAGATATTTCTTAAGGTCAAGGATAACCTCTGTCCCACTCATATTTCTTAGCTTGGCCATGTCAGTGGGAAGGAGAAGAGACTTCTCCAGGGCATCGGCTACGAGATCCCCCTCAACTCCTTGAGATTCCCGTATCGATGCGTCATCCATCAGGGGCTGATCATGGAGCATGGCAGCAGGCAGCCAGGCTTGGGCCTCAGACTGCTGGACGATCTTCCTACCTTTCCGTTGACTACCGAGTTTCAGCTGCTTCGGAAGCCTGCGAAATCCACCCTCCTCGGGCGGGGACTGGGATTTGCTCCCATCCATTGGCTCCTTACCCTTGGAATGTCTCTTCCTTTTTGGGTCATAGGACTCGGTCTGAGGGTCTGATACTGTAGGGACAGAGGATGACCTGGTTTGCACAGTTAAAATCTGGGGCGGATGTGTTGAAGGCTTGGGCGGCAACTCTTCCGGTGCACCCTTCTTGGAGCCGCCTTCAAGCAGGTTAAGAAGATTGGTTTGGGGCTGTCTTTTTAAACCCATCTCAGCCTGGGTACCAACTCTTAGGGATCGAAGATCGGCTTCGGTCAGATGAGGGTCTCCTAGATCACCAGAGGGATCCTCGGATTGATCAGCTAGGTTGAACACACTATATTCGTCCTTAGAAGAGCTCAGTTCAACCACCTCCCCTGCCTTCTTAGATTGTCCTTCCTCGGCCACCGTTACTTGGTGGGATGATGAGGGACCTGCTAGCGGAATACCTTCAGGTATGTGAGATCCCTCGGAAAATGCAAAACCGTCCTCCACCACGGTAATCTGCGTAAGCCGAGGGTCACGAGCTCTAATTACGTGCCTCGGGACTGGGAATGATTTCTAAGCTGGGTCGCATCCGAGGATTTTGTGAGCAGCTCTAACCTGGTTATCAGTTTCGTTCAGAAAAAGTTCTGACCTAAGAACAGTTTCCAAATCCGCTTTGTTGACTAGGTGGAAATGACGTGCGAAGGCGTGTGGATCTGTGAAAAGAAAAGCGAAACTCCTGTGGTTAATCAATCAAAGCGGATATACAGCTATAAAAAAAAAAGAAAAATACTGAAACCTAGATCGTCTCCTACTTCGGATACCCTACCTGGCTCCCCCTCTACTGTTGGGCAGTGAAAACCGTTGTGCCACTCTCCCGACATTATGAGGAAATCTTGAGTCAACCCTTTATTAGAATCAGGAAGACACTGGATGAGTCGGACCCTATCATCCCTCGTCTTCATATAGTACGTCTTACCCCTCAGGTGATGAAGGTTGTAGCACCAGTTCACATCGTGGTGAGTCAGTTTCAGCCCCATTTTCTCATTCAAGGTATCTACACACCCTAGTATCCTAAATACATTCACGGCGCACTGGGTAGGAGTCAGACGGAAATGCCTAAGGTAACCGAGAGTCACTGGCCTCATAGGGATTCTCATCCCTCCCTCTACGAAAGTGACTATCGGGATCACGACTTCACCCTCTCTCCTCTTAATATACCACTCCCCTTCTTCACAGTACCTCAAACTCACATTATTGGGTATCCCATAGTCAACAATGAATTTGTTCATCATCTCGTTGGACTCAACCAACTTCTTAAACTTACCCATCCCCCAAGGACGGCTAAAGGTTCCAGAAGAAGAAAAGAAGGAATAAAATCAGGAAAATTTGGGGTCACCGGAAGAAGAAGACTTACAGAAATATGACGATCCTCTTCAGGCAGTGTGCAAGTTGAACCAGATTCAAATTATACGCACTAATAGTTGTAAGCACGAAAATGAGGAAACCAAACGGTTCAAACAGGTACTTATACTCCTCCTTAGGCTCCCCAAATGTAACCGCCTGCCCATAAAACCAGGAGATCCCCACCGAACAATTACTATCACACCGTTGAAAGTGGGAAACGTGGTGCCGCCAAAATTTAATGTGAGCACATACTGAGTCTTGAAACGTCAAAACGTACATCGGGCAGTCGAAAAGTCGCCAGTATTAACGCGGACCTAAGTGGGGCGATTCGTCTAGAGGGCCAGTAGATATCAAAACCCTCGTCCCCGTCCGAGGGAAAGTGAAGCAGGGTTTTGAGGGGCTATTGTGGGGCCCGTGGGCCTAATCGCCTCAGCCCATCATGTAGTAGGCCCAAGGCCCGCGCCGAGGAAGGATGACCATCCAAGGCTAAATTAGGGAGAGACTCTTTTTTGGATCCACGCCGAGGACCTCTTCGTCCTCGGCATACTAAGGATAATTTTGGGAAGGAACAAGCCCAGAGCAAGCTGTCACCTCCATACTTAATGCATTCACCTAACCCCTCTGGCCGCATTAATAGGGATGCAACCCCTTAGCAGGGCAACGTTGATCAGTGTGAACCACTTGAGTGTTGATAAGGCCTCTGATATGACGGACGGTCAGAAGAAAGACGAATGGATGATCAACAGATGGAAGAACGAGATAGGACAATGAAGACTATATAAAGAGAAGCGAGTAAAATAAGAGGGGGGGGGGAAAAAAGAAAGAGGAAAAAGGGCTCCTCGGCCATGGTCCGAGGAGCATCTCCCAGTTGCAAAAAGTTCTAAGTATTTTTTAATAAAAGAAGAAAGTTCATGCTTCGTGAACACTGGCCAGCGCCTAAACCTTCGATCCACTGTCTACAAATTTATTGTTTGGGCTTGTTGGGCTGAAAACTCATTTATACTCTGGGTCCAATCCAAATTGAGTCCCTACAAGTTGTATAATTTTTTTAAGAAGAAAAATTCATTTGAAGTTGCTACAGTGTTTTTTTATATCTAGAGAAGCACTGAAGCAACTTCAAAGAATTTTTGGAAAAGTTTTGTATTTAGAGAATTTGTTGGAGCTGATTTTTGGGGTTTGTTCTCCAAAAATAGATTTAACTAATCTATTGGAGATGCTCTAAATAGGCTAAAGTTGGAAGACTCTATGGAGGCCGAGGAACACTTCAGTCAAAATTCAGACCCTTTTTTCACAATAATAATGTAATGAAAATCCATGGCTGCACTAGTACACTCCACTTGTAAACCTTCACTAGTCTTCTAAGCGCAAAAAAGAAAATGGGTATTTGGGTTTTACCTTTTGACCAGAACAAAGGCTGAGCTCATGGCATGCGACACTGCTATGACTTTCAAGTTTCAAGTTATCAGATCAAAGCACACATGTGAAATTGCATAATAATTAAGTAATTTTTTACCCAAAAAAAAAATAATAATAATTAAGTAATATGCAACTACCCCTTTCGTTATTAGTATTACTATATATATTTACAAGTGTTGTATTTTTTTGACCTTTGTAGATTATAAAATGTTCTTCTGCTATTAAATTGAATCAGTGATACCTACACCTACAGCACATCCTTTTTCGGACATGAATTCCGTCAAAGCTAAACCAACCACGCAGTGCCACGTGGTGGCCATGCCTTCTCCAGGCCGTGGCCACATCAACCCCATGTTGAACCTCTGCAAGATACTAGCTTCCAAAAACAGCAATATCCTCGTCACTTTCGTTGTCACCGAAGAATGGCTTGGTTTCATCGGCTCCGATCCTAAGCCCGACAACATTCGCTTCGGCACCATTCCTAACGTTGTCCCATCAGAGCTAGTCCGCGCAGCTGACATTTCCTCCTTCGCCGAAGCTGTCATGACGAAGATGGAAGCTCCATTTGTGCGGCTCCTTGATCAGCTTGAGCCTCCGGTTACAGTTATCATGGCTGATACTTTTCTTTTCTGGGCAGTTGGAGTTGGGAACCGAAGGAATATTCCAGTGGCATCGTTTTGGCCTATGTCGCCGTCCATGTTCACCATCATCCAACATGTGGATCTTTTAGTCAAAAATGGTCATTTCCCATCTGACTCAGGTGAGTATGTATTAAATTATTAATACAAATTCTTTTTACTTATATTATCTCTTCTCCTACTTCTTTTTTTTCTTAGTAAATAATAAATAAAATATTTCAATTTTTTTAACATGTGACCATGTGAGTAGGGAAAAAAAATACATTATTGGAAAACAAAAAACCCAATAATAAAATAACCCACCTTACCATTTTATGGTACGGAACACAGTCCAAGCAAAGATTTAGTTTTTAATAGTCATTCATTATGATTTATTTATATATGAAGCTATAAATTCTAGAATTTGAAGAAATATGATGGGCTAAGAATCTAATAGCAGGTTTAAATATGAAATAAAATTTAAATTTCACACATACACACACATATATATATATTAAAATAATGATGTGTAAAATTGTAAGTCTCAAAAGTTTAGGTAATAAAATATTATATGTTCAACGAAAAGTCAAATTGCTTTGGTTTTATATATACTAAAAATTATTGATTAAAAATTAGTTACCAATCTTTGCAATGCATACAAAAGTAACAAAATATTATCTTCTCTATGTTTTTTTATAATAAAAATAAATAAATATGGACTTTGATAATTATTAAAAGATATTCATAATATATGATTGTGTTTGTTAATGGAATTGAATCTATTATATTATTTGGAGAAAATATAATACGACAATTTTAATGTAGACGATAAATATAAGAGCTTTTATGGTGAATTCTTATAGAATTTAAACTCAATGAAAAAAATACAAATTAGAATAATGATGTGAAAAAAAAAGTGTTTTAAAAGCTTATGTGGCAATAATAGAAGAAGTTAACATAAAGTCATTTTTATTTTATTTTATATTGCATATAGATTTGGATTATAGATATATAAAATAGTTTAACATTTGAATCCAAAATTATAGTGTGGCTTCCTAATAAGTAATAAAATTTAACTTAAAGGACCCATAAAATATAATAGACAGATGATCCATACTTGTGGCTCCCTCCCAAAAAACAAATATTATTTGCTTTTATCTATAAAAAATATATATGGTAAATGTTTTCCATATTTTTGTTACTATATTTTTTTTAAAATAAGCGTAACATAACCGTATAATACGAGTTTGTTTGGATATTGTTTATTTGCTAAAAACTGAAAACTAATTGCTAAAAACACTATAGAAAAACATTTTTTTAAAGGCAAAACACTATTCACGAATACTATTCACGCATTTTTATGCTTTGGCTGGTCCATGAACAGTGCCATGGGACCAGCCAAAAAAATGCAAACGCAACTTTAGTGCTAGGCAAACACACATTACATGTACTGTTTTTTTTTTTTTTTTTTTCCTGATTCCATATTTTTATGCCAAATTTTTGAAATGTACTTTTTCAAAGATGCCAAAATATACCCGTCTATATATTTACCGTATTATACTTGTATCATATCCTTGGTCAAGTTCTTGGTTTCTCACAGAAATCAATTTTTTCCCCCTGGGCATGGGAGGGGGGGGGGGGGTTGCTATTTCTTTCTTTGCTTTGAAAGATTACCAAAGAGATTGATTTGGTAGTGCAAAATGAAGCTATAGCTGCTGAACAAAGGCAATGAAGTTATGAAAATGGAGAGAACACCTTGACAAATTAGCAGACGGATTACTTTTTGGATAAAATTTGGCTACAATCAACAATAGGAAAATGTCCTATGTTTACTTACTAAATCACACTTAAGTGATTGTAAACAATCAATTTCAGGTGTATTGCATATGACAAGAACACATATAATTTTCTTATTGTTGGTGATAGCCTTATGTTATAACCAAGTTTGTAACTAAATTTTGTTCTTACATTTTTTTTTTTTTTTTTTTTTTGCTTATTAATTTTTTGCCTATGAGATTTAACCCTTACAGCTACCTTATACAAAAGAACCAATTCAACAATAAGTCAACTTTTTTCATGGCAACTCAAACAAAGCATCAAAACAGCTAGAAAAATAAGTGAACTAATTACCAATTAACGTAGTTTCTTCATTGTCATACTTCCGCTAGGATTATGTTTACCCAATTGTGGATTTCTATTGATACCATTGTTTGTTTGTTTGTTTGTTTATTTATTTTTATATTTATTTTTTTTTTTTATGTCAGCAAAAGCTGAGGAGCATGTAGATTACATCCCTGGAATTTCCTCCACACAACTAATGAATATTCCTTTTGATGGGAGAAACCAACAAATGACAAAAAGAGTTCTCGAAGCTTTTTCATGGGTAAACAAAGCACAATATCTCTTATTAACTTCCATTTATGAGTTCGAATCCAAAGTATTTGATGTTCTAAAAGCAAAATTCTCATTCCCAGTATATGCTATGGGTCAAATCGTACCTAACTTTGATTTTGGAGAAAACACAAACCACAGTGACAACAACTATCTACATTGGTTAGACTGCCAACCTAGAAGTTCTGTTTTATATATTTCAATGGGAAGTTTTCTTTCATTTTCTAGTGCCCAAATGGATGAAATTGCAGCTGGTTTGTGTGATAGTGGTGTCAGATTCTTTTGGGTGGCACGTGATGAGACTAGTAGATTGAAAGATGTTTGTGGTCATAGAGGATTAGTAGTGCCTTGGTGCGATCAATTGATGGTCTTATCTCATTCTTCTATAGCGGGCTTTTGGTCACACTGTGGGTGGAATTCCACTCGAGAAGGAATGTTATGCGGTCTTCCTTTTCTTACCTTTCCCATAATCTTTGATCAAATTCTGAATAGTAAGTTAATTGTGGAAGATTGGAAAATTGGGTGGAGGGTGAAGCAAGATGTGGGAATGAACAATTTGGTTTCAAGAGTGGAAATTTCAAGGCTAGTGCAGAAATTTATGAATTTTGAAAATAATGAAGTGAAAGAAATTAGGACAAGAGCAATTGAATTTCAACGGATTTGTCAATGTGCAATTGCAAAAGGAGGATCATCTGAAACCAACATCAATGCCTTCATCCAAGACCTTTCACATAGCGTGGTTATTAAGTAGAAAGTAACTTTTTTGTTCGGCATGACCATAAAATGTCATGCCTTCTTTGCAGTTATCTACGGAGTTTCAAGACCTTAACCTTGATAACAATACAAGCCCAAAAAAAAAAAAAAAAACCTTGATAACAATAAATAATAATAATAATAATGAGCCAAATAGTTTGGACTTACAACTACTTGTTATTATTATATAATGTACTTTCTTCAACAAGATAATCTATTGAAGGTCCTAGTAATAATAATCTTTATTTTATAAATTGCATTAACTTACTCTCTTTTTTTCCCTAGTGTGTTAATGTGTTGTCCATTTGAAGAATCTCTAGCAAGTGGCTACAACTTGTATATCATGTTTCATGACGTCATAATAGAGTTGGTTATTGTGTTATTGGATAGAGTAAAGGTTATTGTTTATTGAATTTTAGTGGCATGTCACATGAATGCTTCATGATGTCATCAGTAGAATTAATTATTGTGTTATTGGATTGAGTAAGGGTTATTGTTTATTAACTTTTTTTTTTTTTTTGCTGAATATTGTTTACTAAATTTTAGTGCCATGTCACATGAATGTTGTATGATGTAGATTAGTTTCCTTCTTCTCTTGAAAAATTTCTAATTAACACTATTTGTGTCTTGCAAAACTAAGCGCTTGTTTGGATTGAGGGGAAGGGGTTGTAGAGTAGAGTTGGCCGGAAATTAATTTCTACTCTTAATTTTTGGCCAAATCTACTATATTCCTCATCCCTCTCCCTCAATCCAAACAAGCCCTAAATGTTTATGCCTTACTTTTCAACATAAATTGGGCTTCATAAAAAAAACATCTTCATGAACAATAATTGATGATAACAATATTCTTTAATTATGGTAAATTAATAAGAAGATTTTATTAGGATAAAATAGTTTTTACAATGTTGGGATGAAATTTGTCATTCACCACTAATTTGATGATACCACCATTATTGGTGGTATCATGAGAGTAAGGGAGAGTAATCAGCCACTATAGATCTAGTGAGAAAGCAGAGGAGAGAGGGTACAAGAGAGGAGAGAGTACCAAAAAGTTGGTAAATAAAGAATATAATTTTTTTTACAAGAGCTACAATTCTATTGTATATTTAGAAGAGGACCATAGCTTTTGCAAATTTTTGTATAGTGAAGATATTTAAACTTTTTACAAGAGCTAAAGATTCTCGTGTATATTTAGAAGAGAACTTCAACTTTTGTAAATTTTTGTATAGTGATGCTAAGGGGGTG
Source organism: Quercus suber (assembly GCF_002906115.3). Classification (NCBI taxonomy): domain Eukaryota; kingdom Viridiplantae; phylum Streptophyta; class Magnoliopsida; order Fagales; family Fagaceae; genus Quercus; species Quercus suber. The sequence goes on from NW_027069614.1 coordinate 630,642, forward strand.
TTTTGTGTAACTAGTATATATTACTCAGATCTATTTTAGATTTTTAGGTGTTTTACAACAGTGGATGTGAATGTATTGTCACATTAAGTCTTTTAAATGATCTTGCATTTGGTCAATTCTCTTTTAATGTCATTCTTTGCACATGAAGTACCTTGCATTTGATAAACTCAATTTTTACAATTCCCATTACTTAGTGATTATCATGTGTGTATATTGTCAATTGAAATTCATAACAACTTTTATATTAATGGTACGGTAGTTACAGGGAATTATGCATCTTTTTAGAATATAAATTTTAATTATTTCATGTTAAATTTGATCTAACTACCAATACAATTTTTTTAAAAAACTTAAAACATGCAACATTGATAAAAGAAAGAAAAAAAAAAGTGCAACTCAAACTAGAATTAAAAAGTGCGAAGAGCCTTTAGGGGTGTTGGGTTTTTCTGGTTCTTTTTTTAACTTAACTAATGCCCATACCTGGCAAAAGGCCGAGTCAATCTAGTTTGGGTTGGATTTGGTTTAGCTGTTTAGGTCAATGACTAATCAACCAACAGGTTTTAAAATCTATGAGTTTTACATTTTCATCTCCCACTATTATCTATCTTAATATTACTTTTCCTCTATCCCTTTATTTCCTTTTCTGTTTGACTTTTCTTTTTACCCTCCTCTTATTATAAATTTACAATTCTCTATTTTATTTTATATGTAGTTTTCCCTCGCACAAAAGGTTATTTCTCATTTAGGCTTAAGCTCTCTGATCCTCATTACATTAGCTCACAACCTATGCTATTACCTATAAAGAATTATGAGCACGTTAAAAGGCTGGTCTGCCAACCCATCAAGGTTCACTCTATATGGATTGGAGAACGAGTTTCCCTAGTCATAGTTGACCTTTTGAAGGAGGAGGATTATGAGACATTGTTATCCTTACCACAAATAGAAACCTTAGAACCCAACTTGTAGGGTTAACCAATTGTATGTGTTTTTGCTTTGTTTGTTGGGATGACATGTGGCGTTAGCCAATTGTATTTGTATTGTTTATTAGGCCTACCAAAAAGGTCAACCACTAAAAAAAAAATTATACAATTTTTTTTTTCAAAATTTCTTTTCAAATAAATTCTCAAATAAGTTTTTAAAAAAACAAAAGAAATTTCAAAATCTTTTAAAATCTCAAAGAAGTTTTCTAGATTTTCATTGAAGTAAAAAAAATTGAATGTTTTCAAAAAAGACAAATCCAAATTTTTTTAGCAACTAATTTTTTCCCACAAATTCAAATGGAGTTTCCGCCAAAAAAAAAAAAAAAAAAAAAAAAAAAAAAAAACTT
>NW_027069614.1:638227-733289 GCF_002906115.3 Quercus suber
GTTTGTAATGTTTTAAGCAGTAATTATTGATAGTTTCTGTGTATTCTACTTCAACGTGATCAAATTTATCACAAAGAGTGTTCAATTTATTGCTTGTAGGGTATAGGGGAAAAGGACCGGAGTAATATATATAGCGATAATTTTGAAACGGTACACCGATATTATTCGGTACAAAAATATTTTGTTTCTCCAATTAAACAAAAAAGGGTCTTGGGTATGATATTGACTCCTATGAAAGTGACACAACTTATGGTTTGATAGTGGTAAATAAAAAGACCATTTATATATAGTTTTAGTCATGACTTTTTTAACAAGTCATGAGACTTGTTTAAATAATACAAGTGTATAGTTTTATAATTTGATATGTTTTGGGTAGGAAAAAAATATTTTAAATATATTTGAAACCAGATTTTATCGTAATTTTAGTCCCATCACTTATTAATGAATCATGCAACATGTTTAGAGCTGAATTTTGTTCTTACAAGATTTCCACACGTTAGGGCCGTTCTCATGCACTAGGGAAGGATATTCATGCTTAGCCGAGTTCTCAAGTCCGATGAAATATCATGGAAATTGACTTCCACTGTTCATCGAGGCGGAGACGTGAAGATCACTTCATTTACTTTTACTCAGCAAATAAGCAAAACATGATAATGAGTAATGACCATTGACGTTTACCATAAAAATAAAATAAAATAAAAAAAAGAAAAAAACAAAAGAAGGACCATTGATGCAAGCATGTGCCATCGAACTGATCGAAGTAAAAATGCACTAGAGAAAGATATTCATGCTTAGCCGAGTTCTCAAGTTCGATGAAATCATGGAAATTGACTTCCACTGTTCATCGAGGCGGAGACGTGAAGATCACTTCATTTACTTTAGTCAGCAAGCAAAACATGATAATGACCATTGATGCAAGCATGTGCCATCGAACTGATCGAAATAAAAATACTTCTTCGAGGTAAGAAAACATACAACTTTGATAATGACCATTGATTACGAATTATTGATTTAAGGATGGGCCATCGAACAATGGTCCATCATGCCTTTCGCTGGTAAGAAATTCACATAAGCTTGTGAAAAAAAATCATATCTATTTTAATATAAAAACTTACCGCTTCTTTTTATTTTGCATACTCATTTATAAAAATATATTGCATCAAATTTTTTTAATTTTTTAATATTTTTTTTCTTCAAATACAATAATCATCATCCCATTTCTTCATTCATCCCGGAATAAAATAAAAAAACTAAATATAAAATAATAACTTCACTGAAAATTTACATAATTATATATTTACGAATGTGTGTCATTTTTAAGAAAAAATGTATAAAATTTTACATTTCTTTCTATTATACAACCATTGAGAGTGAGCATATAATATTGTTACAATCTCTATCATCAAATAATGACATTAAATTTGATTGGATATTTTCACCCAATCTTTTCTTGGCAATCTCTTTTCATTTAAATTTTCACTTTTTTTAATATTAAAATCATAATGGCATTTCATGCCCTCCGAGTTTTAATTCTCGAGTTAGATGGTTGGTGAATTTTTAATCAGCCAACTCATCTTTTGTGGTTGGCCATAATTTTCTATATATTGAAAGATCGTGGCCTTCCTTATCAATCTCTTAACCACTAAACTCACATTCTCAAGACTAGAGTCATAGGGCATTTTATGCCATTCGAACTCCAATTCTTGAGTCTTAGTGATTTTTCTTCATCCCTTGGGAAGTCGTCCCTAAGGGTCCATTTGGTTGAAAGAGTGGAAAAGTGGGAAGATGGAAAATTAGTATGAGGATAAGAAAGTGGGAGGATAGAAAATATTTGGTTTTCTCTCATGTGTGTTTGGTTGGAGGGGTGGAAAAGTGGGAGGGTGAAAAACTTTTTTGTTTGATTGGAGAGAAAACAGGGAGGATGAAAAATGTAGTTTATATAAATTGACTATTATGTCATTGTTACATAATAGTGGGAAAGTGAGAGAGGTAGGTGAGTGTAACAAAGTGGGGGTATTTGTGTAAAATGCATTTTTCATCACTTTTCCATCTTCATTTTCCTCCCAATTTGGGAGGATAAAAAAAGTGGGCATAGGAGAGAAAACGTTCTCCCTCATTTTCCGTCTCTCATATTTTCTTTTCTCAACCAAAAAGTGGAAAACAATATTTCCCACCCTATTTTCCTCTCCCTATTTTCCATCCTCCCTGTTTTCATCCCAACCAAACACACCCTAAGAATTGTGATTCAAGATGACACCACTAATTCTAGGTAGCTCTACTCGAAGTGGCTCAACTCTAGGTTGTTCTACTCGAGGTGGTATTAAGGAAGTTAATACCGTACCATACCAACTGGTTTTTTTGGTACTCGTGAACTAACTAGTACCAAAATCCCCTTTGATTCGTACTGCTCTAAGTACCGGCCCATACCGGACTGTATCGGCCTTATTGGTGAAAATTGGATGTTTCGAATAGTAAATCTAAACTGGGTTGGTACCAAAAAAAAAAAAAAAAAAAAAACCCAAAAATCATCAGTTTTTGTCGTCATAGACACTCACCACCGTGTCGCTGGTCAGCAGATACTCCCATCTCTCTAGCCACTTCCATTTTGTCAATCGCAGTCTCCCCACCTGCTTCAGCTTCTTCTTCCTGGCCTCTTCATTTCTTCGTTCTTTGTTTTCTTCGACTTTTCCTTTTCTCTGTTCTTTAGTTTTTCTAGTTTTGAATGCCTATTGGTATATCTTGTTTTGTATGCTAGAGTCCCACTCCCACGTTAATTTACTGAAGTCATTAAATGAGTCAAAAGTTTTCAAAATTTTCAAACTTATCTCCAAGCACCCATGTGTCCTAGTTTTAACTGTTGCACATTGATTTTTATTTATTTATTTTTTTTCATTACTGCATTTAGTAAGCACATGTACTTAGTACTATTATTAAACTACAACTCTTCTTAAAATAAAAAGTTATACTACAACCATAATTATTAATATTTAAAGGAATTATTATTATTGGTCAGACTTTAAATTAGTTTATATTTTTAAGGGAATATATAAAAAAATTTAAGAGAATATATATATTTAGCAGTAATCCCGAAACGATACACCGGTATTAACCAGTCCCCGAAACATATCGTACCACTAGCCAAACCGGTACAGCCTCCAGTACGGTATTGACTTCCTTGGGTGGTATACTTTGGTTAACCTCAGGATATCCCAAAGGCCTTTCATGGTCCCCAGTGTATTATTGGTCTAAGGAGTAGGACCATTCACCACTCCAGAGTTTTGTCCTAAGTCTATATTACAAAGTGTAATTGGACACATTCAAAGTACTTCTGCCATTTCTTTTGAGAATTGCTTAGGTAAGGGATCAAACTTCGGCTATTCTATGACCCAACCTATCAAAGCTATGATCTGTTTTATGTTGGTGTACAACAATGGCTCACTCTTGATTTTCTCGACTCATCTTAAGTAAAAAAGGTCTGAACTTGAAGTAATATTATCTCTTATTCTTCGAGTTTTTACTGGCATGTACTCTCACTATATAGTCGCCAATTTATTAGGATAGAAACCAGTTATTAATTAATCTTGACTTCAAGAACAAGGGTCTCCAAAACCTATAAAGAGAAAACCACATAATGACCGACCACATGTTCTTTTCAAAATCATCACTTTCTTCTTCACTCAAATTTCTCATCATCCAAATGCACTAAGACAGGGGAAAATGGGCTTTTGCCCTTATTTTGTAAAAACTCTAGCACAATGTCTTTATTTTAAAACTATTAAGCACTGTATCTCTGTTTTAAAAAATTGATTTTAAAAAATCAAGTTACAAGTGAAACTTAATGTTAGTAATGTCGAGCTTTATGCATATTTTGTCACTTAATTTAAAAAAAAAAATTAAGTGAGGATATCGAGTTTTATACAGAATTCAATTTTGTTAAAATCGAGTTTCAAAAATAGGGACAGTGCTTAATAGTTTCAAAACAGGAGCATTGTGCTAGATTAAAATAAATAAATAAGGGCAAAAGCCCATTCCCCCCCCCCCCCCCCCAACTAAGACACAACTAAAACATCTGAAAAAAAAAAAAAAAAAAAATCTTAGCAAGGGAAGAGAGAAATACCATCATTACCACCATAAACCTTTGGCGTGATAGTTATTCCATGAGTATAAGTGCTTGTGGGATATGGGGAATAATGGCCAATGTTCAAGTTTCTAAAAATGAAACTTCATATATATACAATTAAATTAGATTAGAGTAAAATTATAACTTAGACCACAAAATAATAATAATAATAATAATAATAATAATAATAAGAAATTCCATTGTTGTGGCACTTGAGTAGTCACAATTCCTGGTTTCCAATTGAACACGAGTTAGTGTCCGTTTGACAAAAAGCTTTTAACATTTTGTTTTTTTGATTTTTGCCTTAGATTTTTTGTAAATAAGTTAATTTTCAACCTTCATGAAAATAAGTTAAATTCATGGCTATTTTCATGAATTTTTTATAATGTGTCTTATTTCTATTAGCTCTAATTAATACAAACCCTCTGTTCTATTTTTTGTGTTTCACTTTATACTTCACTAATCATGAATGCCATATGTTTGGTGAAATATATATAAAGTGAAATACAAAAAGTGGAACAAAGAATTTGTTGCCTAGATTACCAAGGTCAGCTCAGTGCCCTAATAGCCTGGCCCGGACAGTTGCATAACTCTATATATACACCACACCTGCCCAAGTTCATCATACCTTTTGAGAGAAGTTTATCATACTTGTTATTTATTACTTGTTACCACCATGAGTAACAATCGTACAATGACGAGAACCTTGGCACTCTACTGCCTTACAATGGCCTTCTTTTTCCTATCTGGTATGCCTCAGGAACTAGTTCTTAAATTCTGATATGCATTAACACATTGCTTTTGTCAGTAAGCCTCGTCTTTTTTTCTATTTTTTTTTTTCTCTCTCTTTTCTTCCTAAAAAAATCACAAAATTTTAGGTTGCGGCAATAAAGCCATAAACCCCCACGAACTCCCAAAGTGTTGCTATTATATTCATTTCTTTTACACATGAAACACATTTAGATTTTATGTGAAAAGTTTTTACACACTTGTTAATAAGCACTTGTTATCCACATTTTATAAATATGTAAACACTTTGCATATGAAATCGTAATGTGTAAAGATGATGTAAAGTAAGAAATGTATATTGCCCCTCGGATGAACAGGTCACATTCTTATTACTTATTTATCTATATAGACCTGTTATAGTTTTAATTTCTCAATATAATAAAATACGTTCTCTTCCATTCTTTTACGTACTTACAATGAAGCTGAGTCAACAAGTGGATCTTGGGCTAATATAACTCTTACAAATAGAATAGAAAAAATAATATTGTGGTTTCAAATTGCAACCTGTTGAATCATAACGATCATAATGATAAGTGTATCTACCACTTAAAATGGTATATGGATCTCCTACTTCTTTTTGCTACTTACAAGAAAGGTTTTGTTTTCATGTTCTAGATGGTGACAAGGAGTATGATTTATATATGTTGCATGCAGGTGCTCACTCTGCTAGAATCACTTTCACAAACAACTGTCTAAATACTGTTTGGCCAGGAACCCTAACTGCGGATCAACAACCTCAATTATTAAATACTGGATTTGAGTTGTCATCCAAAGCATTCAAATCAGTGGACGCCCCACCTCTATGGAAAGGTCGGTTTTGGGCCCGAACTGAATGCTCTACCGACAGCTCTGGAAAGTTCACTTGTGCTACTGCTGAATGTGGCACTAGTCAGGTGATAAATTATTAATTGTTCCAAAATCTAAAGTTATTAGAAAATTAATGAATTTAAAAATTTTATAATTATTCTTACACTTTCCCTCACGTGTGAGTTCAGACTTCACTTTACTAAGAGGAGTCCAAAAATGAGATTTTTATTTATTGTTTTTTTATTTTTATTTTTTAAATGGAAGATAGAATAAAGACAAGGTTCGAACTCTGAAGTATCAATTACTCTTATTCAATGATCTCAAAAGTTCTAAATAATTAAGAAATTGTGAATTTAATAATTTAACTATTATTCAATGGTTAGGTTGCGTGCAATGGTAAAGGTGCAATCCCACCAGCTTCTTTAGTAGAAATCGCCATAGCAGCTGATGGTGGAATGGATTTTTACGACATTAGCCTTGTAGATGGGTTCAACTTGCCTATTTCGGTAGCCACACAAGGCGGGTCTGGTGATTGTAGGGCCTCGAGCTGTCCAACCAACGTGACCATGGCATGCCCGACAGAGCTTCAAATGAAAGGGTCTGATGGGAGAGTGCTTGCTTGCAAGAGTGCATGCACTGCTTTCAATAAGCCAAACTATTGTTGCACTGGCACTTTTAATACTCCACAAACATGTCCACCTACAGACTATTCTCGTCTATTTAAGCAGCAGTGCCGTCAAGCTTATAGCTATGCTTATGATGATCCAGACAGCACATTTACCTGCTCTGGTAGACCTGATTACCTTATTACCTTCTGTCCATGAATTAAAGAGAGGAATTATGTGTTCCCTATTTTCTAATGGTAGCAAGAAACTATTAAATTTCATTGCAAAAGAAAAGAAACTATATTAAGTTTCATGTATTAAGGCACAGTTAAATATATGAAGGGAACATGAAAATATATATATATATATATATATTGTTTCTTTTGATAAATGTCACTCTAAATATAATCTCACTCTTTTTATTATTGTGCCAAACTGTGACCTACCCCTTATTATGTTAGTTCTAACTTATCTAATTATCCTTTTGCCAATTTCTCTTTCTATATTCAAATAGGGGCAGCTTCACACTGTGTCTAGGGTGGTCATAGGACCACCTTGACTTAGAAAAAAAAATTACTATTTTTAGTGACATTTTTATCTTTAAAAAAAATTGTGACTACCCTAAATTTTTTAGGCTCAACATAATAAAAATTTTGGACAAAGTTTGGCAATAAACTTGATTGTAGTCTTGTTGATTAAGATTATAACTCTACTCAATATTTTTTTATTAGATGTGAATTTTGACAAATCTACTATTGGATTACATTTTTTTTCTTATATCCCCCATATTTGCAAGATTTTAAGAAGATCAAACATCAATATCTATGTCATAAATCAAATGTTTAAATTTTGAGTTTTGGTAGTCTAAAATTATACATAAAAAATTAGTTTATGATTCGAATAGTAAATAACATCAAATTAATATGAAATTTGACACATGTTTTAAGAACATAAACAGCACGTAATTCAATGGCTAGATTTTCAAGATATGTAGCTATATTGATATGTTTAATAAGAGTTGTAGCTTTAGTCTATAATTAAGTTTGTAGTCAAATTTTGTCCTTAAATTTTTGTTCTCTTAACAATATATTAGGTCTTTACCAAAAAATAAATAAATAAAGGCCCAAGAAAAATTTTATTTAACTAAAATTTTAAGTTAGGAACCCGGTGATTCCTAATGGGGATGAATAGAAATTATAGGGGAATTGATGAAAATTATAAGAAAATTGATTTAATTCGAGGTAGTCACCTTCCATAGAGAAAGAAAAAGATTAAGAGAGAGAGAGATGCACTAATGCACTTGAGCAATAAGTTGGTTTATTCTTCAATGATGGAAATGTGATTACAAGTAGATATTTATAGAACCATAAAACAATTTTATTGCCCCACATGGCCTTATCCTAATGGTCCTATTGTTCCCTATGTGCATTAATAATTCTAACATGCGTTAAATGTAATTAACATGCTTGAAATTGTAACTAACTAACCAACTTACTAACTAAATGCAACATTACAACAATTATTATCTATATAGGGGTTCCTATCAGAGATGTAGCTTGCAGCGTTGACAATAAAAACTATTATGTAATAATTTCAAAATAATAAAATTCGTAGAAAAAAATTGTAAGACTTTATGTATTTGTGTGTGTGTGTGTGTGGTTTTTTTTTTTTTTGGTCGATATTTGAAGTTCTCTTTATATTAGATTTTGTATGATTTCAATTATTTAGTGACTACCTTAGAAAAAAATTCCTAGAGCTGCCATTGTATTTAAACAAAGATTTTCAAAAAAAAAAACTAATTGTCTCTCTCTCTCTCTCTCTCTCTCTCTCTCTCTCTCTCTCTCTCTCTCTCTCTCTCTCTCTCTCTCTCTCTCTCTCTCTCTCTCAAAAACGAGGGAAAAAATCATGTTGTTGTGCTGTTTTATTTCACATTTTGGTTCCATAGTTAGGTCAAACTAACAAAATAAGGGGTGGTTTAGTTTGACAAGATAATAAATGTGTGGGTTTTAAAGTGGAAACAAAATATAAAACAAAAAACAAAAACAAAAAAAAAATAGTGTTGGGAATTTAGATTCCGATTGTTACGAATTAACTAGTTTTATGCCAAGTTAATTAAGAAATCATGCTTTCAAGTTCAATTTATGGTTAATTGTATCACAAACCAATACCGCAAAACAAGTGAAACAAATAAAGAACAAGGCAATATGGTTACAAAGAGCCCTAGATAGTAAAAACTCGCTAGGGATTTACTACCAACCCTCAAGGAAATAAATCCACTATATAGAATTGAAGTTTACAATAGAATCAACCCTAATCTTATAGCAACTCCAAGTAAAACTTACTGATATGACCCCATACAACACTAAATTCTTGGACTCTTCTATTGTGAATTTTGTTTACACTAGTTGTGCAGCACTACATAGCGTTAGGAAAACAGCACTACAAAGCGTTAGGAAAAAAGCGCTAGGATAAGGCATTTTGGACTATACTAGGCCTTTTTGGGAATATCCTGGTGGTTTAAAAATGCCGAGATAGCTCCAATTTTTTATAATGAGTCTACAACTTCAAGAATATTCTTGAAGATTCTTCACAATAGCAATCTGGCTCTATGGTTTTTGAGTGTGTGCAACGACCTCACTTTCATCATCAGTCTGACAGTCTTGAACCCCAGTCTTTAACAACTTCTAGACTTAATCTTTAATTTTGGTTCACAATTTCCAACCTATAACTATGAACCTAACAAAAAAAGACTAATGGATTGCAAGAGTTGATTTTATGTATCCTTACTAATAATTCTGGTTTTTATAATCTTCTCATTACAAATTCTTGATTAATTTTAACACCTAAATCGTATATCACGCAAATTCATATTCTTAATTTGTAATTTTTTTTTTTGAGAAGAAGGATTAATTTTAAATTAAACCCTTGATTTCAAAAACTTTCAATTAAAATAAAATAATGAAAAAAAATAATAAACTCAGGATTAATTTTAAATTAAACCCTTGATTTCAAAAACTTTCAATTAAAATAAAATAATGAAAAAAATAATAAACTCTCTCTCTCTCTCTCTCTCTCTCTTTTGAAACCTAGTTTGACATTGTTCATGGCTATAAAAGTCAACTGTTGTAATTAACTTCTCCACAATCTTCTTCTCAAAAAAAAAAAAAAAAAAAAAAAAAAAAAAAAAAAAAAAAAAACCTTCTCCATAATCTATAGATCACAAAAATGTTATATTTATTATCCCGTTATATCTCCAATATTTTCTAATAAAAAATGGCCAAGTAAGAAAAAAAAATCTTGCACTATGTTTTATATTAGTCGCCCAACATTATTTTCTATGTCATGTTTAATACTCTTCAAAGGAATTGCCAAGTAAAGAGAAAAGCCCAAACGAATGAATTAGGTGAAAAGGAATTACCTATAATTCTCGCAGCCTACTGCCTTCTACCTTGCAAACCATCTACTGCCTACTGTATGCTGTGTTTGTGTCTATGTGTGTTTTGCTTCTGTATTATCTAATGGTGATCAGTCGCATATGCTAACATATCTGCCCACTATTGTTTTGTTGATTGGCCTGTTGCCTACTGTGCTTGATGCTAGACTCCTATGTTGTGGTGCCTGCTGCATTTGTGTGCTGGGTTGTAATGCAGCCTACTGCCTATGCTGCATTATGTGCAGTATGCTACCTTATATGCTATTTAGCAGTGTTAATAGATCCTGAGATTAAGCACTAGGTTAGATAAATGCATGTAATGCATTAGTCTGATGCATTGATGTCGCGGAAGTCTAAAGAAAAGCACACACGATGCTCTCTTGATGGAACAGAAACTAAACTGTTAGTTCCTGGTAGTAAACCTCGAATCCACGAGGAGTTTTTTGAATCCACGAGAGGTTCCTTGAATCCACAAGGTGATAAACTGGAATCCACCAGAAAAAGAATTTGACAAAAAGTCTGTATTTTTATTAATCTGAAAACTGAATTGCTTTTGGAGGCTACAATGCGTTTAAATAGTAAAAACAAAACTTAGGGCAACTAGAAACCCTAAGGCGGCTACGAAAGCATATAAAACCCTAATTTGACTAAACAACATTAAAAACAACTAAAAACAAGGAAATAAATGCCCTAAACCTGAAATAACAAAAATTACATAAAAATACCAAATATAAAAGATTACAAAAATTAATTAGAATATTTTGTCCTAGGTTGAAGTTAGTGTTTTCCTTAGTTTCGCATACAAGCAGTAATTTGCTTTCATGGGCGGGGGGAACGGCATAGCAAAATTAATAGATTAAAGTATTGACTCTTGCAAAAAGTGGAACAAAGGATCTCTCCAAGTTAGTTTTGAGAGAAACTCTTCAAACTTTTTATATATCTTTTTTTGTGAATTTTGAAAATTTAACCATTGAATTTCATGTTCTTTTTGTTCTTAATGGGCATATCAAATTCCTTTCAAATTGAATGTTATTTACTATTCAGTCAATAAATTTATTTTTTATACACAATTTTAAACCAGAAAAACTTAAAATTTTAACATTTTTTTGATGATATAACAATTGATCTTTGATATTTTTATAATTTTGCAATAATAAATAAAATAATAAGAACATGCCATCTAACGGTTAGATTTTCAAAATTCACACTCAATATAAAAATATATAAAAAGTTTAAAGTTTAGAGAAGCTTTATTCCAATAAGTATTATAAATGATCTAACTATTAATGTCTCTTCCAACAAATAAATAGCAGTGATAATGCAGCAAGTAATTATTATTTCAATAAGCGTTGTTAATGATTAAAGTAATTAATAACGTCTCTCTTAGTAATCAATATTTATGATTAGACTATTAACGTGCCTTGCAATAAATAGTAACTACTAACTAATGGGGTCGTTATCAATATCTTTTGTAACAAAGAATAGTAATAACTAATAATATACTCCATTCATCTTAAATTATTGGCCTCTATTCCATTTTTAATGTCCTAAAATTTAGTTCTTTTTGAGAAATCAATATATATATATATATATATATGAGTCCAGTTAATGAGTATTCTTAGAACATTTGTTAATAGATCATATTAAAAAAGTTTTGATATCATTTTTAAAAATATAAAAAAATGGTCAAAAAATGCAATTATTATTATTTTTTTCTCATAAAAACATTTCTAAAAATAGTTTTTAAACCAATGACCTTGAGACATCCATTAACTTTTCTCTAATCAAAATTTCTAGCATACTGTTTATTGTTCACTTTATTTAAAAAGTTAAAAAAAAAAAAAATTATCGGTTTAAAACATTTGTATATTTTTAACTGAAAGACAGCATTAAATGATGCCCTCTTAGTTTTCTAAATTTGACTAACAATATGAGTGGAAGGTGTTAACTATTAAATGTGTATTGCTATTAATGGTCCAAACTATTAATAAAGTTTTTCACAAGATAGAATAATGTTCTCCCTCCAATTGTCATTGATATTAATCTTAAGAGAGGCCTATATATGGCCGCCTGTCGTTAATTGGTTGGTGATATCGGTTTTTTTTTTTTTTTTTGGTCTCTTGTCGGTCAAAGTTGTTAGCAAAATGCGTTGACTAAATACAAGTCCTATGTTTTTGAGCTTTGGTTCGCAGTATCTAGTGATAAATGCTTTCATGGAGCAAATCTTCATATAGAAACAATTAAACCATATTAGCTCATAAAAATTACTTATTAATTACGAACTAAGTTGATTCTCAATTAAAAAAATAAAATTACGAACTAAGCCTTTTGGTGCTCATAAGCAAACAAAAGGACATTAGCCAGAGTGACGAAGGCCCCTTTATTCATCAACCGCACGTTTCTAGCTTCAAGATTGGAAAGCGGCTCATTCTTCTTGGCCCTCATTCGGGCGTACATTCCTTGATTAAATTTTGTCGTCATCCTTGCAAGAGGAAAACACTTGTTTAAAAAAAAAAAAAAAAAGAAAAAAAGAAGAAGAAGAAGTTAGACGAAAGGAGCAACTTGGACGGGCTTAACATTTACTCTTTTTTCCCTTATTCTCAATGTTTCGTCGTAGGACAAAAGCAGAGGGCTCTGGACCCAGACAATAGAAAGCTAAAGTCTATGGGTCAACTAGGTCGTCGAAATCTTCGATCGTCCTTGCGTACTCGATGGCCTTCTCAACACGTTCCTTATACCTGCTCTTAAGCTTGGGCCATCTCTTAATTGCATAAAGACAATGGACAAAAGAGTTAGTGACGATAAAATGAACACAAAAAGAATGAAGGTTAAAAGACTAGAAGAAATAATGACGCACCTAAGTTCGAGGCTCCCCACTGACAGAGCAACCTAGGGAGATCACCCCAAACCTCGTTAGAGGGAGTCTCCTAATCATCCCCGGACACAAAAAAGAACTAGGACTTCCAGTATCTGAATGACAAAGGTAGATCCCGGACGATCATAGTCCTCCTCTCCCAAGGCACCAGTTTGTAATACCCATGCTCTTTAGACTCCTTTAAATGGTACAAATAAACAAGCTCGTCCACCTTAATCATGGCTCCATCTGCAGTAGCCAGCCATATTCCTATATAGCTGACCCCTATCCTTCACGAATTGGGCATAAGTTGCCCAGGAGTAATACCTAAATGGCCTAGAAGCTCCATAATAAATGGGTGGACAGGGAACCTAAGCCCACTCAGGAAAGCAGTTTCATAGAAGCATACCTCTCCAGGCAAGAAGTGGCAAACTCATTCCTCCTTACGAGGAAGACGAACCCAAACCATATCAGGAAATTGGAATTTTTCCCTAAATCTAGAGAGTGTCTCGATGACCACAGAACCTGGGGGGTAGTTGACGGGACTGACGAACTCTCCTTCCTAGGATAGGCTCATCAAATGTACTCATCCACCTTGACGTGTCACAGACGAACACAAGGGAGCTATTAATGAGAGCATTAAATAGCTCGAATAGTCACTAAAAAGTTGGCAGACCGTTGGAGCCTCATCAAAACCCATATTCATGAGCCCTAAGGCATTACAAAAAGGGCACTAAAGCCACAATTAAGGCCCCAACGGCTAGGAACCATGAAGTTGTATATATACACATTGATCAAAGACAATCCAGGTACATAGACTCACTTAAAAGTATTCATTGATGCTTGGATATTCAGTCTTTTATTATTATTCTCTAAAAACCTCTATATACTGACTTTGGCATCAGAGGCGTAGTGGCAAGCACACACTGGTGACCATCTTAAGGGAGCCATTATTCCATATTTGCAGAGATAGTCACGAGGACCCAGCTCCATCTAGACAAACTTACAAGACTGACGACTTGCACTTTATCACAAGTTATTAGTAATTAACAGTTATGGCATCTTTGTTTTGCACAAAACTCAATTGATGCTTACATTTCCACTTTCAGCAATTCAACAAAGCATTTATCCTTTAAAAAGAAAAACGAAAGGAAAAGGGAAAGAAAGCAGTTCACAAACCCAGCTTAAGAATAAGAATTGGTTCTAGTACCTTTTCACATTGGGAAGTGTCTTTTCGCTCTAGAAAAGAATACATGCCTCAACACCTTACCATTAAAGTACCTTTTCATATTCTCCAAGGAAAGACTAAAAAATTTCTATTAATAATTAACATAATTATCAAAATTTTACATTTATTTAGACAAAAAAAAAATCATATTATGTTAAACTTTCCACTGTGCATTGTATGATTTATCAACTAGTGTGTGATTAGCCTTTTGTCATTTTAACTTAGAACCGATTGAATTAGTTCAGTTACCCGTTTTGCTGGTTGAACCGACAATTCCCTATATTTTTTCTACATTTTCTATTTAAAAAATTGATTTTTAAGAGTTTGGTTCCCAGTAGGTCAGTCCAATTTTCAAAACTGTGTAAAAAAAAAAAGGTATAATAGTTTACTTAGATATCAAACAAGAGGAAACTCATATATATATATATATATATCAAACAAGACACTAAAGGAAGCTTTAAATAACTTGATTTATAACATAAAAATATTGCGCGCGATGAAATATATAATTGTTTTGATAACAAATTATTAGTAATTAACAATTATGGCATCTTTTTTATGCACAAAACTCACTTCTTCTTTTTTTATATTATTTTTTAGGGAAAAGACCACGCAGCTTATTTCCACTTTCAGAAATTCAACAAAGCATTTATGCTTAAAAAAAAAATAAAGAAAAAAAAAAAAAAAACAAAAACGGCAGTTCACAAACCCAGCTCAAGAATTGGTTCTAAGTACCTTTTCATATTAGGAAATATCATTCCGCTCTAGAAGAGAATACATGCTCGAACACCTGTCCATTAAAGTAACTATTCATATTCTCCAAGGAATGGCAGAAGAAATTGCGATTCCTTTTACACCTCTTCTTTATGTCACTTGCCCAAATTTTCGGGAGACGTGACACTACCAAAAAAAAAAAAAAAAAAAAGTTGCCTATAGTGGCGCTTCTTTTAGTGGCGTTCATACTTTGAACTTTGACCTAATAGAGTGGGTGGGGAGAACCTCAGGTCCTAGTATCTAATCTCTCTCTTTTTTTTTTTTTTTTTTAGAATTCTAAGTATTTTTAATATACACACGAAGAGAGAAGAGAATATTTTAAAAAAACTGATAGTAATGTATATCCAAAAAGGCTTAAATATCTAATCAATTAGAATTTAAAAATAGAAAATTTTATGAAAAGCATAAACATAATAATATGAGAAATGTATTCCTTTAGTTTCATAATAGATCTCCCAGTAATATCCCTGGGTAAAAATTTTGTCCCTCTTTGTATTCCTTCAAGTATCAAGAATCTTACAATGATACCCAATCTCAATATTGTTGAATTGTATTGCAATTAAGAAGTTATATTTATGGTAAATTGCAAAGTATATCTTAAAGTTTGTGGTTGTTTTAATTTTAGATCACGAAGTTTGGTTTTGTTAACAAAACCCTATCCTCGGTTAGTTTAGGTTGTCAAGTGACACATTGGCATGTTGACCCTTTTTTTTTTTTTTTTGTGCCAAATTAGCCATAAAATGATGTAGTTTCAATTACAAACAAAGGGAAGAGTTGGCAACTATTCAAAACAGCATTGTTCACCCATACTCAAAACACAAAACACCAATGCCAGTATAACATTGTTATTCACAACAACTCAACCTATTCCTAAATCAAAATCCCATGAACTCAACTCAAAACCTTTGGCTCATCATGAACCCATCAACTCGACCAAATCAGGTCTAAGGTGGCGGTGTCTATTATTATTATTATTGGTCCAATTAATGTGTGTTCTTAAAACATCTATTAACAAACCATTTTAAATATATATATATATATATATGAAAAAATGAAAAAGTAAATAATTTTTTAATAAATTTTTTCATTTTTCATAAAACATTTCTTAAAATTATTTATTAATGGATATCTTAAGGCATTTATTAATAAAATCCTCCTATTATTAATTTAAAAGTGGAAGAATAACTCATTTCATTCCAATAGACAATACCAGTAGCACAGCACAAGCTTGGGACAATTGTCATATTCTCATGCAACATTCGTACAATTGTAGCACAAGCTATCCAGTCAAAAATAAAAAAATAGGTGCGCAAGCTGTCAAGCCACTCAAGCATAGTTCAGATAGTGCTATTAAAATATTAAAGAGAGTTTGAAAAATCAGGATTCAGGAGGTAGGTCACTCGCCAAAAAGCTCTGCATTATCTTCTTAGAGTTGTGCTGCTCAAGCTTCAACATTTTAGAAGTTCGGAAGAATTTTGTTCGGTCAGGGGTGGGGCCAGAAAGAATTTTGTTGGTCCAAACCGCAAAATTTGGAAGATGTCAGGAACCTCATTCGAGAGGAATGACTCATGTCATTTGTGGGATGTATGATATATATATATATATATATATCTCCTCTTGTTTATTAATAATTCCATTGCAATCACAAGTTGTTGAAACATATCATTACATACAAAAGTGAGCAAACCTTGTAACTGCCCCCATCCTTTTATCGCCCTTTGTCTTTCAGACACTTCAATTGATGGCTTCCATGCCAGAAAATGATGATAAATTAAACGGAGAGCTGTACAACGCTCTACTGAAAGAAGAGATGAAGAACGTGATAAAACTCTGTGAACGTGTTCCTGACCATGCAATGCACGTAGTGACCATACACAACGACACAGTGCTCCACTTGGCCACTTACTCGAAACAAGCTGAATTGGTACTTGGACTTATGCAAGCATTGCCTCACCACCTTATCGAGAAAATGACCACCCGCAAAAATGTTACCGGAAACACTGTCCTCCACGAGGCTGCTACTCTCGATGACCGCTCTGTCGAGATAGCAACGAAGATGTTAGAGAAAGCCCCAGAGTTGTTAAACATATGCAACGAGCTTGGAGAAAGCGTACTCTTTCAGGCAGCCCGCTACGGTAAGACACAGATTTTCAACTTTCTGGCGGATATATTTTCAAAATATGATGAAGCTAAGCAGAAACTATTTAGCCAGAGGACTGACAAAACCACTATGCTTCACATCGCCATCCTTGCTCGCCACTTCGGTAAGTTCCCACCGGCACACACATAAAATTACTAGACGTACATGATTGTATTTATGTGATTTATTATTATTTTTTTCTTCTCTGTATTGATTTGGTTCGTGTGTGGCGGCACATCCGTGTGTTTGCCATGCATAAAACACATAACAAGATTTGGCTCTGAACATAGCAAGACGTTTCGGACATATAGTTGGTGAAAGAGACCATGATGGGATGACCGCTCTTCAGCTTCTGTCATGCAACCCCTCTGCTTTTGAACCAGCGCGCAGACGTGGATTCCTCAAGAGAAATTCCAGCAACGGTAAATATCATAAGTTAGTGTTTGTTAAATACGACTGTCACACAACTATTTTTTGAACTAAAATCCTGAATTAAGGACACAATTTTAATTTTGAAATTGTATTTTCAATTCACAGTTCAGTTCAGTTCATAATATGTGTATGTAACAGTTTTTATTCATATCATAATTTAACATAATCATTACTAGAACACTAAATTTAGGTAATACTTGAGACAAGATCAAGTTACACTTGTGTGTAACTTTAAGTAATATTATACCGTTTGGTAATTTTTTATACGATTAATATATTGAAAAGCTCATTGTTAGATTGTATATTCTCTATCTTTTTAATATGTATGCTAAGGGTGCGTTTGAGAACTAGATTCAGCATTTTTTGGTCTTTTGAATAAGTTTTTAGCATTTTTTTTGTACTATTCATGAGTCTCATTGTACCGTTTGTGATCTCATATTATTTAGAAAAATCAACTTATTTTTTGTATGTTCATTGGCTGTTGTGCTCATAAGTTTCACATTTTATTATTTAAAAAAAAAAAAAAAAAACACTTAAAAAGCTCCATTCAGTTCCAATGCCAGACAGAACGTTTTGGGTGAAAGTTTGCCCAGTGTTCACTCATATTATGGTTTTTTTTTTTTTTTTTTTTTTTTGTTGAAACTGCACAATGTGCAGATGGAACCGTCAAATGTAAGAAAAAAGTAAGGAATCTGTCAAATGTGAGAAAAGAATTGTAACTGTGATGTTGGAACTACACAATTTGAGAATAGAACCGTCAAGTGTGAGAAAAAAAGTAAGAGAACCACCCAATGTGAGAAAAGAACTGTCATATGTGATGTTGGAATCGCACAATATAAGGATGGAACCGTCGGATGTGAGAAAAACAAGTAAGAGAACCACCAAATGTGAGAAAATAATTGTCACATGTGATGTTGGAACTGCACAATGTGATGATGGAACCGTCAAGTGTGAGAAAAAAGTAAGGAAATCACCCAATGTGACAAAAGAACTGTCATGTGTGATATTAGAACTGCACAATGTGAGAATGGAACTGTCAAGTGTGAGAAAAAGGTAAGGGAACCATCCAATGTGACAAAAGAACTGTCATATGTGATGTTGGAACCACATAATGTGAGGATGAAACTGTCAAATGTGAGAAAAAAAGTAAGGGAACCACCAAATGTGAGAAAAGAACTGTCACATTTGATGTTGGAACTGCATAATGTGAGGATAAAACTGTCAAATGTGAGAAAAAAAGTAAGGGATCCATCAAATGTGAGAAAAGAACTGTCACATGTGATGTTGGAACTGTACAATATGAGGATGGAACCATCAAGTGTGAGAAAAAAAATAAGAGAACCACCCAATGTGAGAAAAAAACTGTCATATGTGATGTTAGAACTGCACAATGTGAGGATGGAACCGTCAGATGTGAGAAAAAAAAGTAAAAGAACCATCAAATGTGAGAAAAGAACTGTCACATGTGATATTGGAACTGCACAATGTGAGAATGGAACCGTCAAATGTGAGAAAAAAGTAAAGGAACCACCAAATGTGAGAAGAGAACTGTCACATGTGATATTGGAACTGCACAATGTGAGAATGGAACCGTCAAATGTGAGAAAAAAGTAACCTGGTGTAGCAGGTTACCTACTAGTGGGTACCGTACCCCCCTTTTTTGGGGGGGTACTGTAGAATTACTCTTTATAAATAAGATATAATCTAACAGTAGATTTAATTATAGAAATTTGCTTTTAATTAAATTTTTTTTTGAAGAAAATTAAAAAAAATATATTTTGAGTATTGTAATATTGTTTAAAGTTACAAAAGTATACTCTCTCTCTCTCTCTCTCTCTCTCTCTCTCTCTCTCTCTCTCTCTATATATATATATATATATATATAATTTCATTAAATAATAAATGTTATTTTTATATTTTTTTACTTATACAATGAATTATAAGAGAAATATAATAATAACAATATTAAATGAAAAACTTTCATTTTGTTTGTAAACATATAAATCATAGCATATTTTCTTCTAATGAGGAAAAAAATAACGACTGTTCATATCTTTGTAAATTTTTCACTTCAAAAAAATAGAACTTTGTGTGTGTGTATATATATATATATAAAGAAATCAAGGAGGCCAATTAAGTAAAATTTCACCTAGTATTAGAATTTTTGCACTAAAATAATGGGGGAAGGGAAACTCATGGGAGTCGGATCAGCCTTTAATTGGTCCATTTCAATCCAAATCCAAACTCATTGGAGAACAACACCACGCCCAGCTCCCTCTGCCACTGTGTACAACTTTATTTTCCTTTCGTCTGCAACGTTCCAAAACTATGTTATTTTGCTGTATTTTTCTTTCCTCTTATTCTCTCTCTCTCTCTCTCGGGGACAAAACTACTCTAGCTACTACCAGAGTAAAGACAAGTTCGGCGCTATTTGCACTGCAATAAATTGATTGATGATGGCAAAAGAATGTCGACTCAAAAGTCCGGCATCAATAATGATTGTTTCCCCCTCACAAAGGCCTTCCCCTGAACTTCAAATTTAGCCGCAGTAAAAGGAGGGAACCTAGTCATTCCAATACACCCTAGCAAAGGTATTCATGCTACCCTAATCTTGGACAGAGATTGTGGCGCCTATCTCTTGCATTTAAGCATGGCTTGCGTAGGGAACAATATTGAGTGTTAATGTGTAATAGGTTATGGACTTTAGCCTATCTTGTTTACTTGTATAGCATATATACTTATACTACACATTCTGCATCCTATATAAATGCACTCATATATATTTTATTACTTCAGAAATGCAATACATTCATTAAGTATTTTTAACATGGTATCAGAGTCATTACTCTAATTTTCTTGTGTTTTGTAGTCGTATCTTTATTGGTATATTTCGCTGCCTCAACTTCTTCGGATAGTAAACCTTTTTTAGTGCCCTTTTTTGACTGCTCCGCCGTTGTCAGAGGTCCTTAAGGTTGAATCTTTGCTGCCAGAAGCTCTCTCTCTGCAGCAAAGATCACTGCCCTCGTCGGATCTTCACTTGGGACCTCCGATCAGAACACAAGACATATCATCGTGTAGATTGTCGCCTGATCTACTCAACCCCACCAGAATTATCCACATAAGACACTCCACGTGCCGGTTGAAAATCAGCAAGATACATCCACGCGTTTCATGCGCCCTCACGCACCACAAGAAGTTCGATGCGTCCAGACCACATGCTACACATGCCACACGCGCCTCTGGAATCTCGCTAACGTCATCTGTAACGTCATCACCTGACACATCAACCCTAGCTGACGTCATCTGCTTATGTTAGCCCTAGTTGTTTGCTGACATCATCTTGCCTAGGTCAACGTTGACTTCAACTTGAGTTGATTGTTGACTTTTTGGTTGTTGACTATTAACTTATGCTACATGTTTGACCATTGACTTTTTCTAGAGTTGATTTTTTGCAGTTTATGTGCTTCTTATTTAGTTTTTCGTGTAGATTTCATTTTTACAGTCTATTTTTGCATATTTTTCTTCTAAATGAAGAATAAGAATAGGTCTTCATTTTATTGCAACAATCATCGTCGACAATCAAACAAAGGTTTTTGTAATTTTTGCAAACGTTTTGGACATAATATTGGGACTTGCTATCAACGCAACAAATCAGTTGTTTCCATTTCTACTACCATTGTTGCTAATACTGAGAGTATCCAACCAATGGCTCCCGGCTCCGCAAAGTCCAAGTCTTCTGGATCTACTATCACCATTTCCATAGTTGACATTCAAAACATCATTGCTAATACCATTCATATGGTTGGTAATGCATCTTATTTCTTTTCTCTCTCAGTTTCATTTGGTATGTATCTTTCCTTTTAACTTATGGATTCTGCTTGTTG
The DNA here is from genome assembly GCF_002906115.3 of Quercus suber. Taxonomy (NCBI): domain Eukaryota; kingdom Viridiplantae; phylum Streptophyta; class Magnoliopsida; order Fagales; family Fagaceae; genus Quercus; species Quercus suber. Next base: position 659,294 of record NW_027069614.1, read on the forward strand.
CAACCACATGACACCTCACTTGTCCTTATCTTCCAGTATGAATTCTATCTCGACCTCCAATCTCTCGGTTCCTGGGGTCTTTAATGTTACTAACCTTTTTACAGTTTATTTTCTATGAGACAATTAGTTGAGTTGGGTTATCGCATTACCTTTGATTATTCTGGGTGCATTATGCAAGATCTGAGAATGGGTTATTGCATTACCTTTGATTATTCTTGGTGTACTGTGCAAGATCCAAAATTGGACGTATATTTCTTGTGGACAACCTTTATCTTCCACCTGTTGCTCCTGTTTCTGTTGCTACTTTACTTTCTTCTATTCCTTCCCTTGCACTTTGGCATGCTCGACTTATTCACGCATCTTCCTCTCGGGTACAACACTTGACTTCTAGAGGTTTGTGAGGTTCAGTGTCTACATAAAATTTTGATTGTGTTTCATGTCAGTTAGGAAAACAACCAGTTTTATTTTTCAATACTAGTGAATCTATGTCTATTGATATCTTTGACCTAATTCATTTTGATGTCTAGAAGCCTTTCTCTGTCTTTAGTATTGGTGGATCTCGATATTTTGTTGTCTTTGTTGATAATTATTCTCGCTATAACTAGATTTTTCATATGAAACAACGTTCTAGATTATTGTAAGTATATTGTAATAATGTAAAAATGGTTGAAACTCAATTTTCCAAATGAATCAATATTTTTCGATCTAATAATGCTCTTGAATATTACTCAAGCCAAGTATTCTTCTAAAATTTTGTCTTGAGCTGGACTCACTGATAGCAAAACTATTGATACTCTAGTTGAACTTAATGTGCATCTGACTCCCTCAAGGGGGAAATCATTATCTAATCCTTCTCTTTATAGACACTTGGTTGGCAACCTAGTTTATCTCCTTGTTACTTGTCAAGACATTTTCTATGCTATTCACCAAGTGAGCCGATATCTGTTTGCTCCACAATCGACTCACTATGCTGTTGTTTTGCGCATTTTTCAATACCTGTAGAGCACTCTCTTCCATGACCTTTTCTACTCTACTCAGTCTCCTCTTTTATTTTATTTTTATTTTTATTTTTATTTTTTATGCATTCTATGATGTTGATTGGGTAGGAGATCCCACTAATCGCAAGTCCTCCACTGGTTATTGCTTTCTTCTTGGTTCTTCTTTGATTTTTTGGTGAAGCAAGAAACAAACTCTTATGGCCAGCTCCAGGGCTGAAACAGAATATCATGCCCTTCCTGAAACCACAGCTGGGCTTCTTTGGCTAGGATGGCTTCTTAAAGACTTAGGTGTGTCCACGTCCTCAATTACTCCACTTTATTGTGACAACTAGAGTGCCATTCATATTGTTCACAATGATATCTTTCATGAACAGACAAAATACATCGAGATAGATTGTCATTTTATCCATTACCATCTTGTCCATGGTGTTCTTAAGCTTTTCTTGGTCTCCTCTAAAAATCAACTTGCAAATATTTTCACCAAGTAACATCTTAAGGAACGCCTTCGTGCTTTGGTTGACAACTTCAAGTTGGTCTCACACCCACCTTGAGTTTGAGGGGGGCTATTAACGTGTAATAGGTTGTGGGCTTTAGGCCCACCTTGTTTACTTATATAACACACATACTTGTACTACAAACTCTGCCTCCTATATAAAGGCACTCATATATATTTTATTACTTGAGAAATACAATACATTCATTCAGTATTTTTAACAACGAGGATAATTAGAGGGATTACAAAAATAATGTATTAGTGCACGAGGGAAAACCGTTGATGGATGTGTAAGCTATTATGGTGTCCAACGCCGCAATAAGAGTGTGTTGAATGAACCAATGAAAGGATAGTCCTTTTACCATGTGATAGGTGGCCTCCTCTCTCTAAGACTTAGAGCGGATACCTCTCTCTAAGAAAATCGTGCAACAAGGGTTGTGGTTATATAGGAAAGTCTAGGTTAAAACATTCGGTGCAACAAAGTTGGTTATTGTTTTTCGCAACCTCAGTCAAGTGAGAAAATTGAGTGAAGATTTTGCTGACTTGGATTTTCGCTCTAGCAAGATATGATTTCACTTGAGTAAGTCTTCTTTAATTCACATTTTACAGTAGAACTAGTAAGGGTTGCATGTGCAAGGCACATGCTGCCCCTTGAGTGAGAAAATTTAAGATATGATTTTTTTTTTAAGTAGTATGAAATCATGTACTTAAATTTAGAATAGTTATTTAAAACTTATGACTATTTATTTACTATGATAATTTCTTAGAACCTATTTACTAAGTACAATATCTACTTACAAAAAAATTCTATTAAGAATGATAACAAATGTCGTCATCTTCCAATGAATATATTGTTATTTATACATTCTTCTTTAACGAACACCTTTTTAAGAAAGAAAGCAAATAAAAAAAGAACAAGATGAGAAAAGACATATATCATCGAAGTTTCTATTAGATAAAATTATAAATCTAGAAGATTCAAACCTCTAATAAATTAATGTTCTCTAGGTAACAAATAGAATACCATACATCACCATTTTAACTTGCTAAGTATGACTAACATATAAAACTCAAAATACACAAAAAAAATTTTGGGATATTAAAATTTAGTGAGGCATTTTAGATATTGAACAATGAAATATTTTAGAAATCATAAGATTTTGTTAGGGTTTAGCTAAGAGAGTAACAACAGGGACTATACGCTTGCCTGCAAAAAATAAATGAGGAAATTATTCAACTTTAAGGGTCCGTTTGGTTGGAGGGGTGAAAACGTGGGAGGATAGAAAATGGTGGGAGGATAGAAAAGATTTTAATTTCTCTCCTTTTTATTTGGTTGGAAGTGAAAAAAATCAAGGGATGGAAAATAAGAGTTTGAATAAATTTACTCATATACCCTTGTTAAAAAATAATGCCCAATTAAAACAAAAAAGGTGACAAATAATAAATAAATAAAAAGTGCAATCACTCAAATTTATTAAAAACAATTAGAAATTATGTCTAAAAAAAATCACTTCTAGTTAAAATTTAAAATATATATATATATATATATAAAGCCCAGGCCCTAGAAATTCAAAAGAAAAAAAAAAAAGAAAAAGGCAAAGTTACTACCCAAAAAAAGAAAAAAAAGAAAAAAGAAGCTAACTCCCATGTGCACTTGCACATGGGCATTTTTGTCAATCAAGAAAAAATTCATCATCACCCATTTTTCTCTCCAATTTGGGTAGAAAACATTCTAGTGGGCCTGGGGAGAAAACACCCGAGTCCCACCAATTTTTTTCCCTCCCCTCCCTCCAACCAAACACCGCCAAAAATGTTCTCTCTCCCATTTTCTTTCCTTTTTTTTTTTTTTTTTTTTTTTTCATCGTCTCTAAAATCCATCCAACCAAACACACCCTAAAGTTTGGGTGGAATGAAATTACCCCAAAGGGGAAAGTACTTTTTTCCATATATATATATATATATATATATATTAAAACAATGTGTTAAAAGTAAAAAATAAAAAATAATAATAATAAAAGTTAACCCAAGAAAATTGTTCATAAAACTATAAATTTTGATTCAACAAATTAGTTAAAGAAAATAAAAAATAAAAAGTCAGGAACAAAATAAATGTCCCGATATTTTCTCAATACCTTTATTTCAGTTATGGTGGGCCTTGGTATGATATTTTATTATTTTATTTTTGAACAATATTTTGTTCACAACATTTTCACAAAAAATCCTAAGTGGTAAATTGTTATTGGTGTTTATTTGGGAAAACTGCTTTAAATCATGCATTAAAAAAAATAAAACAAAAATAAAAAAATAAAAAACAACAACAACAAGAAGAAACAAAAAACCAACGAAAGAAAATTGTGTATGAAACAGTGAATTTTGGCTCATTAAATTTGACTAAACCATAAAAGAAGTATAGAAACACAACAAAATGTCACGATATTTTCACAATACCTTTATTTTCAGCCATGGTAATTTTTAGTCTAATATTTTATTATTTATTTTATATAAATGCTAGCTCTATAATATTTTCATAAAAAACTGAAATTCTAGATGACATATTGTTATTGATTTTAAAAGGATTTACGACTAATATTACTTTTTTATCTATCAATAGTAGTTTATACCACCTATGATTTGTTAAGAAATTGATGTGAAAATGTTGTAGACTTAGCATTTTTTTATTTAATCTTTAAGAAACTGAAATCTCAACAATTGTGAAAATATTGTGATAAAAACAAGTATTATAACATTTTCACAAAACACTTATTTTTAGTTGCTGTTGGTCACAGTCTTATATTTTATTATTTTATTTCGAACTATTAAAAATTGACACTTCAATAATTATGAAAACTCATATAAATATTTAAAAGAAAAAAAAAAGAGTACAAACCGAAATGGTATAATTGAAAAAAAAAAAAAAATATATATATATATATATTTGATAAAAGACAAAATACAAAATGGTGAGTTTTGCTCACCATTTGACTAAACCAAATATACCGTTGAAAGAGCCATCGGCTCTTTTTATATAGTTAGTAGAAATTGACTCTTTAACCTTTTAAATAGCATTTAGCCAACTTGCTTACAAATCCTAACATATTTGGATTGCCATGTCCACATTTTACCTTGTGCTACGGCATCATGTACTTGTACATATGAAATTAACAACCATGACTTTTAAAATAGAACTAAATAGAGACCAAAGGGATCCATATCATTGGAATATTAAATATTTTTAAGAGTATAATACAATAGTAGATATTATTTGAATGTTTTGGTTCAAATAGTTTATACTTGTCTTTCTCAAAAAAAATAGTTTATACTTGTCTCCCTTAAAATTGAAATTAGTCCTTCAAAAATTAAAAAAATTAATCTACCGTCTTTTCCATATTTGTGGTTGATGACGCTTTTCCAAATTAAAAGAAATCATTTCAACCAACAAAGCAAAAACAAATCCCTTGTAAAAATAATTATCCTCTTAGAAATAACAAATGACTTATATACATTTTAACTATATATATTTCATATGACATTTTTTGTTTGCGTATTTATGACTCAAAATTAAAGGTCTGGGACCTTGGGATTTGAATGTTGTTGTACCAAAAATTCAATGATGGGGTGGTTGCTGTCGCGCCAATCAGCCATCAAATTAGGAAAAAAATCAAGGTTTTAATACCAATTGATGCAGGATGTGTAAGCGTCAAAAAATAGATCACGTTTATTTTTAGGAAAAAAAAGAAAAGAAACAAAACACGTTTGCTTTTAAAAATAATCTCAAATCCATGAGAATTCCTTGAATTCACAAAGATTCCTTGAATCCATAAGAAGAAATAGACAAAGTTTGTATTTTTATAATTTTGAAAAACTAAATTTCCCTGAAGCTACAATATACTTAAATAGTAAAAGAAACTAGACAAAGACTTTGTAACTGAATTGACACATCTCTAAGTATAAAGTGCTTGGGGGTTTGGAAAGAAAGGATTCGAGCTACAGGGTTAGCAGCATGTTGTAATTATTTCTTAAAAAAAAAGATTTTTGGAATTTTTTGTGGCCAATAGTAGGATGACTTCTTAATTGAGTATCTTTATTGTTCAAATAAATTTTTTATAATGCAATAAATTCTTAAATGCAATAATTAAATTATTGGTTTTCTGAACATATTTATAGTATTTACTTTTCCAATTCCTATGGTAAATATGGAACAAATGTTTTAAATAATGAATATTACCAAAATTAGGTTTTGTAACAAAATAAAAGACAAGATTCTAGTAGAATCTTTGGATTTGTGCATAAAAGGGAAATTATTGTGAAATTTAACATAAAATTAATCATAGGTGATTTTCAGAATCTAAAAGAATATCGAGTTTCATTTTTGGTATATCATAAATGACATGTATTAGAAAAAAAGTTATTAGTAGTTTTAGTTTTATTTATATATATATTTTTTAATTTTTTGGTTATATATTAGATATTTTCTTTATGAATTAATTTAGTTTTGAATTTTAATATATTTCTTTCTTGAATAGAGAAAATAGTTAAAAGGACATTTTATGTATGAATATATACTGTTAAATGATTAAATTTATAATTTTTTATATGTTTAGGTTACTACAACAACTGATATTTTATTACGACACTTTAAAATAGAGCATAAAATTTATAATATAAATAGTGCTTTGAGTAAATGCAGTTGCTTGAGAGTTCTCTTGAATATAATCACTGTATTACTTAATGGTTGAAATAAATAAATAAATGCTTGGGATTTTTTTTAATCATTTTAGTTCTTGCAATTAATTGTCTTTATATAATTGATAGTAGCTCCGAACAGTCACGAATCCGCGTTGGATCTCACCAAACTCTTAGTTGAAAAGGATACCTCATGGAAGTTTACTAGTTCTAATGTGGACGTGGGTAAGCCAAAGCCGCACAATTTTGGTTGTTCCCCTAATGTTCCATCTACTTGTGAGACGGGAGGTAATTTGTTAACTACTTTTGAATTGTGCCAATGGATAAAATAAAAGATAATAGAGTGCTTGTATTTACTTTTTTTTATTTATTAATTTGCACTATAAATATCGAAGGAATATTTTCAATCATGAATACTATAATAACAGGCTCTTTGAAGCTGTACGTCAAAGATGATTTTAGTACTAAATTAATCTTAGATGATTTTTGGAATGAAAAAAGTTTGCCTCCAAATCAGTTTTGGAGAAATCTCTTCCAAATCAGCTTGACATTTCTTTTTCTTTTTATTTCATTTTAGTTCTAACAACAATTGTGTTTATATAATCCAGAAAGCCAAGAATCCTCGTTGGGACTCTCTAAACTCTCAGTAAAAGAAGATACCTCGTCGAAGTTTACTAGTTCAAATGTGGACCTGAGTAAGTCAAAGCCGCAAGAATATGGTTGTCACTCTTATGAGATGGGAGGTAGATCTCGGCAACAACTGAAACAAGGAGAGGTTACACCGCTGTTTCTAGCAACTATGTCAGGCTGTGTAAAGATTGTTAAAGAAATACTTAGAATGTACCCTCAGGCAGTGGAGCACTTAGATGATGAAAGGCAGACCATACTGCATGTAGCTATCAAGTACCGCCAGTTGGAGGTTTTTGAGCATGTGTCTAAAATGAAAGTACCAATGAGGTGGTTGGTACGAAGGATTGACATCAATGGGAACTCCATTTTGCATATGGTTGGAATGCCAAGGCATGATTATGTACCTGAAAAGATGGTGGGCCCTGCACTTCAATTGCAAGAGGAGCTGCTCTGGTTTGAGGTACACTTCTCTGTAACTCCGCTCTCATCTGCTCTGTAATTCATGCTTTGATTTTTGTTTTTTGTTTTTCGTTTCAATTTTGTCCCTTGAAATAGTTCATGTGTTTTCCCACCCCAAAATTATCAATTTGTGTTCTTTTTACACGTCTTATGGAGTGATGGAATTTATTAGTGTAACAATAATTGTTGGACGAGATAACATTACTGAATGTTCAAATAGCGTTGAAAACACTATAAACATTTAGACCCCCAATTGCAAATTACAAATTCAAGCTTATTATCAAACAATAAATGTGCGGAATATGAATATAAGCTAATGATAAAATTGATAAACAATCTGAACCAAATAAAATCACATCCACAGCAGAAATTAAATGGCAAAAATTAAGGGAAGAGAGATGCAAATACAAGGACAACACAATGATGTTTTATCAAAGAGGAAACCGAAGCCCTCTGCGTAAAACCTCTCTGCTGCCTTCCAAGCGGTAAATAATCCACTAAAGAATGTAGTTGGGATACATAAACAGTAGAAGACCCTCTAAACCTAATTTACTGAGTGTACCTAAGCCCTCCAAGCTTCTTACTCCGACGAAGTTACGCCGAACATATTTCTTCTTTAGCTTACCGGATTCCGCTATAGCCCATAGCATCAACCAATAGTTATTGGTCCCTTCCTAACTGCTTCCTAAAACACCAAAAAGCCTTCTCACAGATATGGATATGGTGAGAAAAGGATTTGGGTAAGAGCCTCTCAAGGATGTAACAATGGAGAAGGTGAGAGTAGAGGAATTTGAAGAGTCTCTATGTGAAAATTGTGGATGAATCAATCTTATTTTTCCCTAAGATTTCTCTCATAAAAATTCTCTCTAGAAGTTCTTTACATTTCATGGGTGTAAGGGGTATTTATACATGGGTGAGAATGGAATGCGAAGAGTCAGTTTTTTCCAAACAGGGTGGTCTGGCGGCTTGGTCTTGCGACTTGACTGAGTTGCGAGTTCAAGCCGCGAGATAACAGAATGGGCAGGCTGGACTTTTTGTCCTGTAGTGTTCCAGTTGGCGCAACTGTTCATCTTCTCGCACGCTTTACTCGTGTGCTGCATTTGCCGGCTTGCCAATCGCGAGTCACCCGCGAGTCCCAGCCACGAATCTCTGCAACCTTGCACAATCTTGAGCATTTCTTCACACTCTCTCACTCACTACCCTTACATGATTCCCACTTAAATACAAGGTTACTAATTGTTAAATTACAAGCAAATTTTGTACGGAATAAAGCTTGATTAAATTCAACCTTACAATCTCCCCCTTTGGCTATTCCGTGACAAAACTCTACAACAAACTCTAGACTTAACGCGTGAGTTGAGAATAGTTGATCAAAACTCACTCACACCTAACTCTAGAATCTGTGAAACTCTTGAACCATAAGAACAAGTACCTCCTGAAACACAACAACACAGTATGATCATTGTATGCAGTAACCTTGTAATGTGAATGAAGCAAACACAATGCAATCAAGCAAAAATGGAAATAAGACATAGACCATGGCTTGACCAAACATGAATAATCACTTATACAAAGTGATCACANGTCAAACTCTAGTTGACTTTTGTTATAATTACTATTAACATTATGGTATTTTTGGTAACTTTAATTAATGGCTTTGATGAAATATTGATCTTAATTATGATATAACAAACTTGATAGTAAATTATAGCTAAGCCAAAAAAAATTATTTATTATTATTGTTGTTGCTGTTGTTGTTGTTGAATATTTGTTTTTCGTATTTGGAAGTCATTTTGCATATTCAAACATTAAAATAGGGTTAAAATTACACAAAAAATTTTCTGTAGTACTTTTAACACTTTTGGTTTTTTTTTTTTTAAATTTTTTTTACTGTACATTAAAAAAAAATTAGCTAACTTTTTTTTTTTTTTTTTTTATAACAATACTTTCAATAATAAACTTTCAGCAAAAAGCTAAAAAAGCATTTTTTTAGATGGACCCTAAATTTCATGTTAATTAAATATTATTTATTATTTAATCTACAAACATATTTTTAATGCATAAGTTTATAATACAAAACTTGACATTTATACATTTTATAAATGGGTCATTCTACCGTACCCCCCCAAAAAAGGGAGGGTACGGTATCCACCTATATCTGAGCCGTTGATTTATTGTAGTTTTGATCTTGTCCGTTGATATAATTTTAAGGGTTTTGGGTTACCGGTTAAACAGGTTTTATTATATAAACAAAAAAACTAAAACATTCATCACGCTCTTATATATATATATATATATATATAATTTCATTAAATAATAAATGTTATTTTTATATTTTTTTACTTATACAATGAATTATAAGAGAAATATAATAATAACAATATTAAATGAAAAACTTTCATTTTGTTTGTAAACATATAAATCATAGCATATTTTCTTCTAATGAGGAAAAAAATAACGACTGTTCATATCTTTGTAAATTTTTCACTTCAAAAAAATAGAACTTTGTGTGTGTGTATATATATATATATAAAGAAATCAAGGAGGCCAATTAAGTAAAATTTCACCTAGTATTAGAATTTTTGCACTAAAATAATGGGGGAAGGGAAACTCATGGGAGTCGGATCAGCCTTTAATTGGTCCATTTCAATCCAAATCCAAACTCATTGGAGAACAACACCACGCCCAGCTCCCTCTGCCACTGTGTACAACTTTATTTTCCTTTCGTCTGCAACGTTCCAAAACTATGTTATTTTGCTGTATTTTTCTTTCCTCTTATTCTCTCTCTCTCTCTCTCGGGGACAAAACTACTCTAGCTACTACCAGAGTAAAGACAAGTTCGGCGCTATTTGCACTGCAATAAATTGATTGATGATGGCAAAAGAATGTCGACTCAAAAGTCCGGCATCAATAATGATTGTTTCCCCCTCACAAAGGCCTTCCCCTGAACTTCAAATTTAGCCGCAGTAAAAGGAGGGAACCTAGTCATTCCAATACACCCTAGCAAAGGTATTCATGCTACCCTAATCTTGGACAGAGATTGTGGCGCCTATCTCTTGCATTTAAGCATGGCTTGCGTAGGGAACAATATTGAGTGTTAATGTGTAATAGGTTATGGACTTTAGCCTATCTTGTTTACTTGTATAGCATATATACTTATACTACACATTCTGCATCCTATATAAATGCACTCATATATATTTTATTACTTCAGAAATGCAATACATTCATTAAGTATTTTTAACATGGTATCAGAGTCATTACTCTAATTTTCTTGTGTTTTGTAGTCGTATCTTTATTGGTATATTTCGCTGCCTCAACTTCTTCGGATAGTAAACCTTTTTTAGTGCCCTTTTTTGACTGCTCCGCCGTTGTCAGAGGTCCTTAAGGTTGAATCTTTGCTGCCAGAAGCTCTCTCTCTGCAGCAAAGATCACTGCCCTCGTCGGATCTTCACTTGGGACCTCCGATCAGAACACAAGACATATCATCGTGTAGATTGTCGCCTGATCTACTCAACCCCACCAGAATTATCCACATAAGACACTCCACGTGCCGGTTGAAAATCAGCAAGATACATCCACGCGTTTCATGCGCCCTCACGCACCACAAGAAGTTCGATGCGTCCAGACCACATGCTACACATGCCACACGCGCCTCTGGAATCTCGCTAACGTCATCTGTAACGTCATCACCTGACACATCAACCCTAGCTGACGTCATCTGCTTATGTTAGCCCTAGTTGTTTGCTGACATCATCTTGCCTAGGTCAACGTTGACTTCAACTTGAGTTGATTGTTGACTTTTTGGTTGTTGACTATTAACTTATGCTACATGTTTGACCATTGACTTTTTCTAGAGTTGATTTTTTGCAGTTTATGTGCTTCTTATTTAGTTTTTCGTGTAGATTTCATTTTTACAGTCTATTTTTGCATATTTTTCTTCTAAATGAAGAATAAGAATAGGTCTTCATTTTATTGCAACAATCATCGTCGACAATCAAACAAAGGTTTTTGTAATTTTTGCAAACGTTTTGGACATAATATTGGGACTTGCTATCAACGCAACAAATCAGTTGTTTCCATTTCTACTACCATTGTTGCTAATACTGAGAGTATCCAACCAATGGCTCCCGGCTCCGCAAAGTCCAAGTCTTCTGGATCTACTATCACCATTTCCATAGTTGACATTCAAAACATCATTGCTAATACCATTCATATGGTTGGTAATGCATCTTATTTCTTTTCTCTCTCAGTTTCATTTGGTATGTATCTTTCCTTTTAACTTATGGATTCTGCTTGTTGCAACCACATGACACCTCACTTGTCCTTATCTTCCAGTATGAATTCTATCTCGACCTCCAATCTCTCGGTTCCTGGGGTCTTTAATGTTACTAACCTTTTTACAGTTTATTTTCTATGAGACAATTAGTTGAGTTGGGTTATCGCATTACCTTTGATTATTCTGGGTGCATTATGCAAGATCTGAGAATGGGTTATTGCATTACCTTTGATTATTCTTGGTGTACTGTGCAAGATCCAAAATTGGACGTATATTTCTTGTGGACAACCTTTATCTTCCACCTGTTGCTCCTGTTTCTGTTGCTACTTTACTTTCTTCTATTCCTTCCCTTGCACTTTGGCATGCTCGACTTATTCACGCATCTTCCTCTCGGGTACAACACTTGACTTCTAGAGGTTTGTGAGGTTCAGTGTCTACATAAAATTTTGATTGTGTTTCATGTCAGTTAGGAAAACAACCAGTTTTATTTTTCAATACTAGTGAATCTATGTCTATTGATATCTTTGACCTAATTCATTTTGATGTCTAGAAGCCTTTCTCTGTCTTTAGTATTGGTGGATCTCGATATTTTGTTGTCTTTGTTGATAATTATTCTCGCTATAACTAGATTTTTCATATGAAACAACGTTCTAGATTATTGTAAGTATATTGTAATAATGTAAAAATGGTTGAAACTCAATTTTCCAAATGAATCAATATTTTTCGATCTAATAATGCTCTTGAATATTACTCAAGCCAAGTATTCTTCTAAAATTTTGTCTTGAGCTGGACTCACTGATAGCAAAACTATTGATACTCTAGTTGAACTTAATGTGCATCTGACTCCCTCAAGGGGGAAATCATTATCTAATCCTTCTCTTTATAGACACTTGGTTGGCAACCTAGTTTATCTCCTTGTTACTTGTCAAGACATTTTCTATGCTATTCACCAAGTGAGCCGATATCTGTTTGCTCCACAATCGACTCACTATGCTGTTGTTTTGCGCATTTTTCAATACCTGTAGAGCACTCTCTTCCATGACCTTTTCTACTCTACTCAGTCTCCTCTTTTATTTTATTTTTATTTTTATTTTTATTTTTTATGCATTCTATGATGTTGATTGGGTAGGAGATCCCACTAATCGCAAGTCCTCCACTGGTTATTGCTTTCTTCTTGGTTCTTCTTTGATTTTTTGGTGAAGCAAGAAACAAACTCTTATGGCCAGCTCCAGGGCTGAAACAGAATATCATGCCCTTCCTGAAACCACAGCTGGGCTTCTTTGGCTAGGATGGCTTCTTAAAGACTTAGGTGTGTCCACGTCCTCAATTACTCCACTTTATTGTGACAACTAGAGTGCCATTCATATTGTTCACAATGATATCTTTCATGAACAGACAAAATACATCGAGATAGATTGTCATTTTATCCATTACCATCTTGTCCATGGTGTTCTTAAGCTTTTCTTGGTCTCCTCTAAAAATCAACTTGCAAATATTTTCACCAAGTAACATCTTAAGGAACGCCTTCGTGCTTTGGTTGACAACTTCAAGTTGGTCTCACACCCACCTTGAGTTTGAGGGGGGCTATTAACGTGTAATAGGTTGTGGGCTTTAGGCCCACCTTGTTTACTTATATAACACACATACTTGTACTACAAACTCTGCCTCCTATATAAAGGCACTCATATATATTTTATTACTTGAGAAATACAATACATTCATTCAGTATTTTTAACAACGAGGATAATTAGAGGGATTACAAAAATAATGTATTAGTGCACGAGGGAAAACCGTTGATGGATGTGTAAGCTATTATGGTGTCCAACGCCGCAATAAGAGTGTGTTGAATGAACCAATGAAAGGATAGTCCTTTTACCATGTGATAGGTGGCCTCCTCTCTCTAAGACTTAGAGCGGATACCTCTCTCTAAGAAAATCGTGCAACAAGGGTTGTGGTTATATAGGAAAGTCTAGGTTAAAACATTCGGTGCAACAAAGTTGGTTATTGTTTTTCGCAACCTCAGTCAAGTGAGAAAATTGAGTGAAGATTTTGCTGACTTGGATTTTCGCTCTAGCAAGATATGATTTCACTTGAGTAAGTCTTCTTTAATTCACATTTTACAGTAGAACTAGTAAGGGTTGCATGTGCAAGGCACATGCTGCCCCTTGAGTGAGAAAATTTAAGATATGATTTTTTTTTTAAGTAGTATGAAATCATGTACTTAAATTTAGAATAGTTATTTAAAACTTATGACTATTTATTTACTATGATAATTTCTTAGAACCTATTTACTAAGTACAATATCTACTTACAAAAAAATTCTATTAAGAATGATAACAAATGTCGTCATCTTCCAATGAATATATTGTTATTTATACATTCTTCTTTAACGAACACCTTTTTAAGAAAGAAAGCAAATAAAAAAAGAACAAGATGAGAAAAGACATATATCATCGAAGTTTCTATTAGATAAAATTATAAATCTAGAAGATTCAAACCTCTAATAAATTAATGTTCTCTAGGTAACAAATAGAATACCATACATCACCATTTTAACTTGCTAAGTATGACTAACATATAAAACTCAAAATACACAAAAAAAATTTTGGGATATTAAAATTTAGTGAGGCATTTTAGATATTGAACAATGAAATATTTTAGAAATCATAAGATTTTGTTAGGGTTTAGCTAAGAGAGTAACAACAGGGACTATACGCTTGCCTGCAAAAAATAAATGAGGAAATTATTCAACTTTAAGGGTCCGTTTGGTTGGAGGGGTGAAAACGTGGGAGGATAGAAAATGGTGGGAGGATAGAAAAGATTTTAATTTCTCTCCTTTTTATTTGGTTGGAAGTGAAAAAAATCAAGGGATGGAAAATAAGAGTTTGAATAAATTTACTCATATACCCTTGTTAAAAAATAATGCCCAATTAAAACAAAAAAGGTGACAAATAATAAATAAATAAAAAGTGCAATCACTCAAATTTATTAAAAACAATTAGAAATTATGTCTAAAAAAAATCACTTCTAGTTAAAATTTAAAATATATATATATATATATATCAAGCCCAGGCCCTAGAAATTCAAAAGAAAAAAAAAAAAGAAAAAGGCAAAGTTACTACCCAAAAAAAGAAAAAAAAGAAAAAGAAGCTAACTCCCATGTGCACTTGCACATGGGCATTTTTGTCAATCAAGAAAAAATTCATCATCACCCATTTTTCTCTCCAATTTGGGTAGAAAACATTCTAGTGGGCCTGGGGAGAAAACACCCGAGTCCCACCAATTTTTTTCCCTCCCCTCCCTCCAACCAAACACCGCCAAAAATGTTCTCTCTCCCATTTTCTTTCCTTTTTTTTTTTTTTTTTTTTTTCATCGTCTCTAAAATCCATCCAACCAAACACACCCTAAAGTTTGGGTGGAATGAAATTACCCCAAAGGGGAAAGTACTTTTTTCCATATATATATATATATATATATATTAAAACAATGTGTTAAAAGTAAAAAATAAAAAATAATAATAATAAAAGTTAACCCAAGAAAATTGTTCATAAAACTATAAATTTTGATTCAACAAATTAGTTAAAGAAAATAAAAATAAAAAGTCAGGAACAAAATAAATGTCCCGATATTTTCTCAATACCTTTATTTCAGTTATGGTGGGCCTTGGTATGATATTTTATTATTTTATTTTTGAACAATATTTTGTTCACAACATTTTCACAAAAAATCCTAAGTGGTAAATTGTTATTGGTGTTTATTTGGGAAAACTGCTTTAAATCATGCATTAAAAAAAATAAAACAAAAATAAAAATAAAAAACAACAACAACAAGAAGAAACAAAAAACCAACGAAAGAAAATTGTGTATGAAACAGTGAATTTTGGCTCATTAAATTTGACTAAACCATAAAAGAAGTATAGAAACACAACAAAATGTCACGATATTTTCACAATACCTTTATTTTCAGCCATGGTAATTTTTAGTCTAATATTTTATTATTTATTTTATATAAATGCTAGCTCTATAATATTTTCATAAAAAACTGAAATTCTAGATGACATATTGTTATTGATTTTAAAAGGATTTACGACTAATATTACTTTTTTATCTATCAATAGTAGTTTATACCACCTATGATTTGTTAAGAAATTGATGTGAAAATGTTGTAGACTTAGCATTTTTTTATTTAATCTTTAAGAAACTGAAATCTCAACAATTGTGAAAATATTGTGATAAAAACAAGTATTATAACATTTTCACAAAACACTTATTTTTAGTTGCTGTTGGTCACAGTCTTATATTTTATTATTTTATTTCGAACTATTAAAAATTGACACTTCAATAATTATGAAAACTCATATAAATATTTAAAAGAAAAAAAAAAGAGTACAAACCGAAATGGTATAATTGAAAAAAAAAAATATATATATATATATATATATTTGATAAAAGACAAAATACAAAATGGTGAGTTTTGCTCACCATTTGACTAAACCAAATATACCGTTGAAAGAGCCATCGGCTCTTTTTATATAGTTAGTAGAAATTGACTCTTTAACCTTTTAAATAGCATTTAGCCAACTTGCTTACAAATCCTAACATATTTGGATTGCCATGTCCACATTTTACCTTGTGCTACGGCATCATGTACTTGTACATATGAAATTAACAACCATGACTTTTAAAATAGAACTAAATAGAGACCAAAGGGATCCATATCATTGGAATATTAAATATTTTTAAGAGTATAATACAATAGTAGATATTATTTGAATGTTTTGGTTCAAATAGTTTATACTTGTCTTTCTCAAAAAAAATAGTTTATACTTGTCTCCCTTAAAATTGAAATTAGTCCTTCAAAAATTAAAAAAATTAATCTACCGTCTTTTCCATATTTGTGGTTGATGACGCTTTTCCAAATTAAAAGAAATCATTTCAACCAACAAAGCAAAAACAAATCCCTTGTAAAAATAATTATCCTCTTAGAAATAACAAATGACTTATATACATTTTAACTATATATATTTCATATGACATTTTTTGTTTGCGTATTTATGACTCAAAATTAAAGGTCTGGGACCTTGGGATTTGAATGTTGTTGTACCAAAAATTCAATGATGGGGTGGTTGCTGTCGCGCCAATCAGCCATCAAATTAGGAAAAAAATCAAGGTTTTAATACCAATTGATGCAGGATGTGTAAGCGTCAAAAAATAGATCACGTTTATTTTTAGGAAAAAAAAGAAAAGAAACAAAACACGTTTGCTTTTAAAAATAATCTCAAATCCATGAGAATTCCTTGAATTCACAAAGATTCCTTGAATCCATAAGAAGAAATAGACAAAGTTTGTATTTTTATAATTTTGAAAAACTAAATTTCCCTGAAGCTACAATATACTTAAATAGTAAAAGAAACTAGACAAAGACTTTGTAACTGAATTGACACATCTCTAAGTATAAAGTGCTTGGGGGTTTGGAAAGAAAGGATTCGAGCTACAGGGTTAGCAGCATGTTGTAATTATTTCTTAAAAAAAAAGATTTTTGGAATTTTTTGTGGCCAATAGTAGGATGACTTCTTAATTGAGTATCTTTATTGTTCAAATAAATTTTTTATAATGCAATAAATTCTTAAATGCAATAATTAAATTATTGGTTTTCTGAACATATTTATAGTATTTACTTTTCCAATTCCTATGGTAAATATGGAACAAATGTTTTAAATAATGAATATTACCAAAATTAGGTTTTGTAACAAAATAAAAGACAAGATTCTAGTAGAATCTTTGGATTTGTGCATAAAAGGGAAATTATTGTGAAATTTAACATAAAATTAATCATAGGTGATTTTCAGAATCTAAAAGAATATCGAGTTTCATTTTTGGTATATCATAAATGACATGTATTAGAAAAAAAGTTATTAGTAGTTTTAGTTTTATTTATATATATATTTTTTAATTTTTTGGTTATATATTAGATATTTTCTTTATGAATTAATTTAGTTTTGAATTTTAATATATTTCTTTCTTGAATAGAGAAAATAGTTAAAAGGACATTTTATGTATGAATATATACTGTTAAATGATTAAATTTATAATTTTTTATATGTTTAGGTTACTACAACAACTGATATTTTATTACGACACTTTAAAATAGAGCATAAAATTTATAATATAAATAGTGCTTTGAGTAAATGCAGTTGCTTGAGAGTTCTCTTGAATATAATCACTGTATTACTTAATGGTTGAAATAAATAAATAAATGCTTGGGATTTTTTTTAATCATTTTAGTTCTTGCAATTAATTGTCTTTATATAATTGATAGTAGCTCCGAACAGTCACGAATCCGCGTTGGATCTCACCAAACTCTTAGTTGAAAAGGATACCTCATGGAAGTTTACTAGTTCTAATGTGGACGTGGGTAAGCCAAAGCCGCACAATTTTGGTTGTTCCCCTAATGTTCCATCTACTTGTGAGACGGGAGGTAATTTGTTAACTACTTTTGAATTGTGCCAATGGATAAAATAAAAGATAATAGAGTGCTTGTATTTACTTTTTTTTATTTATTAATTTGCACTATAAATATCGAAGGAATATTTTCAATCATGAATACTATAATAACAGGCTCTTTGAAGCTGTACGTCAAAGATGATTTTAGTACTAAATTAATCTTAGATGATTTTTGGAATGAAAAAAGTTTGCCTCCAAATCAGTTTTGGAGAAATCTCTTCCAAATCAGCTTGACATTTCTTTTTCTTTTTATTTCATTTTAGTTCTAACAACAATTGTGTTTATATAATCCAGAAAGCCAAGAATCCTCGTTGGGACTCTCTAAACTCTCAGTAAAAGAAGATACCTCGTCGAAGTTTACTAGTTCAAATGTGGACCTGAGTAAGTCAAAGCCGCAAGAATATGGTTGTCACTCTTATGAGATGGGAGGTAGATCTCGGCAACAACTGAAACAAGGAGAGGTTACACCGCTGTTTCTAGCAACTATGTCAGGCTGTGTAAAGATTGTTAAAGAAATACTTAGAATGTACCCTCAGGCAGTGGAGCACTTAGATGATGAAAGGCAGACCATACTGCATGTAGCTATCAAGTACCGCCAGTTGGAGGTTTTTGAGCATGTGTCTAAAATGAAAGTACCAATGAGGTGGTTGGTACGAAGGATTGACATCAATGGGAACTCCATTTTGCATATGGTTGGAATGCCAAGGCATGATTATGTACCTGAAAAGATGGTGGGCCCTGCACTTCAATTGCAAGAGGAGCTGCTCTGGTTTGAGGTACACTTCTCTGTAACTCCGCTCTCATCTGCTCTGTAATTCATGCTTTGATTTTTGTTTTTTGTTTTTCGTTTCAATTTTGTCCCTTGAAATAGTTCATGTGTTTTCCCACCCCAAAATTATCAATTTGTGTTCTTTTTACACGTCTTATGGAGTGATGGAATTTATTAGTGTAACAATAATTGTTGGACGAGATAACATTACTGAATGTTCAAATAGCGTTGAAAACACTATAAACATTTAGACCCCCAATTGCAAATTACAAATTCAAGCTTATTATCAAACAATAAATGTGCGGAATATGAATATAAGCTAATGATAAAATTGATAAACAATCTGAACCAAATAAAATCACATCCACAGCAGAAATTAAATGGCAAAAATTAAGGGAAGAGAGATGCAAATACAAGGACAACACAATGATGTTTTATCAAAGAGGAAACCGAAGCCCTCTGCGTAAAACCTCTCTGCTGCCTTCCAAGCGGTAAATAATCCACTAAAGAATGTAGTTGGGATACATAAACAGTAGAAGACCCTCTAAACCTAATTTACTGAGTGTACCTAAGCCCTCCAAGCTTCTTACTCCGACGAAGTTACGCCGAACATATTTCTTCTTTAGCTTACCGGATTCCGCTATAGCCCATAGCATCAACCAATAGTTATTGGTCCCTTCCTAACTGCTTCCTAAAACACCAAAAAGCCTTCTCACAGATATGGATATGGTGAGAAAAGGATTTGGGTAAGAGCCTCTCAAGGATGTAACAATGGAGAAGGTGAGAGTAGAGGAATTTGAAGAGTCTCTATGTGAAAATTGTGGATGAATCAATCTTATTTTTCCCTAAGATTTCTCTCATAAAAATTCTCTCTAGAAGTTCTTTACATTTCATGGGTGTAAGGGGTATTTATACATGGGTGAGAATGGAATGCGAAGAGTCAGTTTTTTCCAAACAGGGTGGTCTGGCGGCTTGGTCTTGCGACTTGACTGAGTTGCGAGTTCAAGCCGCGAGATAACAGAATGGGCAGGCTGGACTTTTTGTCCTGTAGTGTTCCAGTTGGCGCAACTGTTCATCTTCTCGCACGCTTTACTCGTGTGCTGCATTTGCCGGCTTGCCAATCGCGAGTCACCCGCGAGTCCCAGCCACGAATCTCTGCAACCTTGCACAATCTTGAGCATTTCTTCACACTCTCTCACTCACTACCCTTACATGATTCCCACTTAAATACAAGGTTACTAATTGTTAAATTACAAGCAAATTTTGTACGGAATAAAGCTTGATTAAATTCAACCTTACAATCTCCCCCTTTGGCTATTCCGTGACAAAACTCTACAACAAACTCTAGACTTAACGCGTGAGTTGAGAATAGTTGATCAAAACTCACTCACACCTAACTCTAGAATCTGTGAAACTCTTGAACCATAAGAACAAGTACCTCCTGAAACACAACAACACAGTATGATCATTGTATGCAGTAACCTTGTAATGTGAATGAAGCAAACACAATGCAATCAAGCAAAAATGGAAATAAGACATAGACCATGGCTTGACCAAACATGAATAATCACTTATACAAAGTGATCACAATGCTCATACATAAGAAATGAACATCTGAACATGCAAGCCAATAAGCTCAATTGCAAAGTATCATTTGCATGTCCAACACTCAACCAATGTAACAACTCAAGATAGTTGCATTAAGGATAAAAATCCAACAAAGGGCATAAGAGTGATGTACTTAAAGAACATGCATGACATTTAATATCAAGTTTAGCAAACAAACACACGCACACACAAGGGAGAGGGAAAGGGATTCTAACACAAAGGCACACCACAACTCAACTCAAAAGCCATGGTAACTTTTTAGATACCTTTGTTCATTTCATTTCTTTTCATTTATTTTCCTTTTGAGGTTTTTCGGTATACATAATGCAAATTTGTTTTAGTTTTAATAACTTTGTTAGAAATTTAGACCCCTTAAAACACACAGATTGCGTAGCCTAGATTAATTAGCCAAGTTGTTACTTAGTCAAATTAAGCAATTCTAGGTTAAAACAATCCAAACAATCATATCAAGATATAATGCAGCGGAAAATAAATAACACAAGATATGATCACCCAGGAAACCACACGGTAAAACCTGGGGAGGATTTGACCCACCGATCCTCAAGGCTAACCTGAATTCACTATGAAAGAATTGAAGTTCGTACAAAAGGACTACAAGCTCCCCGCTCGACTTCCTAATGCTACCCACCAGTAGAACTTCCTGACACGACCACGCGCAGGCTCCGAATCCACGGACTACTTCTTTCTTGAATTCTTCAATCAGCTACAAGCTCCCCGCTTGCTTTTATTTTAATCTCCAATGGTTGCAACAATAATGATCTTCAAGATGTTGAAATAATCTCCACCATGAAAACCCTAAGTTTTGTGTAAAGGAAAGCTCCTCAAAGATCTCACACGAGATTCACACAAAACAGCAATGTATGAGCAACAATACAATATGGGCTACCTCCAAAAACGTGGCTAGGGTTTTATTTATATACCTAGGGTAAAAACATAAAACCCTAAACGTTTAATGAAGTAGGGCTGAGTTGGAAATTCTGCAGAAAATTCAACCTGTGCGATTTTCGATCGATCGAGTCTATTCTTCGATCGATCGAGCCAGGCCGAGAGTCCCAAGTACTTCTGCAGCCACTCGATTCCAACTTTACAATATTAAACCAACTTTGAGCAAGTCTAAATAAGACTAAATACAATGTTTTGATCATGGTTTGCCAACATTACAAATTAGAGTTCTAAATACATAAAATCCTAAGACCTTAGAACCTAACAAACTCCCCCTTTGGCAATCCGTGACAAAACCCTAATTAACAGCTCAAAGTTTTACAAATAAAAAGCCCTTTACAAAGATAATGCTCATAAAATTCAATTCAGCCTAACTACTATCCATAGTTGCAAGTGTAGACAGCAGCTTAGTTGAATCAACCTGTATAATCCTGAAATACTCAACAAACGCATAAACGCATGTGTGACAGTAAAGAGTAAAACAACAGGTATAACATTCTTGTAAGATCCACACAACACAAAATAAAGACATATAAAAATGAACAAGTCATAAATATAAATCAATACGCAGTGAATCATAAAGCAACAAGAATCAATAAAAAATATCATGTATATCAATCAATGTTACTCCCCCTAACATGAATATCCCAAAAAAAATGATATACAAAGTGAAGCACATAGATACAATCTAAAACTCCACAACCTCCTCTAAAACAAAAAAAAACTCCCCCTAACAACAAAAACTCTACTACAAGTCAAAACTCCACTCCCCCTTTTTGTGACGGAATGCCAAAGAGCAATCACAAGTCGCCATCAAAAGGAGGTGGTGAGGGTGAATGAAGACGCGCAAGATCAGCTCGGAGAGCACGCATCTCATCCAGCAAGTCCACCAAAATCTGACCATGAGCCTGCTGAACAGTCATGACAGTCTCCAAAGTACGACGAACATCAAAGTCGGCCGAAGGAGGTGGAGGAACATCAGCAGCAGCATCATCATCACCAACAGGAATAGGAATATCCTCACCAGCCATACCTGCAGAAGAAGAAGGAGGAGGTGCACTACTAGAGGGCTCAGATCTAGGGTGTTTAGAACCAGCTCGAAGATGAGCGGCCCTCTGTCTAAGAAAAGACGCACCTAAAGGTCCTATCACATGGACGGGCTCAGAGGAAGGAAAGTCATCAAGACCAAGAAAGAGAAGAATCCTATGAATGAAAATAGGATGAACTAGAGCATGAGCAGTAGATGAACTCCTATAAACTTCGTTCAAAGAACGAAGAAAAAGATGGGGAAAACTAATAGGAGCATCAGTAACAAGAGCGTATAGAAAAACACACCTCTCAAGAGGAATGGTGTGAACATGGGAAATAGGCCAGATCGAATGACAAGCTATCCGAAAGAACAGATAGTGCAACCCAGAGAGCTCAGCAGAAGTGATCCGAGGATCAGAACCCCACTGGACAGTAGTACCAGTGACGTATGACAAAACATCGCTAATCTCGGGAGACTCATCATAAGGATAGACAGGATGCTGGACCAAAGGTACCCCTAGAGCATCAGCCACTACCCGAGGAGTAATGGTGTACTCTACGCCTCGTATCCAACTCTTAACTAGAGTGTTGGAATCATAGACGCGGATAGAGATGTTCGAATAGAACTCTCTAATCAAGGCAGAAGGTGGAGGAGGATCAGAAACATCCACCAAGGGTAACCAACCCCGACGCTCAAAATTTGCCCTAATGGCAGGATCAAGCTCATCTAACAGCACAGAACGCTCAGCCCAAATCTTTCTCTTAACGGTCAGTTTCTCAAAAGTCTCTTGGTTTTCCTCACTCGGAAACCTCTCACTATCAAAGGATGGAGGGGGTGAAGGAGAAGGTGAGGGAACACTCCTACGGGCTCTAGTTTTCCTAGGCATAGTGCTAAGGAAAGGACAGAGACACAAAGAGAAAAACACAAAGAAACAAGAGAAAACAAAACCAAGGGCAGACTGCAAATTAGCACAATAAATAATATAGAACAAAAATCTATATGATGCATGAACAATAACATGTTGTGATGCATGATCTAAATGCAGTGACAAATTAAGTTTAATTGAGAGTAATTGGACAAAATTGGCTTGAACAAGGAATTTCTATCAAAAATCCCAAAATTTGAAAAATCACTTGAAAATTTTGCAACAAATTGATGAATTAAGCATTACAAAACACAGCACATAGATTATAATGCTTAATTACACCAACACAACAAGCCAATTTCATCAAATTCTATCCAATTTAACAAAAGCCCCAATTCGGATCAAGAACAAACCCTAGAATTTTCAATTTTTCACAAAACACAAAATTGATCAAATTAACCACCAAGGATCATTAATATAATGTGTCCCCACAAAAACCCAATGATCAATTTCATAAAATAAGGTTTGAATCAACAGAAAATCCAAAAAGAATCAAGTCCGAAAATTACCCTTAAATGCATGGATTTATGCATGAAATAATGAAAATAACATCAAAAGGAAGGGCAAAAGAGTCTTACCGGCTTGAGGAAAGAGAGATTTTGCAAAAACAACGGAGGAAAACGACAAAAATCCTGAGGTGTGGAGCCTTGCCAACGCGGAGAGAGAGAAAAATTTGAAAAAAATTTGAATAGAACCTTTGAAAAAGTCAGAACTGAACTTTTAAAAAGCTTTTCCACGATATTCGATCGATCGAAAATTACATTCGATCGATCGAAAAGCACAGTCATTTTAAGACAAATGAGAGCACTTTTTCGATTGATCGAAAAATAGGTTGGATCGATCGAAATGGGCAGAGGCTCACTAAATTTTGGAAAAATCACAGTTTTTGAAAGACACAAGCCGAATTTTGAAAATAACTCCTCAAAGCATTAAATTGAAGAAACAAAATGCATGAGTATGAGATGGAATGCTTTTTCAAAAACCCAAAATTTTGAACCCAATATTCTTAAACAAATTGCAATCAACCTCCCATTATATTTTCTCAAGCAACAAATATGTTGTGCATAAATCTCAAGATATTTTCAAACTTGGTTGGTCAGACCAAAAACACACACTAGCATGTACAGTGTTTAACAAAGAGTAACTTGTGTCGTGTGTGATACTAGCAAAAACTTGAGATACATGTGAGGTGATATGTGAATAGCAATCAATCACAAAGTCTACAAAATTCATCACATAGAATTCAAAAGAGACTATCACCTAAAGAGTTACATCCTATAACTCCCACATCTCCTAGAACAAAAGCTTGCAATCATGTAAGTTTCTTGTATTTTTGCCTCTTATTTGCATGAGATGGCATTCAGCCTAATAGTACACACCGGTTTGAATTAAGTGAATTGGCATCAAGCCTAATAGTACACACCAGTTTTAATTTATTTTGAGGCTACACCTTATGTTCTTTTTGTGCATGTGCTACACTTTCTCGAGCACAGAATCTTATGATATGCACTAAGGTGTTCATGATTGGCTAGTGAACAGTGGTGAGATGGTTATTTATGCCTTTCTCAAAAGGATCAAGTCCGACAGTCAAATAACATGTGACTTCAAGATTAAGACAAAGTGATAAACACCATAAACATCTTTCCCACACAACATGCACTACAAAGCTCAAACTAGTAAAGTGCAATAAAGTAAGCTCATCCAAGCTAAACAAGGTACATAAGACATGTTATGTGTAAATAAATTGACCAACCTTGTTTTTCAAAAATCAAGAACATTATGTTCAACATAAATTTTGCTTCCTCCTTTTCCTTTTTTTTTTTTTTTTTTTTTTTTATTTAAAGGAAAACAAATAAATCCTAGAATGAAATGCATGAATGTAATGCAATGCAAGTCCTAGAACAAAGAAAACACAAAAAAAAAAAAAAACAATGGTCACAAAAGAATAGAGCAATGAAGCACAAGGACCATGTCAGAAAGACTCAAGTATTTCGAGTCTTTTGCATCCAAAACTTTTTAGATGCACCATGAGCATTGGAGT
The DNA here is from genome assembly GCF_002906115.3 of Quercus suber. NCBI lineage: Eukaryota > Viridiplantae > Streptophyta > Magnoliopsida > Fagales > Fagaceae > Quercus > Quercus suber. The sequence continues at coordinate 684,675 of NW_027069614.1, forward strand.
TCTTATTCACATTTGAGTGATTCCCAACTCCATGATTGGAATAAAGGTTTAACACCTTTACCAATTCACCAATTAATGCCATAGGATCTTGTGCTTGAGGCACAGGCACTTTTGGTTTATTTGCTCTCTTATCAGCTTGAAGCTTGTAACAGTTAGGACGAATATGTCCAGACTTACCACAATAATGACAAACCCACGCAGGTTTACCATGCATCTTGTCCTTAGATTTGGTAGGCTCCTTAGGTTTAGATTCTCTTAAGTCTACCCTAGTCTTCTTAGGTGGTGAAACTTCTACAGGTTTAACTACCTCACTCACAGGTGGTTTGACAGTATCACTCACAACCTCACTCACAGAAGGTCCAGAAGAAGAAGAAGGAACAAAAGTAGTGGAATGTGGTCCAGTATCAAAGATGCTTTCAACATATCCTAACCCAGTTTTATCAGAAGGATACTTTTGAACATTCAGCATGTGATCAAGTTTAGAACTAGCAGATCTAGCAACAGATAAATCATGTTCCAAAGTTCTAACTTTATCAAGCAAAAGCATATTCTCAGATTTAACATTATTCAAAAGTTCATTTGCATCAAACAGTTTAACAAGCAAATTTCTCTTTTCAAGCTCAAGAGAATCAATTTTCTTTAGGCCAAGATCAACTTTCATAGCATCCTTTGCAGCAATTTTGCAAAGTTTGTTATAGGCCTCTTGAAGATCTGCATCTTCAGAGAGTTCCCCATCAGAAGGGTTCTCTTCAGCAGATATGCCTTCATTGACTATAGCAGTAGCCGTGAAAGCAATGAAGTTTCCATCCTCGTCACCACCGGACTCATCATCAGAAACCTCATTATCACTAAGGGTTACAGCCATAGCTTTACCCTTAGTCCTTAAGAATGTAGGACATTCAGATTTCACATGACCATACCCTTGACAGCCAAAACACTGAGGACCCAAAGAGTTATTAGAAGATTGACCAGAATTTTCTCTAGGTTTTTCAAAATTGTTAACCTTAGTGGGATCATTCTTCCTAAAATTTCTAGGTTCAGCAGTGTAAGTACCTCTTGCCTTTCTATTTGTATTCCTAAGAAAGTTCTTAAAGTTTTTGGCAAGATAGGCAATCTCTGTAGCAGAGAGCTCATCATCAAATCCACCACCATCAACATCATCAACTGACTTAAGAGCCATTGATTTGGATTTGTTCACTTTAGGTAGGTCAGACTCATAGGATTGAAGAGATCCTACAAGCTCATCAACAGGGATGGAGTCCACATCCTTGCTTTCAGTTATGGCAGTCACTTTGGGTCTAAAGTCTTCAGTTAAAGATCTAAGAATCTTCCTAACAATCTTAGGTTGATCATAGATTTCACCCAAATTAAAAGCAGAATTAACAATATCATTCAGTTTGGCATAAAATTCATCAAAGGATTCATCATCAGACATCCTAATGTTTTCAAACCTAGAAGTTAATTGCTGCAGTTTGTTTATCTTAACTGCCTTTGTGCCTTCATGCACAGTTTGGAGGATTTTCCAAGCAGTATGAGCAACCTCAACATTAGAGATTCTCTTAAATTCCTCCATAGAAACAGCATTAAAGATAGCATTCATAGCTTTGCTATTGAAGCTTGCTGCTTCTTTTTCAGAAGTTTGCCACTCACTCACAGGAGTAGCGGGCTTCTCCCATCCGTATTCAACGGAATTCCAAACCCTTTCATCAATGGATTTCAGGAATGCTTTCATCCTTACTTTCCAATAGGCATAGTTGTTCCCATCAAAATGAGGAGGAACAAACAGAGAGTGTCCATGCTCCATGACAACAGGGGTCAAGGATCAGCTCAGAGATTAAAAATCTCAAACAAAAAGAGCTACCAGCTCTGATACCACTTGAACGGTTTTAGACCCCTTAAACACACAGATTGCGTAGCCTAGATTAATTAGCCAAGTTGTTACTTAGTCAAATTAAGCAATTCTAGGTTAAAACAATCCAAACAATCATATCAAGATATAATGCAGCGGAAAATAAATAACACAAGATATGATCACCCAGGAAACCACACGGTAAAAACCTGGGGAGGATTTGACCCACCGATCCTCAAGGCTAACCTGAATTCACTATGAAAGAATTGAAGTTCGTACAAAAGGACTACAAGCTCCCCGCTCGACTTCCTAATGCTACCCACCAGTAGAACTTCCTGACACGACCACGCGCAGGCTCCGAATCCACGGACTACTTCTTTCTTGAATTCCTCAATCAGCTACAAGCTCCCCGCTTGCTTTTCTTTTAAGTTCCAATGGTTGCAACAGTAATGATCTTCAAGATGTTGAAATCATCTCCACCATGAAAACCCTAAGTTTTGTGTAAAGGAAAGCTCCTCAAAGATCTCACACGAGATTCACACAAAACAGCAATGTATGAGCAACAATACAATATGGACAACCTTCAAAAACGTGGCTAGGGTTTTATTTATATACCTAGGGTAAAAACATAAAACCCTAAACGTTTAATGAAGTAGGGCTGAGTTGGAAATTCTGCAGAAAATTCAACCTGTGCGATTTTCGATCGATCGAGTCTATTCTTCGATCGATCGAGCCAGGCCGAGAGTCCCAAGTACTTCTGCAGCCACTCGATTCCAACTTTACAATATTAAACCAACTTTGAGCAAGTCTAAATAAGACTAAATACAATGTTTTGATCATGGTTTGCCAACATTACAAATTAGAGTTCTAAATACATAAAATCCTAAGACCTTAGAACCTAACAAACTCCCCCTTTGGCAATCCGTGACAAAACCCTAATTAACAGCTCAAAGTTTTACAAATAAAAAGCCCTTTACAAAGATAATGCTCATAAAATTCAATTCAGCCTAACTACTATCCATAGTTGCAAGTGTAGACAGCAGCTTAGTTGAATCAACCTGTATAATCCTGAAATACTCAACAAACGCATAAACGCATGTGTGACAGTAAAGAGTAAAACAACAGGTATAACATTCTTGTAAGATCCACACAACACAAAATAAAGACATATAAAAATGAACAAGTCATAAATATAAATCAATACGCAGTGAATCATAAAGCAACAAGAATCAATAAAAAATATCATGTATATCAATCAATGTTACTCCCCCTAACATGAATATCCCCAAAAATGATATACAAAGTGAAGCACATAGATACAATCTAAAACTCCACAAGCTCCTCTAAAACAGAAAAAACTCCCCCTAACAACAAAAACTCTACTACAGGTCAAAACTCCACTCCCCCTTTTTGTGACGGAATGCCAAAGGGCAATCACAAGTCGCCATCAAAAGGAGGTGGTGAGGGTGAATGAAGACGCGCAAGATCAGCTCGGAGAGCACGCATCTCATCCAGCAAGTCCACCAAAATCTGACCATGAGCCTGCTGAACAGTCATGACAGTCTCCAAAGTACGACGAACATCAAAGTCGGCCGAAGGAGGTGGAGGAACATCAGCAGCAGCAGCATCATCACCAACAGGAATAGGAATATCCTCACCAGCAATACCTGCAGAAGAAGAAGGAGGAGGTGCACTACTAGAGGGCTCAGATCTAGGGTGTTTAGAACCAGCTCGAAGATGAGCGGCCCTCTGTCTAAGAAAAGACGCACCTAAAGGTCCTATCACATGGACGGGCTCAGAGGAAGGAAAGTCATCAAGACCAAGAAAGAGAAGAATCCTATGAATGAAAATAGGATGAACAAGAGCATGAGCAGTAGATGAACTCCTATAAACTTCGTTCAAAGAACGAAGAAAAAGATGGGGAAAACTAATAGGAGCATCAGTAACAAGAGCGTACAGAAAAACACACCTCTCAAGAGGAATGGTGTGAACATGGGAAATAGGCCAGATCGAATGACAAGCTATCCGAAAGAACAGATAGTGCAACCCAGAGAGCTCAGCAGAAGTGATCCGAGGATCAGAACCCCACTGGACAGTAGTACCAGTGACGTATGACAAAACATCGCTAATCTCGGGAGACTCATCATAAGGATAGACAGGATGCTGGACCAAAGGTACCCCTAGAGCATCAGCCACTACCCGAGGAGTAATGGTGTACTCTACGCCTCGTATCCAACTCTTAACTAGAGTGTTGGAATCATAGACGCGGATAGAGATGTTCGAATAGAACTCTCTAATCAAGGCAGAAGGTGGAGGAGGATCAGAAACATCCACCAAGGGTAACCAACCCCGACGCTCAAAATTTGCCCTAATGGCAGGATCAAGCTCATCTAACAGCACAGAACGCTCAGCCCAAATCTTTCTCTTAACGGTCAGTTTCTCAAAAGTCTCTTGGTTTTCCTCACTCGGAAACCTCTCACTATCAAAGGATGGAGGGGGTGAAGGAGAAGGTGAGGGAACACTCCTACGGGCTCTAGTTTTCCTAGGCATAGTGCTAAGGAAAGGACAGAGACACAAAGAGAAAAACACAAAGAAACAAGAGAAAACAAAACCAAGGGCAGACTGCAAATTAGCACAATAAATAATATAGAACAAAAATCTATATGATGCATGAACAATAAAATGTTGTGATGCATGATCTAAATGCAGTGACAAATTAAGTTTAATTGAGAGTAATTGGACAAAATTGGCTTGAACAAGGAATTTCTATCAAAAATCCCAAAAATTTGAAAAACCACTTGAAAATTTTGCAACAAATTGATGAATTGAGCATTACAAAACACAGCACATAGATTATAATGCTTAATTACACCAACACAACAAGCCAATTTCATCAAATTCTACCCAATTTAACAAAAGCCCCAATTCGGATCAAGAACAAACCCTAGAATTTTCAATTTTTCACAAAACACAAAATTGATCAAATTAACCACCAAGGATCATTAATATAATGTGTCCCCACAAAAACCCAATGATCAATTTCATAAAATAAGGTTTGAATCAACAGAAAATCCAAAAAGAATAAAGTCCGAAAATTACCCTTAAATGCATGGATTTATGCATGAAATAATGAAAATAACATCAAAAGGAAGGGCAAAAGAGTCTTACCGGCTTGAGGAAAGAGAGATTTTGCAAAAACAACGGAGGAAAACGACAAAAATCCTGAGGTGTGGAGCCTAGCCAACGCGGAGAGAGAGAAAAGTTTGAAAAAAATTTGAATAGCACCTTTGAAAAAGTCAGAACTGAACTTTTAAAAAGCTTTTCCACGATATTCGATCGATCGAAAAATACATTCGATCGATCGAAAAGCACAGTCATTTTAAGACAAATGAGAGCACTTTTTCGATTGATCGAAAAATAGGTTGGATCGATCGAAATGGGCAGAGGCTCACTAAATTTTGGAAAAATCACAGTTTTTGAAAGACACAAGCCGAATTTTGAAAATAACTCCTCAAAGCATTAAATTGAAGAAACAAAATGCATGAGTATGAGATGGAATGCTTTTTCAAAAACCCAAAATTTTGAACCCAATATTCTTAAACAAATTGCAATCAACCTCCCATTATATTTTCTCAAGCAACAAATATGTTGTGCATAAATCTCAAGATATTTTCAAACTTGGTTGGTCAGACCAAAAACACACACTAGCATGTACAGTGTTTAACAAAGAGTAACTTGTGTCGTGTGTGATACTAGCAAAAACTTGAGATACATGTGAGGTGATATGTGAATAGCAATCAATCACAAAGTCTACAAAATTCATCACATAGAATTCAAAAGAGACTATCACCTAAAGAGTTACATCCTATAACTCCCACATCTCCTAGAACAAAAGCTTGCAATCATGTAAGTTTCTTGTATTTTTGCCTCTTATTTGCATGAGATGGCATTCAGCCTAATAGTACACACCGGTTTGAATTAAGTGAATTGGCATCAAGCCTAATAGTACACACCAGTTTTAATTTATTTTGAGGCTACACCTTATGTTCTTTTTGTGCATGTGCTACACTTTCTCGAGCACAGAATCTTATGATATGCACTAAGGTGTTCATGATTGGCTAGTGAACAGTGGTGAGATGGTTATTTATGCCTTTCTCAAAAGGATCAAGTCCGACAGTCAAATAACATGTGACTTCAAGATTAAGACAAAGTGATAAACACCATAAACATCTTTCCCACACAACATGCACTACAAAGCTCAAACTAGTAAAGTGCAATAAAGTAAGCTCATCCAAGCTAAACAAGGTACATAAGACATGTTATGTGTAAATAAATTGACCAACCTTGTTTTTCAAAAATCAAGAACATTATGTTCAACATAAATTTTGCTTCCTCCTTTTCCTTTTTTTTTTTTTTTTTTTTTTTTATTTAAAGGAAAACAAATAAATCCTAGAATGAAATGCATGAATGTAATGCAATGCAAGTCCTAGAACAAAGAAAACACAAAAAAAAAAAAAAAACAATGGTCACAAAAGAATAGAGCAATGAAGCACAAGGACCATGTCAGAAAGACTCAAGTATTTCGAGTCTTTTGCATCCAAAACTTTTTAGATGCACCATGAGCATTGGAGTTCTTATTCACATTTGAGTGATTCCCAACTCCATGATTGGAATAAAGGTTTAACACCTTTACCAATTCACCAATTAATGCCATAGGATCTTGTGCTTGAGGCACAGGCACTTTTGGTTTATTTGCTCTCTTATCAGCTTGAAGCTTGTAACAGTTAGGACGAATATGTCCAGACTTACCACAATAATGACAAACCCACGCAGGTTTACCATGCATCTTGTCCTTAGATTTGGTAGGCTCCTTAGGTTTAGATTCTCTTAAGTCTACCCTAGTCTTCTTAGGTGGTGAAACTTCTACAGGTTTAACTACCTCACTCACAGGTGGTTTGACAGTATCACTCACAACCTCACTCACAGAAGGTCCAGAAGAAGAAGAAGGAACAAAAGTAGTGGAATGTGGTCCAGTATCAAAGATGCTTTCAACATATCCTAACCCAGTTTTATCAGAAGGATACTTTTGAACATTCAGCATGTGATCAAGTTTAGAACTAGCAGATCTAGCAACAGATAAATCATGTTCCAAAGTTCTAACTTTATCAAGCAAAAGCATATTCTCAGATTTAACATTATTCAAAAGTTCATTTGCATCAAACAGTTTAACAAGCAAATTTCTCTTTTCAAGCTCAAGAGAATCAATTTTCTTTAGGCCAAGATCAACTTTCATAGCATCCTTTGCAGCAATTTTGCAAAGTTTGTTATAGGCCTCTTGAAGATCTGCATCTTCAGAGAGTTCCCCATCAGAAGGGTTCTCTTCAGCAGATATGCCTTCATTGACTATAGCAGTAGCCGTGAAAGCAATGAAGTTTCCATCCTCGTCACCACCGGACTCATCATCAGAAACCTCATTATCACTAAGGGTTACAGCCATAGCTTTACCCTTAGTCCTTAAGAATGTAGGACATTCAGATTTCACATGACCATACCCTTGACAGCCAAAACACTGAGGACCCAAAGAGTTATTAGAAGATTGACCAGAATTTTCTCTAGGTTTTTCAAAATTGTTAACCTTAGTGGGATCATTCTTCCTAAAATTTCTAGGTTCAGCAGTGTAAGTACCTCTTGCCTTTCTATTTGTATTCCTAAGAAAGTTCTTAAAGTTTTTGGCAAGATAGGCAATCTCTGTAGCAGAGAGCTCATCATCAAATCCACCACCATCAACATCATCAACTGACTTAAGAGCCATTGATTTGGATTTGTTCACTTTAGGTAGGTCAGACTCATAGGATTGAAGAGATCCTACAAGCTCATCAACAGGGATGGAGTCCACATCCTTGCTTTCAGTTATGGCAGTCACTTTGGGTCTAAAGTCTTCAGTTAAAGATCTAAGAATCTTCCTAACAATCTTAGGTTGATCATAGATTTCACCCAAATTAAAAGCAGAATTAACAATATCATTCAGTTTGGCATAAAATTCATCAAAGGATTCATCATCAGACATCCTAATGTTTTCAAACCTAGAAGTTAATTGCTGCAGTTTGTTTATCTTAACTGCCTTTGTGCCTTCATGCACAGTTTGGAGGATTTTCCAAGCAGTATGAGCAACCTCAACATTAGAGATTCTCTTAAATTCCTCCATAGAAACAGCATTAAAGATAGCATTCATAGCTTTGCTATTGAAGCTTGCTGCTTCTTTTTCAGAAGTTTGCCACTCACTCACAGGAGTAGCGGGCTTCTCCCATCCGTATTCAACGGAATTCCAAACCCTTTCATCAATGGATTTCAGGAATGCTTTCATCCTTACTTTCCAATAGGCATAGTTGTTCCCATCAAAATGAGGAGGAACAAACAGAGAGTGTCCATGCTCCATGACAACAGGGGTCAAGGATCAGCTCAGAGATTAAAAATCTCAAACAAAAAGAGCTACCAGCTCTGATACCACTTGAACGGTTTTAGACCCCTTAAACACACAGATTGCGTAGCCTAGATTAATTAGCCAAGTTGTTACTTAGTCAAATTAAGCAATTCTAGGTTAAAACAATCCAAACAATCATATCAAGATATAATGCAGCGGAAAATAAATAACACAAGATATGATCACCCAGGAAACCACACGGTAAAAACCTGGGGAGGATTTGACCCACCGATCCTCAAGGCTAACCTGAATTCACTATGAAAGAATTGAAGTTCGTACAAAAGGACTACAAGCTCCCCGCTCGACTTCCTAATGCTACCCACCAGTAGAACTTCCTGACACGACCACGCGCAGGCTCCGAATCCACGGACTACTTCTTTCTTGAATTCCTCAATCAGCTACAAGCTCCCCGCTTGCTTTTCTTTTAAGTTCCAATGGTTGCAACAGTAATGATCTTCAAGATGTTGAAATCATCTCCACCATGAAAACCCTAAGTTTTGTGTAAAGGAAAGCTCCTCAAAGATCTCACACGAGATTCACACAAAACAGCAATGTATGAGCAACAATACAATATGGACAACCTTCAAAAACGTGGCTAGGGTTTTATTTATATACCTAGGGTAAAAACATAAAACCCTAAACGTTTAATGAAGTAGGGCTGAGTTGGAAATTCTGCAGAAAATTCAACCTGTGCGATTTTCGATCGATCGAGTCTATTCTTCGATCGATCGAGCCAGGCCGAGAGTCCCAAGTACTTCTGCAGCCACTCGATTCCAACTTTACAATATTAAACCAACTTTGAGCAAGTCTAAATAAGACACCATACAATGTTTTGATCATGGTTTGCCAACATTACAAATTAGAGTTCTAAATACATAAAATCCTAAGACCTTAGAACCTAACAAACTTTTTTTTTCTTTTTTAAGCACAAACTTCATGCTGGCCAAATCTTGAATTTCGGCCGATATTTATCGAAATGTCCCAAAACACCCGAAATGACTTGAAATTTTTTCAAAGTGGAATAGGAACACCCTGGATTAAATTCCTGGAGTCGCCACTGAGTACAAGCACCCACCCTTATTTTTCTTTAAACTTCAATGACAGTAACTAAGTTGATCATCAAGGTGTAGATAACATCTCCTCCTTGAAAACCCTAAGCTTTGTGTAAAGGAAAGCTCCTCTAGATCTCACAAGAGATTTACACAAAATAGCAATATGAGCAACAAGGACTGCACTCCAAAACGTGGCTAGGGTTTTCTTTATATACTAGGAGAATTAGATCTAAAATCCTAATCCTTAATGGGCTTGGGCTGAGTTGGAAATTCTGTAGAAAAAACATTATGCCCGATTTTCGATCGATCGAGTCTAAGCTTCGGTCAATCGAGCGAGGCCGAAAGTCACTAATACTTTTTGCAGCCACTCGATTCCAACTTTACATAAATGGACAACTTTGAGCAAGCCTATAACAAGACTAAACAACCTGTTTTGATCATGGTTTGCCAACAATACAAATTAGAGTTCTAAATACATAAATTCCTAAATCTTTAGAACCTAACAATGTATAATGGATAAATCTATCTGATTGAGATTGATTATGCCACCCAACAAAATTTTTTTATTCCACAGCTACCTGCATGTATGAGACAGGGCCGTTAATTAATTGTGCTACTTGTATGTGGGATTAAATTGAATCATCCTTTGATATATAATTAAGATACCCTTTTTAAAGTGGGTATTATTCCTAGTTCATCAACTACTTGTTGTTGTCAACCTGTTATATTAAGTTTATGTTTCCGTGTGCAGCGTGTGAAGTCAGTTACAAAAGCCTCTTTCATTTATCATCAAAACAATATGAAAGAGACCGCTGAAGGCTTATTTGCTAATACCAAATCTAATCTTCGGAATGCGGCGAGAGATTGGCTAATTCGCACAGCAGAAGGATGCTCTATTGTGGCAGTTCTAATGGCTACAGTTGCCTTTGCGGCAGCCTACACAATACCAGGAGGTCCTAATCAGAATACTGGTGTTCCAGTCCTTCTCAATGATCCTTTCTTTGTGGTTTTCACAGCAACTGATGTACTCTCACTTGCATGCGCTTTGACTTCAGTGGTAATGTTTCTTTCAATCCTCACAGCACCATTTCGATTGGAAGACTTCAAGCATTCCCTTCTTAACAAGCTCATGCTAGGCGTCACATTTCTGTTTTTCTCCGTTGTAATGATGACGATATCATTTTCTACAACAATCTTCCTCATGATACGTACTAAAGAAAGGTTGACAAAAATTATCCTCTATTCCCTTTCTTTCCTTCCAGTCGGCATCTTTGCACTGGCATATCTCCCGCTCTATCTTTCTCTATCAAAGACTTACAAGTACTTGCTGAAGAAAATTATAGAGGCATTTCCTTGCCGTTATTGGTTTCCTGCCATGTCTAAGAACACCAGCATGTACTACAGCGATCAAAAACTTGAAATCCGTAGTTCCTCCATTCACCTTCAAGGTGGGACAAATAATAACTTCAATCGAGACAACCCAGAGGGAGGGGACTTTTGTTCGCAGAATACATCACAGGCCGTACAATGTTCTGTTGAAGAAAGCCAAATTGTTATACTTACGGAAAAGCAGTCTTAATATAATATTTATAGGAATTCTTCGTGGGCACAAGAGTGACAAACACTAGTGTTGATGTGTATATTAACTCTTGAACTTATGTCTACTGTAATATTGTTTGGTCTCTACGGCAACCATGAAGAAAAATAAACTATAAGTTCAAAGATGTTTGCCCCTGACTCAAATTGAGAAAAGTATCTAATACTATATATAATAGCAGAAGCCTTTAAAGAGGTGCTAACACATTAGGAAAAAAGACTCCTTAAAATGCTGCGATATTTAAGTTAAAAAGGCGATAAATTACAATGTTTGGCAACACTACAACCGTTTAAAAACCTCTCATTATAAATAACAAAAAAATAACTAGTTGAAATTAAAGGGGAGAGAGAGAGAGAGAGAGAGAGAGGCGACGAGGAAATGGGGAAAGAAGCAGAGAGAGAGAAAGATACGATACACACAGAGATAGAAATAGAGGGATGCAATGAGGCCTGGGATACAGAGAGAGAAGCAGAGAAGAGAAAGAGGCAGAACAGTAAAGAGTACATTAATTGGGCATAAGAAATCAAAACACGATTACTGTCAGTTTTTTTGCTGCCATCCATTCCCTCGCCAGACTCAAGACACTGAAACCGCAGGCACACAGAGGAATTGATATTGAAGGAGAGAAATCTAAGTGCCATTAACTTCGTCAATCAGGCCATTTACTTGCCATCATCAGATCGCTAAAACAGCCACCAGTTATTTTTTTCCCCTTTCTTATATTTGGGTTGAACGGTTTTTAGACCCCTTAACCCAACCAGATTAACCTAGTTAATTAGCCAAGTAATTACCTTAATCAAATTATGTCAAACTAGGTTATCACAATCAAATAATCATATCAAGAATATAAAGTAACAGAAAAGTAAATAACACAATGATATGATGACCTAGGAAATCACACAGTAAAAACCTGGGGAAGATTTGACCTAGCTATCCTCAAGGTAAACTTGAATCCACTATCTTGAAAGAATCGAAGTTCATACAATAAGACTTACAAGCCCCCACACTCAACTTCTTATTGCTACCCACCAATAGAACTTACTGACACGACCACGTGCAAGCTCCGAGACCACGGACTCCTTCTTTCTTGGATTCTCCAGCAAATACAAGCACACACGCTTGGTTTTCTTTAAGCTTTAATGGCGGCAACTGAGTTGATCATCAAGGTGTAGATAACATCTCCTCCTTGAAAACCTTAAGTTTTGTGTAAAGGAAAGCTCCTCTAGATCTCATAAGAGATTTACACAAAACAGCAATATAAGCAACCTCTAAAACGTGGCTAGGGCTTGTCTTGTATACCTAGGGCAAAAACATAAAACCCTAAACATTTTAGGAGTTAAGGCTGAGTTAGAATTATGCAGTAAAAACACATCTTACCCGATTTTCGATTGATCGAGCCTAAGCTTCGATCGATCGAACCAGGCCGAGAAGCACTATTAAATCCTGCATCAGTTTATTCCAACTTTACATAAATATTACAACTTTGAGCACGTCTAAACAAGACTAAATAACCTGTTTTGATCATGGTTTGCCAACAATACAAATTAGAGTTCTAAATACATAAATTCCTAAATCTTTAGAACCTAACAAACTTCCCCTTTGGCAATCTGTGACAAAACACAAATTAAAGTTCAAAGTTTACAAATAAAATAGCCCTTTAAATAACAAATCCAATCCTAACTACTATCCATTAGTTGCAAGTACAAACAGCAGCTCAATTGAATCAACCTGTATTTCCTGAAATACTCAACAAACGCATAAACGCATGTGTGGAAAATACAAGTAAACAAAATAAATTCTTGATTTCACAAAAAAAAAAAAAAAACAAAATAAAGAAATATATCAAATGAATACCTCAGAAAATATAAGTCAATAAGCAGTGAAACAAGAAACACAATAAATGTATCTCCCCCTAACATGAATAGCCCAACAAAAATACATCTAGAGCCAAAAGAATGTAAATACAAGGTACAGCTCCTAGATACAATCTAATCACCACAGGCTCTAAAGAATCACAAAACTTCCCCTATCAGCAAAAACTCTACAAGCAAATCCAGAATCTACTCCCCCTTTTTGTGACGGAATGCCAAAAGGCAATCACAATCCATCATCAAAAGGAGGTGGCGTAGGAGATCGTCTAGAATGCGCCAACTCTGCACGCAAGGCATGAACCTCATCGAGCACGTCCACCAAAATCTATCCATGAGCCGCCTGAATGGTCAAGACATGATCCAACATACATCGAATGTCTGAATCATTCGAAGTAGTCGGTGGAGGAACATCAGCATCAGCAGCACCAGCAGCACCAGACGCCTCAGCTGAGCAGTACCTGAGAAAGAAGAAGGAGGGGGAACAGCTCCAGCAGACTCAACACGAGGAGCTCTCATATGAGCAGCCCTCTGCTTAAGGAAGGTGGCACCTATGGGACCAGTAATATGAACGGGCTCAGACACGGGGAAACCAGCTAACCCTAAAAACAACAAAATCCTATGGATGAAAATAGGATAGACAAGAGCATGACCAACAACGCTACTCCTATGAATCTTGTTCAAAGAATGAAGAAACAGATGAGGAAAAGAAATAGAAGCACCAGACACAACGGCATACAGAAACACACATCTCTCAATAAGGATTGTGTGGGGATAAGAGGTAGGCCACAAAGAATGACATGCTATCCTAAGAAAAAGATAGGTAGACTTAGGAAGCTCAGCGAACGTGATCTGAGGATCAAAACCCCACTGGATAGATGATCCAGTGATGTATGACATGATGTCATCTAAGGGTGGAGTATCCTTATAAGGATAGTCAGGCTGCCTAACAACGGGGACCCCAAGAGCCTCAGCCACTACCCTAGGGGTAATGGTGTACTCAACATCTCGTATCCAACTCCTAACAAGGGTGTTGGAATCATAAACGTGGTAAAAGAGGTTCAAATAGAACTCTTTAATGAGGGCGGTCGGAGGTGGATGATTTATCTCCAACAAGGACAACCAACTAGGAGCACAGAACGCTCAGCCCGAATCTTTCTCCTACTGTTTAACTTATCAAAGACGTCTCTGCTTTTGGCATCCTTAAACAACTCAACCCTAGAGGGTGACACAAAAGAAGAGGAAGGAGTCTTATGAGCTCTAGTTTTCCTAGGCATGGTGCTAAAGAAAGGACAAGGACACATAGCAGGACCAAAAAGAACAAAAAGGAAAAACCAAGGGCAGACTGCAAGTTAGCACAAAACAGATATAGAACAAAATGCTATATAATGTATGAACAATTTAAATGTCATGATGCATGTTCTAATGCAGTGAAACTAGGTTCAATTTAAGTTCAAATTCACAAAATTGGCATGAGCATAGAGTTTCTAACTAAAACCCCAAAAATTTGAAAAACCACTTGAATGTTTTGAAGAAATTTGACCAATTGATCATCACACAAGTTAGAAAACATATTAGTATGATCAATTACATCAATCCAACAAGCCAATTTCATCAATTTCAACCCAATTGAACAAAATCCCCAAATCGGGTTCAATACAAGCCCTAGAATTTTTAAACTTTCACAAAACCTCAAATTGATCAAATTAACCATCATAGATCATGAATATATCAATGTAACAACAAAACCCATTGATTAATTTCACAAAATAAGGCTTGATAAAACAAAAATCCCAATTTATGCATAGTTCAAAAATTTACCCAAATACCATGAATTAATGCATGAAAACATGAAAAACAATGCAAAAGAAAGAGTAATATGGACATACCGGCTTATGGAGAGAGAAACCTTGCAAGAAATTTGGAGGAAAACTGACAAAAAATTTGTTGTGGAGCCTTGCCAAGTCGGAGAGCGAGAAAAGGTTTTGAAAAGTTTTTGAAAAAGTGGTTTGAACAATTCAAATATGAATTTTTAAAAAAAACCTGATTCATGATATTCGATTGATCGAAAAACAGTTTCGACCAATCAAAACAGACAGAGGCTCATAGAAATTTTTAATCACAAATTCGATTGATCAAAAAACAGATTCGATCGATCGAAATTGTAAAAAAAAAAAGAGTTTTTGAAAAAACACCAGAATTTTGATGCAACTCTCCTCAAAGCATTGAAAAATGAGTATGACATGCATGAGTATGAGATGAAAATTTTTTCAAAAACCCAAGATTTAAACCCAATGCTCCCAATCATATAGATTTCAAACAATCTCCCTTTTTAACCCTCAAGCAACAAATCAATTGTGTATACAACTCAAGGTATTTTCAGACTTGGTTGGTCAAACCAAGAACACACACAATAACATGTACAATGTTTAGCAAAAAGTAACTTGTGTAGTGTGTGTAATTAGCAAAAACTCGAGATACATGTAAGGTGATATGTGAATAGCAATCAATCACAAAGTCTATAAAATCCATCACATAGAATTCAAAAGAGACTATCACCTAAAGAGTTATATCATGTAACTCTCACATCTCTTAGAACATAAGCTTGCAATCATGTAAGTTTCTTGAATTTTGCCTCATATTGTACACACAGATTTTAGTTATGTGATTTGGCATCAAGCCTAATAGTACACACCAATTTTAATCATGTGACTTGGCATTAAGCCTAATAATACACACCAATTTTAATTATTAAGAAATTAAACCAAGGCTACACCTTATGTTTTTTTTGTGCATGTGCTACACTTTCTCGAGCACAGAATCTTACGATATGCACTAAGGTGTTCATAATTGGCTAGTGAATAGTGGTGAGATGGTTATTTATACCTTTCTCAAAAGGATCAAGTTCGATAGTCAAATAACATGTGACTTCAAGATTAAGACAAAATGATAAACACCATAACTATCTTTTCCACACAACATGCACTACAAAGTTTCAACTAGTTAAGTGCAATAAATAAGCTCATCAAAGCTAAACAGGTACAAAGACATGTTATGTGAAAATAAATTGACCAACCTTGTTTTCAAAAACCAAGTGAGAGAATGCAAAACACAATTTTTTCCTTTTCCCTTTTTTTTTTTTTTTTTTTTTTTTTTTTTAAAAAAAAAAATCCTAGAATGAAATGCNAACCCAAATCTCCAATTTTTTTCCTCAACCCAGACCAAACAAAATCATCAATCACAAACAAAATAAAAAATCACCAATCATAAACAAGCACAACGTCAGTGAGTTGGGTTGGCAAAAGGGGTGGGTCGGCGAGCTCCATGGGTTTCCTAGTTAGGTACCCAATATCCACGAGCAAACACAACCATGAGCAAGCACTCCGATTGAAGGGCATGGGTCTGAGGTGGATGGCGGCATAGGTTTGAGGCTGATCGGCAATTTGGGATGGCTGGTGGGTCGATGACGTTGAGTTTTGGTGGTGGCGACGTTGATGATGAGTTGAGCCAGTGGTGGTAAGTAGAGTGAGTTTAAGAGATCGGAGTTGAGAGAGACGAGCTTCAGAGATGAGAGAGAGAGAGAGAGAGAGAGAGAGAGAGAGAGAGAGAGAGGCACAGTGTGATAAAAGAATAAAAAAAAAGGAGCAAGTGGTATTATGTTAATCATCGAGCAGAATAAAATAATATTTTTTTGTTTAGCTCTCATGAACAATGCACATCTATCTATAAATGTGCACTGTAGCAATGGAGCTAAAAAAAAAAAAAAAGATTTAGCTCCACTACTGGAGCATGATTTTGGTGTTTGAGGAGCTAAAATATAACAATATGCCAATATAGCACCACTGTTGTGAGTGCTCTAAGCAGAGAATAGAAGAAGCAAATGAAATAAAAATAAAAATAAAGAATTCAAGGATACGTGAGTATGAAACATAGAGCACAATTAAAAAAAAAAAATTAAAACTCATTATTCTCAATAATTATACACATTTTAAAACATAAAAATAAAATAAAAACCCATCCAAATCAATGGATGTCATAGTTATCAAACCACACTGAGGCATTCAATAAACCAGATTTCTCAATAAAACCAAAACAAAGCACTTTTCTTTTTCATTTTTTTTTTTGGGCTAAATCTCCAAAACCTATAAAGAGAAAACCACATAATGACCAACCACATCTCCTTTTCAAAATCATTGCTTTCTTCCCCACTCAAATTTCTCATCATCCAAACACACTAAGGCACAACTAAAACATCCACACAAGAAATTTTCTTAGCAAGGAAAGTGAGAAATTTCATTTTTACCATTACGCACCCTTAACGTGATGGTTATTCTACAAGTATAAGTACTTGTAAGATGTGAGAAATAAGAGTAAAGGTTCAAATTTCTAAAAGAAAACTTCATATACATACCCTTGTATAATTAAAGTAGATTATAGGAAAATTTTATCGCCTGCCTAAGTTCATCATAACTTTTGAGAGAAGTTTGTCATACTTGTTATTTATTACTTGTTACCACCCTGAGTAACAATCGTACAATGACGAAAACCTTGGCAGTCTACAACCTTACAATGACCTTCTTTTCCCTATCTGGTGTGCCTCGGGAACTAGTTCTTAAATTCTAATATGCATTAGCACATTGCTTTTGTCAGTAAGCCTTATCTTTTTTCTATTTCTTCTTTTCTCTTTCCCTTTTCTTCCCAAAAAACAATCATAAATGTTGGGAAATTTAGACTCCGATTGATAGAATTAACAAGTTTTAAACTGTTAATTAGATTTATTATGAATAAAACTTGTTAAAACAAACAAACATCAATATCATGTCAAAATCATGCAGGGAAAAAATAAATAAGACAAGATATGATGACCTAGGAAAACTAATGAAACCAACCAGTTTCACAGTAAAAAACCTTGGGGAAACCGTCACGAAAAGCAATCCACTATAGTAAAGAGAAGTTTCAGATCTAGTACAAAACCTTTGTCCCTAGACTCTACAATCCCCGTAGATGAACTCACAATAAAAACCTTCTATCGCTTCAGAACCTCTAAACTCTTCAATATATGAATGACACCCTTTAATGATGCACGAATCCCAGTACGTGACTAACCAATTGCACGGATTCCAGTACACAACTTCAATCACCAACTAGAAGAAGATGTTGGCTACAAAGTTCTTCACTTCCTCAATAATGAAGATCAAGAAGCACTTGGTTACAAAATCCTAAGGTGCAAAGACGCAGTAGCTTCTTTCAAAGAGAATAAGGCATCGGTTACCTTTTGCATAAGTTCACCTTGTATTTTCTTATACGACGACCTCTAAAATAAGCCTTATATAGGTCTAGGGTTGTGAGAAAAGAAACCCTACACAAATACATAAGCTTGGCCCAAAAATCATATTTGAAAATTCTGATTTCTGTAACCTCGATAGATACCTCGATCGATTAGGAGGTGTCAAGCTTTAAACTTCGACAGATACAACTATCGAGAAGTTATCGATGAGGTGTCGAGGGGACAGAAGATTTCTCGATCGATCCACCAAGTATCGAGAAGGTGTTAAGATTACGATAATAGTCAACTAAAGGGCTCGATAGATAGCTAACTGTCAGGAGGTGTTGAGCAGCTATTGGGCTATCTGTCCGCAGGTGTCGAGCAATCTGTCCAACTTTAATGAGTAGCTTTTCTTCACTTGTTTCTTGGTCCAATCTTCATGGCTTTAATAATAGACTTGAATAACATGTTTCTTGAAGTATTAAACATATCCTAGATCTACCTAATTACAAGTAAAGTGCATTTTGTCAAAGGATTAGCCAATTACACAAAATATGTCCTTAACATTCTCTCTTTTTGGCAATCTGTGACAAAACCATAACAAACAAATGAACATATGAGAGAAGTCATAAATCACTCAACTCATATTCACTTGTTGAATAAAATAAAATCTATCCTAAGACAAACTCTTGAAAAATTTTGCAAGAAGAGAGTTTATGGCAAGTAGACTTTGACAACCTGTATTTCTAAAACACTTTAAACAAAACTCATCAAGGCGTCTTTGTGTGAAACAGAAATAATAAATTGCATAAAAGTAAAAAGAAACTTATATATAAAGAGAGAAAAGAAACAACACATGTAAAGGTAGGTAAAGAAGACATACATCATCACAAATATATCAAAGATAAGCACAATGTATGTAAACATGGTCACAAGACCGGTGTACAAGAACAAGGAAGTAAGCACTCCCCCTAACAAGATGAAACACATCTCCCTCTTACAGAGGCATGTATTTCTCTCCCTAACATGTAGAATCTTCGAAAAAAACCATATATTCTCTACAATTTCTCCCCCTTTTTGTCATGATTGACAAAGGGTATAAGAAGCTAGAAAACTTCACCTAAGAAACATAAAGAATCCAT
Organism: Quercus suber; assembly: GCF_002906115.3. NCBI lineage: Eukaryota > Viridiplantae > Streptophyta > Magnoliopsida > Fagales > Fagaceae > Quercus > Quercus suber. Next base: position 703,930 of record NW_027069614.1, read on the forward strand.
AAAAATGCATGAATGTAATGAAACAAGATGCTATGGATGACAAGATAAAAGAAGGATGCAAAACATGTGAAAAACACATCTCTCAACAAGAAAAACAATGTTAAGCACATAGATTCCAAAAAAAACACACACACACACTAAACAAGTCTAACCAATTTTATATTTCAAAAACAAGTCAAGATAGTTTAGTGAGCATACATTAACACATGTAAAACCTTGTGATGGCCAAATCACATTGTACCTGCACATGTATCAAGAGTAGCAAAGAATATTGCGTGTTGTGTGAAAAACATCGCAAAATTGTATAAGTGTATACATGTTATGACGATTTGAGATATGAGAAAGTCACTTTAACTCACACACAATCATAACTATTTGATGGGGACTATCACCTTTGAGGTACATCCTATAACTCCCACATCTCCTAAAATACATGCTTACAATCATATTTAAAGCATTTTTAATCTTTTTACTTTTTATTTTCTTTGCATATTTTCTTTTATTTAGCATATCATGCATAGGCATATAAGAGAGAGAAAAGAAATATCCAATGATATTTGACATTCCAATTTTGCTATGCTGAAGCACACAAATGTCATTGACACTACACTTTTGCTATGCTGAAGCATACAGATGTCTTTCATCATTGGCGGGCAACAGTGGTGAGATGGTTATTTATGCCTTTCTCTTAGGATTTTCTAGTCCTACTTGTCAAAAAGAGTGATACGAGTGTTAAGTTCAAGAGATAACTTAATCTTACTCATCACAAACAAGAGCCATAAAGCTCACTTGCTTAGTTGTGTAGAAGAATGCTCATCTAAGTTACAAAAGATACAAAGTTTAGAAAATTTTGTTTCAATGGCCATCCAAGGTACACAAGACCAAAGTACACAAACACACACTTTTTGTATTTTTCTGATTTTTCCTTTTTATTTTAATTTTGAAAACAAAACAAAATAAAAACTAAACAACCAAACAAAAAGAGACAAACAACATGAAAGAAGAAAGAAATATGCATATGCATGAAGGCATGATAGAAAGATGCAGATGCATGAAAGCATGATTCCAAAAACAGATAAGAAATTAAGCAAAGAGAGTCCTACTTTAGATAGAAAGAAATAAAGCAGAGGACAAACAGAAAAGACAATTAAGTCTTAGGCTCTTTTCTCACCTACACAGCACGAGTCTTGGGCAGTGAAAATGAAAAGGCACATGTCCTAGTATGTCTACTAAAGGACATAGAAGAATTAAAATTCTTCTAAAATTGAGTTAAAAAGCTTAAACTTTTAATAACTCTCCAAACAAAGGTGTAGGTCTTGAGAGGAAACCTGTGACCGTTTGGATAATTGCTTATGAGGATACAACCTAAAGCAATTAGGACGAATGTGTCCAAAAGCACCACAATAGTGACAAACATAAGGTCTAACAAAGGATTTAGATTTCATACCTTTAATACCTTTCTTAGATTGGGGCACAAAGACTGTCTTTAATCTAGAAGTCGTGGAAGAGAAGGGGCTAGAGGAAACAACATATCCCAAGCTAGTCTTATCAAAACTAGGTTTTTGAGCACTCAAGATCTCATCAAGCTTTGCACTAGACATCTTCTCTATTTGAGTTATAGCCTGACTAAGCTTAACTTCAAGATTCTTGACTTTCTCTTCTAATGAGGCATTCTCCACAACAAGAGTCTCAACTAATTTTGTAGTCTCATCTAGCTTGACTAACAGATCAGTTTTTTTAGTTTTTACCTCATTAAACTCTTTTCTACAAAGATGAAAAGTTTTTTCGTATTTTATGAATTCAGTGCATAGCTTATCATAGGCTTCTTGAAGGGTCATTTTCTTAGGTACTTCATCATCAGAAGAATCCTCACTGTTACTAACACTCTTCACAATCACCTTATCGGTTGAGGCAGCAAAGGCCATAACTTGACGACATTCATCCACAAACTTATCAGAAGAGTCATCCTTAGTATCACTCCAGGTAGCAACCAACCGTTTATCTTTTGACTCCTTGGTCTTTTCCTTCATGAGGTAGTTTGGGCACTTTATCCTCATATGACCAAAACCTTTGCACTCATGGCATTGGATGAAGGTTTCTTATTCTTGCCCTTCCTAGAGGATTTAAATTTTTTAAGAGATTTGCCCTTATCCTTTTTCCTAAACTGAAGAAGCTTGATAATCTCATCAGTTATGAAGATTAGATCCTCATCCTCATCTTTACTTTCATCTTCATCTTCAAAGTCCTCAATCTCTTCCTCTATACCCTTGAGAGCTATGTTTTTACTCTTTCCACCTTTTCCTATTGAGCCTAATCCCATCTCATAGGTTTGAAGGTTTCCTACAAGCTTAGTCAAAGGAATTTGATCAATATCCTTTGCTTCTTCAATGGCAGTGATCTTGACATGGAATCTTTCAGGTAAAGACCTAAGGATTTTCCTAACAATTTTGGATTCTGCTATAAATTCTCCAAGGTTAAAAGCAGAATTCACAATATCCATGAGTTTAGCATAGAACTCATCAAAGGTCTCATCCTCCTCCATCCTTATTTCTTTAAAACTGCTAATAAGTCTTTGAAGCTTCACAATCTTTACTATCTTGGTACCTTCATAAGTGGTCTCAAGAATGGTCCATGCTTCTTTGGCAACTTCCGTGGATGATATTTTCTTGAATTCTTCATTGGTCACCCCACAGAACAAAGCATTCAAGGCCCTGCTGTTGAAATTTGCCACTATGATTATTACATCATCTCAATCCATCGGTGCTTCCTTTGGCTTAATCCAGGCAACTTCAACAGCTTGCCATACCTGGTCACCTTGAGCCTGTAAAAAAACTTTCATACGAACTTTCCAGTACGCATAATTAATTCATCAAATAAAGGAGGAATCAAAAGAGATTGTCCACGATCCATGACAACCGGGGTCAAGGATCGCACGCAGGAAATTAATCCAATCAGAGTGAACTTGCTCTGATACCACTTGTTGGAAATTTAGACCCCGATTGATAGAATTAACAAGTTTTAAACTCAAGTTGTTAATTAGATTTATTATGAGTAAAAATTGTTAAAAAAAAAAACAAACATCAATATCATGTCAAAATCATGCAGTGGAAAAATAAATAAGATAAGATATGATGACTCAAGAAAACCGATGAAACCATACAAATCGTAACAGAAAATCCCAAAATATCAAAGCAAATATCTAAATCTATACCCATCCAACCAAAATACCCAAAAACTAAGTCATATTAAATACCCATGTTAGGTTTAAAGATTTAGGAATTTATGTATTTAGAACTCTAATTTGTATTGTTGGCAAACCATGATCAAAACAGGTTATTTAGTCTTGTTTAGACGTGCTCAAAGTTGTAATATTTATGTAAAGTTGGAATAAACTGATGCAGGATTTAATAGTGCTTCTCGCCTGGTTCGATCGATCGAAGTTAGGCTCGATCAATCGAAAATTCGGGTAGATGTGTTTTTACTGATAATTCAACTCAGCCTAACTCCTAAAATTTTAGGGTTTTATGTTTTTGCCCTAGGTATACAAGGAAAGCCCTAGCCACGTTTTAGAGGTTGCTATATTGCTTGTTTTGTGTAAATCTCTTATGAGATCTAGAGGAGCTTTCCTTTACACAAAACTTAAGGTTTTAAGGAGGAGATGTTATCTACACCTTGATGATCAACTTCAGTTGCGCCATTAAAGCTTAAAGAAAACAAGCGTGGTGCTTGTATTTGCTGGAGAATCCAAGAAAGAAGGAGTCCGTGGTCTCGAGCCTTGCACGTGTCGTGTCAGTAAGTTCTATGGTGGGTAGCAATAAGAAGTTGAGTGTGGGGGCTTGTAAGTCTTATTGTATGAACTTCGATTCTTTCAGATAGTGGATTCAAGTTTACCTTGAGGATAGCTAGGTTTTTTTTTTTTTTTTTTCCTTTTCCTGCTGTGGACTGGTGGTGGTGGTGGTGGTGGTTGTGGGTGTGGCTGATGGTAGAGGTGGTTGTGGTTGGTGCTGTGGATGTTTTTGGGTAATGAGATATATTATTTTATTGTAGTGGCTATATTATTTTATTGTGATGTTTATATTATTTATTGTGTTGAAAGCTAAAATAGATCCGCTGTTACAGCATGTGTGTAAGTAAAATAGGTAAAGTAACTTTTGGTGGAGCTAAATAGCTAAATTTGTAGCTCCATTGCTGTGAATACTCTTATTATGCAATGTACATTTGGGTTTTGTTTGATATTTTTTTTTTGAGTACATTGCTTTTGGATAGTCGATTTGAATGGTCGAATGAAATAGAGAGGAGTTGAAATTTGGGTTTGCTCAATTTATTATTTTAATATTCTTTTTAATTGATTTTACATCTTGTTATGTATGTAACATGTTTGGAAACGATGGGAAGTGTCACTTATTTCTAACTTGCATCATGTGAATTGAGTTAGTTTGTTATTATATATAGGTTCTGAAATTAATGTAACTAGTCGCTAACTCATGCCATGCACAAAAAAAAACTATTGATTCTGAGAAAAAAAAAAAAATCCAATAATGAGTAGATAGACATTTTGAAAAAAAAAATTGAAATTAATTATTTTTTCAACTTACTAAGACGCAAATACCAAAAACCCTAAGACTTAAAACTTCAAAATTTATAGAATCCCCAAATGCTACTTCAGAACCAAACCAAATTCAACAAATTTATATATAACATACCAAATAAAAATTTATTGTTCCCCAGGTTGGAAAACATAAGTTGCATCTTTGATTTTTCTCCAAAAAAATAGAGATGTTTTATCTGTCATGTACAATAAAACAAAATAATTATTAGAAATTTCAACTCAAAAACCAAACCCATGATTATCAACGTGAATCTCTTTTTTTCCAATGTTAGTCTCTTTCTTTCTTTCTTTCTTTTCGTCCTAGCATAATTTTTGTTTTTATATAGATTATCATGTTTAAGTTTAAGTTGGACTTGTTAGAGAGATAGAGTTTCACTTCTTATTAAGTTTTGATTAAACAAAAATAATTTTATTTTAAAGAAAATTATAATGATGAGTTTGAATTTAAGTTGGACTTATCAGAGAGATAGAGTTTCACTCCTGGTTAAATTTGAACTAAAAGAATAATTTTATTTAAATAAAATGATAATTTTATTTAAATATTATGTTGATGTGAAAAATTGTGAGAGTTTCAGAGGTTTCGGTTATATATATATATATATATATAGATTAGCAACATGTTAAGGGACTTCAAAATTTGAAAACAATAAGAGCTGTTCTTCATACCATTAAATCAGTTATGGCATCAATTATATGCCTTAATCTTAACTCCAAGCACAAGGATTTGATTTTCAATCGGTGTTATTGTGTCTTGAAATTATCATGGAAATGAAGATGGAACCATTCCTTTGTAATGGGATATTTAGAACTCTTTTTTATTTATTAGTTAATTATAGTTTATCTTTATTATATTTTTAATTGAGTGATTGAATAATGAGTGGAAGATAAAAAGGAAAGTAAGCACAAAGGTTTATGTAGTTCGACTTAATGACCTACATTCATGGTAAAAAGCTCTTAATGACTATATAATTGTCTAATAAGCTCTTATATTGAAATGAATTCAATATATATAGGATTTATAAATTACAAAACAATATTCTAACCCTAGCCTAACTATATATTAATCAAGGCCAATTGTTTATTCTATAAATACATGGGACTACAATTGATTTTGGCCTCTTGGACTATAATATTGTTAACACCCCCGCTATACTAATAAGGGTGGATATCTTGAGTTTGAAAGATCTTGAATGTAAAACTTGACAAGTTAGGGGTAGTATACAACCACACATGATGATGATGGTTGACACCTAGGGCTGTCCAGTCAACCACCGAACTCGACCCACCCACCTTTGTCGACTGAACTCGACCCGCCGCCGACTAAACCAACGTCTTCGACAATCGGAGATGGATTGCTTCCTTTGAAATTCGACTTTGACGGGTTAGACGTCGATTCACCTTCTTTAAAATTTGAGAAACCTGATCCGACCAACCCACAATTATTCCGGTGTTATTTGATAAATTTGGCGAGTTTTGAGATGTTTTTTGGCTAGATTCAGCAAGATTTTACTAGATCTAGTGAGTTCTTGTCTAGATCCAATGAGATTTTGCCAGATCTAATCAAGATCTTGGCGATTTCCAACGAAATCTCAAAGGATTTTGGCTGCTTTTTCATCATCCGGCGAGTTTTGAGATGTTCTTTGGCTAGATCTGATGAGATTTCACTAGATCTAGTCGAGTTCTTGGCTAGATCTGGCGAGATTTCGCCAAATCTAGTCGAGATCTTGGCTATTTTTGGCGAAATCTCAAAGAATTTTGGTTGATTTTCATAGTTTTCTTGCTGAATTTCCTCTATTTTCCAGATCTCGACTTCGACCAAACCTGACCGCCACTCATTGATGTTCCAACCCATACGAACCAATCATCCTCGCGGTTGGCGGCGGGTTCAAAGTTTTTCCACCCAATCTGGTCGGGTTGAATGTGGGTTGAGCCCAAACCTAATCTGTCCCGACTCGTGGATAGGCCAATTGACACCAAGAGTTTGGAAGTTGAGTCGTTAAGTGAAAGTATTGTGTGACTAGCGTTGTTATAGACAAGTACAACATTTTGCATGAGGCTGGCAACAAAATTAATGTGGCACATATGCTGCTTAACTAACATGGTAGGATCTTTTGTTACTAGCATGTTACTAATAATGAGGTTGACATCTAGCGGACATGGCAAAGTTGTAGCCTACAAGCAAGATCCAATCACAAAACTTCGTATAGAATGACTCTATTAATATGACAAGTTATGTGACTAGGGCTAATACATGGTAGTACCTTTTAAAATTAAGGGGTGTTTAGTAATATTGTTTTAGTAATGTTGTTTAAATGTTGTAAAAATACATGTGAGATTAAAAAAGTTGTGAAAATACGTGTTGTATTGTTTAAACAATGAAAACTATTGTTCAAACAACGTTACGTAACAGACCCTAAGGGTTCATTTGGTACATATGTTTAAAAACTAAAAATTATTGTTAAAAACATTTGTGGAAATATGTGTGGGTGAAAAAGTGTGTGGAAATACGTGAAATGTTGTTTAAAAACTGAAAATGGTTGTTTGAAAACAATCACCAAACACCCCCTAAGTTTTGCATTTTCCAACTTGAGACCCTTGTTCTTGAAGTCAAGATTAATTAAAAATTGGTTTCTATCCTAATAAATTGGCGACTATAGTGAGAGTAAATGCCAGTAAAAGCTCGAAGAATAATAGATAATATTGCTTCAAGTTCAGACCTATTTTACTTAAGATGAGTCAAGAAAATCGAGTGTTAGCCATTGTTGGACACCAACATAAAATAGATTAAAGCTTTGATAGGTTGGGTCATAGAATAGCTGAAGCTTAATGCCTTACCTAAGCAATTCTCAAAAGAAATGGCAGAAGTACTTTGAATGTGTCCAATTACACTTTGTAATATAGACTTAGGGTTCGTTAGGATATAGTTTATTTTGCTAAAAACTGAAAACTGAAAACACTATAGCAAAATAATGTTTAAATGTGTAAATAGTACCGTGGGACCCATTTTTAATATTTTTTTCTTAATAAAGTAGTTGTGGGTCCTGTGAATAGTGCTATTTGTCTCCAAAAAATAGAAAATGCATGAATTTAAAAAAAAAAAAAAAAAAAAGGTGTGAAGCCACTAAAACGACAGAAACGCAGACGCGGGTAGAAATAATTTATACCCAAATGCACACTTAGGGTCCGTCAGAATATAGCTTATTTTGCTGAAAACTGAAAATACTGTAGTAAAATAATTTTTAAATGTGTGAATAGTGTCGTGGGACCCATTTTTAATATATATTTTTTAATAAAGTGGTTGTGGGCCCGTGAATAGTGCATGAATAGTGCGTGAACAATGCACTGTGTCTCCTAAAAGCTGAAATGCGTGCATCAAAAAAAAAAAAGAAGAAGAAGAAGAAGGAAAACACATTTATTTTGTTTTACTGTAGCATAGGTCCCAGCATTAATAAAATGCAAACACTAAACATGAGGAGAAAACGTAAATTCAAATGCTCACTAAGTTTCAAATTTATTCAATAACAATTTTTCGTCAACTTTTATTAAAATCTTTTGAAAAAAAAAAGTAAAAAATAATTTTCAATCATTTATTGATTTTTTTTTCAATTCAAAAAATTGAAAAAAAACCACAACATATCACAAAAGTTGATGGAGTTTGAGTATGTTCTCCTTCTATTTGACTTGAATTGTCTGATTTCTCTCTCTCTCTCTCTCTCTCTCTCTCTCTCTGTCATTAATCATGTAAAGGCTCCTAGGTGCCTTTCCCTTCATCTGTATTATTTTTCCTTTTTTTTTTTCTTTCTTTTTCACATTGTGTAATTGAGAGCTATTAAAAGCAAATGGGACAACAAAGAGCAATTAGCCAAGTAGTGTAAACTCATAATAGAGGTTTGGCCTTTTATAAGCCTCTTCAAAAAGCAAATGTGTAAGGTTGAAATTTATCAACCATCTTGTTAGCTTTATTCCGTGCCAATTTGCTTGTAATTTAAGCACTTAGTAACCCTGTATTTAGGTGGGATTATTGTAAGGGTAGTGTGTGAGAAAATGTGAAGAAAAGCTTAAGTATGTGCAAGAAAGCAGAGTTTCGCGGCTAGGACTCACGGCTGGTAAGCCGCCAAATGCAGGCATGTGAGAAGCACACAGGGAAGCTGACAGGTCGCGCCAATTATTGCACTACAGGACAAAAGTCTTAGACTGGCCAGGCCGTTATGTTGCGACATGAACTCGCGACTTGGACAAGCCGCGAGGTCAAGCCGCCAATTAGCCCTGTTTGGCAAAAACTGACTCTTCGTATTCCAAACACACACCACTATATATAGACTCTTATACCCACTAAATTGAGAGAGTTTTCAGAGAAAATTTTGTGAGAGAAACCCTAGAGAAAAACAAGATTGCCTCATCCCCAATCTTTACCTTAGAGACTCTATAAATTCCTCTACTCTCTTCCTCTCTATTGTCACATCCTTGAGAGGTTATTGACCAAATCATTTTCTCCCCACACCTACGTCTGTGAGAAGGTTCATTTGGTGCTAAGGAAAGCAGTTTGGAAGGAACTAATATACATTGGTTGATGCTATGGTCTAGTAGCGGAATCCGGTAAGTTAGAATAGAAAAAGGTTCGGCGCAACCTCGTTGGAGCAGGAAGTTTGGAGGGCTTAGGTACCTGGGTAGATTAGGCTTGGAGGGTCTATTGCTGTTCATGTATCCTAACTACATTTTCTAGTGGATTATTGACCGCTTGGAGGGCGGCAGAGAGGTTTTACGCCGTGGACTTCGGTTTCCTCTTCGATAACACATCGTGTGTTGTCCGTGCATTTGCATCTTCCTTCCCTTTATTCGCGGTGAAAGGTCCAGTCGCGAGGGGTACACATAAATGTTCGCGGCTCATATTGCGACTCTCTCACGGGTAGATCTTCCAGTCGTGAAAAACACTTAGAAGATTTTTTAAGAATCTTGCTTCATAGTGTTTCACGGCTTACCCTGGCGACTTACTGGCGACTTGATCCAATCGCGAAAAACGCGTGGTTTGCATTTTGAAGACAATTTTAAAATGGTTTTCAGTTTTTCCCTCGTCCTTATTGTGACTGTTCATTGTCTTTCCCATTTCACTCTCACAAACACTTCGAGTATTTTTTTGAAAATCATCCATTTCTACATCGTTTATTCTCAAATCTTCATAAAAAAGGTATGGGTTTTCTTTCTTTTCCTTCATACCTACTGCTTTGGGCATTTTTTCCTGATTTGTGGAGATTTATTGTGGTTTGTGGCTTATCATGTTTGAACATGGGTTTCTAATTTACTGGTTGTAATGTCTGTTTGTGATGGTCTATACATTGGTTTTTCTCTATCTTGTGTACCCAATTTGGTTATTAGGTGTATACACATTCTCACTGTCATGATTTGAACCTAAACCTCAAGAGTTTAGGGTTTTCTTTTAGTATCCATGGTGTGAAACTGACACATTGCTAATAATGTTTGGTGTCTTATCTGGTGTCTCTTGTGTGTGTTAAATCATGTTGCAGTGTCAAAATGTCTCTATTCAAGAGATCAGTTGTGAAAGGAGGTAGCAGTAAAGGGAAGGAACCTGTCATTGAAATTAATGATTTCTCCCCTACACCAAAAAGGACTCGTTCCCCATCCGGTGTGTTCGATCCTAACAAGTTCCGATCATATGCTACTTTTCAGATTTATGAAAATTACTTCAAAAAGGCTACACCACTAATTGAAAGAGTCTTTGACCAACATTCTCTCTTTGACACCAACATTTCTCAATGGTTTGCCTACAAGAATTGGAATTATCTCCTCTCCGACCTTGATGATGCATATGAAAATTTGGTAAAAGAATTTTATGCCAATGCAATTGTCGATGGAGACGAACTTAAGTGTTGGGTTAGAGGAAAAAGTTTCTCGGTCTCTCCCACATACTTAGCAGATATTCTGCACATCAACCGACCAATACTTGGGGTCTCACCAGTTTATGATGATCTACATCCAGATGAGGAATTACTTAAAGTTGTTCTTAGAGAAGATCTGGAATTTTCCTCAAATGGGAACTCAGTTAGTGTTTCATCTCTTCCTCCAAAATTGAGGGTGCTTACAATTGTCATGTTTCACAACCTGTATCCTTTATCCAGCACTGGGTATATAAACCTTGGACGTGCACTATTCCTTCATGATCTGATTTTGATGTTGAGAGATTGATATATGTGCTCATATATTTCATATCCTTCGCAAAACTGTTCTACGAACAGAGTTAAGGATCTGCATTCCTTTTTTACTATCTCATTTCAAGGATTCTGAAGCTAAAAGGGATCCATCCCTCTGAAAATAAATTTTCCTACCCAAAACCATGTCTAATCAACATGCGTACGTTCAACGCTAGCATTGACCATAGCAAGAAAGGAATCAAAACAGAAGCTTCAGCGTCTCGCAGTGGTTCACACTTCAGTTCATTCCCCACCGACGAGAAGCTAGACTCTATTGTAGCATCTGTCAATGTGCTGAGTACAAAGATGTCAGGACTTACATCCATCTTACACCATCTTAACATTCGGTGAGATACGAAGTTCACTTCTATTCAAGCTCAATTGGATCAAATTCAGAGAAAGCTAGAAGATGATAAAGACTAGCTATTCCATGACAAAAAGGGGAGATGTTGTTGGCAAGAGGAGCTCAACGAAAGGGAGACTCAATGAAAGGGGAGATTTCAACTAACAAGCTTTTGTTTATTGCTTTTGTCTATCTTTAGCTTCTATCATATTATATTTCAGTATCCACTTTGTATGTTTTCAACATATCCTTCTTTTGTGTTGGTTTGTACCTACTAACTTTGTAGTTTTAAGGTTTTTGTTTAAGATTTGTACCCATATTGCTTATGTAAGCTTTAAGGGTTTGTTTGTATGCACACTTGTAGGCCTTTGTGGTTAGTGCCATGCTTTATGTAGCATTTGTGCTTTGTTAAATCAGTACTTTTAACCTAATGCTATGCATTCCTTTTTAAGTGCTGTCACTCTTGTGCCCGTGTAGGATTTTTCCTAGATGCACATACTTCATGTACTGTGCATTGGTTGAGTGTTGGTCATTCAAGTGATTTGCCTTGTGTTTGTCATCTTGAATGTCTGGATGTTCATTCCAAGTATGAATGAGCATTGTGATCACTTGGTTATAGTGATTGCATGTTTTGGTCTTGCCATGGTTTATTGCTTTATTCTATTGTGCTTGATCGTATTGTGCTTGTTCCATTTGCTTTACAAGTTTTCTGCATACAATGAACTTATTGTGTCGTTGTGTTTCAGAAGTTACTTATTCTTATGGTTTTAAAGCTCCACAAATTCTAGAGTTAGGTGTGAGTGAGTTTTTCAACTGTTCCCAACTCATGCATTAAGTCAAGAGTTTGTTTTAGGGTTTTGTCACGAAATAGCCAAAGGGAAGATCCCGCCCCGCCCGCATTGCTAAGAGTTATAATTGTAAATTTTCATACCCTAAAGCCTTACTATTTAAATAACATATCAATATTAGCTTATTTTATTCTCCTCAATGTGATTCTCTACCTTTATTTTGTTATGTGTTATTCTATGAGTTTTGTTTTTCTTTATGACTGTCTTGTTAAACGCTCGGATATACTATTCAATTTTTTCTAAAAATTAATTTGATTTGATGAGATAAATTAAGTTATAACTTCAAGTGTATTTTTATTAATGAAATAAGTTTCATTAAAAAAATTTGTACTAATTGTAGGGAAAATTAACAAAAAGTAAAGTTTTACGGGGTGGGGTGGGGCTTCGCGAGGCCCCAAGGGGCAGGGATGGGGTGAGAAAGTTTTCCCCGTCATGCGGGGCGGGGCGGGGATGGGGCAAGACAAAATCATGCGGGCCGGGGATGAAGATCCCATCCTTTGGCCCCGCCCCGCCCCATTGCCATCCCTACTTCCTAGGGCTTCAAGTGAAACAACGAAGAGATGGAATATTTATTTCTTAAAAGAAGTATGCCAAAAATCTTAACAAAAAATTTGGTCTAGACTCTAGGAAACATACTTCTACTCCCATGAGTTCCTCGGCTAAGTTAAGTATTGATGCAGCCGGTGTTGATGTTGATCCAACACTTTATCGAAGTATGATTAGCAGTCTTCTCTATCTCACAGCAAGTAGGCCAGATATTGCATTCAGTGTCGGGGTATGTGCACGGTTTTAAGTTACTCCTAAAGAATCCCACTTAACAGCAGTTAAGCGAATCATCCGCTATGTAAATGGCACATCTGACTATGGGGTTTGGTATACAAAAGATTTGAATGAGTGTTTGGCGGGATATTCAAATGCTGACTGGGCAGGGTGCATTGATGATAGAAAAAGTACTTCTGGTAAGTGCTTCTATCTTAGAAATAACTTGGTGTCATGGATGAGCAAAAAGCAAAATTCAGTATCCCTGTTAATGGCTGAAGCTGAATACATTGCAGCAGGAAGTTGTTGTGCCCAATTGTTATGGATGAGAAAGTTATTGCATGACTATGGAATCTCTCAAGACACAATATGTGTGTTCTGTGATAACACCAGTGCCATAAACTTGTCAAAGAATCTAATTTAGCACTCCAAATCAAAGCATATCGAGATCCGCTATCACTTCATTCAGGACTTAGTAGAGGACAAGATAGTATGTCTGGAATTCATCAATACTGATAATCAAAAGGTAGATGTATTCATCAAATCTCTTGATGGCCTGAGGTTTGAATCCTTGCGTAAGATAATTGGTGTCGGTATCATTTCTTAAACTCAATCTTCCATGATATTTTATTGTATTCTAGGCTGTTTTGTGTGTCTTATGTTTGTCTGATTTTTTGTGTGGATATTTTTTTTATCAATGTTTTTACAGTTTTTGTGTCAAAAATCCAAAAACACATAAAAAGTAGAAAATCCAAAAAGTTTGATCGGCTTTGTTGAGTTTTGTCTCAATGCATGTTTTGCCTTGTACCTTTGTACTAATGGTTTTGTGCATTTAACGAGCGTAGCTTGTCTTTTATGCACTCATATCATTATGGAAGAAATTCTAAAATCTATAGGACTGTTGTAAATAGATCTTCAACCTTGTCATGAATGATTAGTGAATGGTTTTGTTGATCTTGAGACATGCATAGACTCATGCCTGTATAGCTTCCCACTTTTTATTTTTATGCTTAAAAGAGCTCTCTAAATGTAAATCTCCAAATGAAAAGAGATATAGAGCTGTAAAAGCCTGTCACACATACTAGTATTCGACTAGAAAAAGGGGAAAGCGATCAAAATAAAATGTATGATGCCCAAAAAGCCAAAGGCTAACTCATCAATTGAAATATCAAAAATTTCGGGCATTTATCTGACAATGAGATCCTCTTTGCTCAAAAATACAAATGATATGTTAAATATGGAGCCAAATGAAAAGTTTCAAAGAATTGTTATCAAGTGCATATGGGAGGTCATATATGCATATTTCTATAATTGAGATAGGTCACATTATCTAGTACTAGTTGTGTATGCCTTGATTGAATTGATCATTAAAGCTTCACATTAGACTAAGAACTATCTCATTTTTGATATCCACACACAACACACAAGTCTACGTCCAGTGAATGCCATATTCATTTGTGTGATTGTACTTGATTAAAATGTGTTTTTTACAAGCTCAATCTTTGTTGATCAAACACAAAAAGATTTTTGAGTGTTTTAGTTTGTTTTTGGAAAGCGTTTTTGTTTTTACAAAAATGTCAAATAGTTCAAAAACAATGTTGCCCTGTTTTGGCGACTCAGTCGCGGGTAGGTCTAGTCGCATGCTCCAGTTGCGAAGCTTTCTCTGAGATTTTCATGGGTCACTGGTTGGTTAGCATCCCAGTCACGAATAAGATTTAGAAATTTTTTTAAAATTTGTGTATTTGCATATTTCGTGACTAAGTGTGGCGACTTGTTCGCGGGTGAAAGGTCCAGTCGCGAGGGGTACACATAAATGTTCGCGGCTCATATTGCGACTCTCTCACGGGTAGATCTTCCAGTCGTGAAAAACACTTAGAAGATTTTTTAAGAATCTTGCTTCATAGTGTTTCACGGCTTACCCTGGCGACTTACTGGCGACTTGATCCAATCGCGAAAAACGCGTGGTTTGCATTTTGAAGACAATTTTAAAATGGTTTTCAGTTTTTCCCTCGTCCTTATTGTGACTGTTCATTGTCTTTCCCATTTCACTCTCACAAACACTTCGAGTATTTTTTTGAAAATCATCCATTTCTACATCGTTTATTCTCAAATCTTCATAAAAAAGGTATGGGTTTTCTTTCTTTTCCTTCATACCTACTGCTTTGGGCATTTTTTCCTGATTTGTGGAGATTTATTGTGGTTTGTGGCTTATCATGTTTGAACATGGGTTTCTAATTTACTGGTTGTAATGTCTGTTTGTGATGGTCTATACATTGGTTTTTCTCTATCTTGTGTACCCAATTTGGTTATTAGGTGTATACACATTCTCACTGTCATGATTTGAACCTAAACCTCAAGAGTTTAGGGTTTTCTTTTAGTATCCATGGTGTGAAACTGACACATTGCTAATAATGTTTGGTGTCTTATCTGGTGTCTCTTGTGTGTGTTAAATCATGTTGCAGTGTCAAAATGTCTCTATTCAAGAGATCAGTTGTGAAAGGAGGTAGCAGTAAAGGGAAGGAACCTGTCATTGAAATTAATGATTTCTCCCCTACACCAAAAAGGACTCGTTCCCCATCCGGTGTGTTCGATCCTAACAAGTTCCGATCATATGCTACTTTTCAGATTTATGAAAATTACTTCAAAAAGGCTACACCACTAATTGAAAGAGTCTTTGACCAACATTCTCTCTTTGACACCAACATTTCTCAATGGTTTGCCTACAAGAATTGGAATTATCTCCTCTCCGACCTTGATGATGCATATGAAAATTTGGTAAAAGAATTTTATGCCAATGCAATTGTCGATGGAGACGAACTTAAGTGTTGGGTTAGAGGAAAAAGTTTCTCGGTCTCTCCCACATACTTAGCAGATATTCTGCACATCAACCGACCAATACTTGGGGTCTCACCAGTTTATGATGATCTACATCCAGATGAGGAATTACTTAAAGTTGTTCTTAGAGAAGATCTGGAATTTTCCTCAAATGGGAACTCAGTTAGTGTTTCATCTCTTCCTCCAAAATTGAGGGTGCTTACAATTGTCATGTTTCACAACCTGTATCCTTTATCCAGCACTGGGTATATAAACCTTGGACGTGCACTATTCCTTCATGATCTGATTTTTGATGTTGAGATTGATATATGTGCTCATATATTTCATATCCTTCGCAAAACTGTTCTACGAACAGAGTTAAGGATCTGCATTCCTTTTTTACTATCTCATTTCAAGGATTCTGAAGCTAAAAGGGATCCATCCCTCTGAAAATAAATTTTCCTACCCAAAACCATGTCTAATCAACATGCGTACGTTCAACGCTAGCATTGACCATAGCAAGAAAGGAATCAAAACAGAAGCTTCAGCGTCTC
Source organism: Quercus suber (assembly GCF_002906115.3). NCBI lineage: Eukaryota > Viridiplantae > Streptophyta > Magnoliopsida > Fagales > Fagaceae > Quercus > Quercus suber. The sequence continues at coordinate 720,063 of NW_027069614.1, forward strand.
GCAGTGGTTCACACTTCAGTTCATTCCCCACCGACGAGAAGCTAGACTCTATTGTAGCATCTGTCAATGTGCTGAGTACAAAGATGTCAGGACTTACATCCATCTTACACCATCTTAACATTCGGTGAGATACGAAGTTCACTTCTATTCAAGCTCAATTGGATCAAATTCAGAGAAAGCTAGAAGATGATAAAGACTAGCTATTCCATGACAAAAAGGGGGAGATGTTGTTGGCAAGAGGAGCTCAACGAAAGGGGGAGACTCAATGAAAGGGGGAGATTTCAACTAACAAGCTTTTGTTTATTGCTTTTGTCTATCTTTAGCTTCTATCATATTATATTTCAGTATCCACTTTGTATGTTTTCAACATATCCTTCTTTTTGTGTTGGTTTGTACCTACTAACTTTGTAGGTTTTAAGGTTTTTGTTTAAGATTTGTACCCATATTGCTTATGTAAGCTTTAAGGGTTTGTTTGTATGCACACTTGTAGGCCTTTGTGGTTAGTGCCATGCTTTATGTAGCATTTGTGCTTTGTTAAATCAGTACTTTTAACCTAATGCTATGCATTCCTTTTTAAGTGCTGTCACTCTTGTGCCCGTGTAGGATTTTTCCTAGATGCACATACTTCATGTACTGTGCATTGGTTGAGTGTTGGTCATTCAAGTGATTTGCCTTGTGTTTGTCATCTTGAATGTCTGGATGTTCATTCCAAGTATGAATGAGCATTGTGATCACTTGGTTATAGTGATTGCATGTTTTGGTCTTGCCATGGTTTATTGCTTTATTCTATTGTGCTTGATCGTATTGTGCTTGTTCCATTTGCTTTACAAGTTTTCTGCATACAATGAACTTATTGTGTCGTTGTGTTTCAGAAGTTACTTATTCTTATGGTTTTAAAGCTCCACAAATTCTAGAGTTAGGTGTGAGTGAGTTTTTCAACTGTTCCCAACTCATGCATTAAGTCAAGAGTTTGTTTTAGGGTTTTGTCACGAAATAGCCAAAGGGGAAGATTGTAAGGTTGAAATTTATCAACCATCTTGTTGGCTTTATTCCATGCCAATTTGCTTGTAATTTAAGCACTTAGTAACCCCGTATTTAGGTGTGATTATTGTAAGGGTAGTGTGTGAGAAGATGTGTAGAAAAACTTAAGTGTGTGCAAGAAAGCAGAGTTTCACGGCTAGGACTTACGGCTAACTCGTGACTAGCAAGCTGCCAAATGCAGGCACGTGAGAAGCACACAGGGAAGTTGAAGGGTCGTGCCAGCTGTCGCACTACAAGACAAAAGTCCCAGACTGGCCAGGCTGTTACGTCATGACTTGAACTCGCGAATTGGACTAGCCGCGAGGTCAAGCTACCAATCAGCCATGTTTAGCAAAAACTGACTCTTCGTATTCCAAACACACACCACTATTTATAGACCTTTATACCCACTAAATTGAGAGAGCTTCTAGAGAGAATTTTGTGAGAGAAACCCTAGAGAGAAACAAGATTGTCTCATCCCCAATCTTTACCTTAGAGACTCTACAAATTCCTCTACTCTCTTCCTCTCCATTGTCACATCCTTGAGAGGTTATTGACCAAATCCTTTTCTCAGCACACCCACGTTTGTGAGAAGGTTCATTTGGTGCTAAGGAAAGCAGTTTGGAAGGAACTAATATACATTGGTTGATGCTATGGTCTAGTAACGGAATTTGGTAAGCTAGAAAAGAAAAAGGTTCAGCGCAATCTCGTTGGAGCAGGAAGCTTGGAGGGCTTAGGTACTTGGGTAGATTAGGCTTAGAGGGTCTATTGCTGTTCATGTATCCTAACTACATTTTCTAGTGGATTATTGACCGCTTAAGGGCGGCGGAGAGGTTTTACGCTGAAGACTTCGGTTTCCTCTTCGATAACACATCGTGTGTTGTTCGTGTGTTTGCATCTTCCTTCCCTTTATATTTGCCTTATATTTACTGCTATGGATATGTTTATATTTGGCTTAGATTGTTTATCAATTCTGTTATGAGCTTGTTATCATGTTCCGCACATTAATTGTTTGATATAAAGCTTGAATTGGTAACTTTGTAATTAGAGATCTAAACGTTAAAGGGTGTTTTATACACATATTGAACTTTCAAAATGCAATTGAAATCCATAGAGAATCAATTATAGAGTTTTTTATATTTAAAAAGCACTACCAAATTTTCCCACTAAGATTACAAAAGAAAAAGCAATCTAAAGTCTAAAGTCACGCAAACGACTGTCGTCGAAATCGAGGTTACTTTAGTGAAATCATAAAATATGGAGACCCCTTGACAAATGACAAAATTATTCAAGCTATAAATAATTTATAGATTTTGAATGATCCTACTCCTCAGACCAATAATACACTGGCCGGGGGGCATGAAAGGCCTTTGGGATATCCTGAGGTTAACCAAAGTAAACCACCTCGAGTAGAACAACCTAGAGTTGAGCCACTTCGAGTAGAGCCACCTAGAATTAATGGAGTCACCTTGAATTGGAATTCTTAGGGACAATTTCCCAAGGGATGAAGAAAAATGAAAAATCCACTAAGATTCAACAATTAGATTTTGAGGGGCATAAAATGCGCTATGACTCTAGTCTTGAAGAATGTGAGTTTAGTGGTTAAGAGATTGATAAGGAAGGCCATGATCTTTCCATATATAGAAAATTATGGCCAATCACAAAAGATGAGTTGGCTGATGAAAAATTCACCAACCATCTAACTCAAGAATTAAAACTCGGAGGGCATGAAATGCCTTATGATTTTAATATTGAAAAGGAATGTGCTATGTTCATAATGTTTTTACAACATTTTCACAACAAATCATAGGTGGTTAGTTGTTATTAGTTTTAATTTGAACCTACTACTGAAATTATTTTTCTATCCCACCAATAACAATCCATAACAACTTGCCACATTAGATTTGTCGTGAAAATATTGTAGACATAACATTTCTCTATTGGAAAAAAATAAATTTAGATGGAAAGAGTTTGCTAATGAATGATTGGTGAAAATATCCAATTAAATTCAATGTCATTATTCGATGATAGAGATTATAAGAATATTTTCACTCACTCTAAGTGGGTTTATAATGAGTTTAAATCTTCTGTCCCACTTTTCCTGCTCCACTCTATACCCCACTAATAAATACTTGCCATGTGTTCACCTAATTACTTAAATACTATTATTATTGACTTATTAATTCTATAGTTATTAATTAATAATAGTATTTAATTAATTAAGTGAACACGTGACAAGTATTTATTGGTGAAGTATAAAGTGGAGTAGGAAAAGTGAGACAGAAGATTTCGACTTGTTTATAATAGAAAGAAATGTAAAATTTTATACATTTTTCTTTAAAATGACCTACATATGTAAATGCATAATTGTGTAAATTTACAATGAAACTTTTCATTTTACATTTAGTTTTTTATTTTATTTTGACGATGAATGAAAGGAGTGAATAATGATTATTATACTTGAAAAAAAAACAATTCAAAAGTCAAGAAAATTTGATATTTTAATGAAATGTAGTATAAAAAAGATAATTTGATATGAGATATCTTGATAAATGAGTATATAAAATAAATATATAAAAAAAGGTATGTTTCTATATTAAAATATATACGATTTTTTTTCACAAGTTTATGTGAATTTTCTTACCAGCAAAAAACACTTCGAAGCAAGGGAGTCAATTTCGTACCGAATGCTATATCAGTTTGACAAGTGGAGTGATAAAATTTCGATATTGGTCAATACTGTTGTACCGTTTCGGATTTACCACAATTTATATAAATAATTAGAGCTTATTAATCTTAAAACATAACTTAATATATTTAATTAGAACTTAAATTCCTATTTACAGGGATGGATCCACTAAGGGGCGCCCGGAGGGGGGGGGGGAACGCTTTATTTATTTATTTATTTATTCTTTTACATCCCCATATTTTAGAGTTTATAATTGGCCCCCTCAAATTTTTGGATTGGTCCAAATAGCCCAAAAGAAACTAATCACTTAACTCTTTCTTTGGACCCATGGCCCCTCCATAGTCCATACAACACAACAAAAAAATCCACAAATCACCAATATCATAATTCAATAACTTATAACCAAAAAATCTCATAGAAAAAAAATTCCCTTATGGGGTGACAATAATTTATATAACTTTTTAATTCGACTTTGGGGGGGGCAGTACCATTGATTATAAAGTCTACTTTATTATTTTACCACATCATTTTACAGCATCTCATTTATCAGATGTTTTATTTTTCAATTTTATACATTAAAATAATATTTACAATACATTAAAATAATATATTAAATTCCTCCCCCATCATCATCATCATCATCATCATTATTAACCACCACCGCAACAACAACAACAACTACTACTACAACAACAATAAGAAAACTATTGCGACCACAATCACCAAAAAAACTAGAAAAATTATTGCAACCACAATCACCAAGAAAAAAAACACCACAACCACCAAAATCAACCCACAACCACCGCCGAATCCACCACCAAATCACAACCACCAAAACAGAAAAACAAAGACAAAAACATATCAGAACAGAGATCGACACGACCAACGATTCGCCCACCACCAGCTGACCCACCCACCACCACTGATCCACCCATCACCATCTCAACCCACCCACCGCCATAACCCACAACCCGAACCCACCCACCCACCCACCCACCCCCGATCTGCCCATTCGAGCCCAGCCATCAAACCACAGCCAAAAAAAGTGAACAGAAAAAAGAAAAAAGGACAAAAAAAAGATCCTGAAGCAGAGTAGAGAAGATAGATGGTCGGCAGCGTCGAGTGGTGGTCTTTGGTGTGATCAACGGCGTAGAATGGTGGCCATTGGTGATCGGCGTGCTGTGGAAGACATATAGAGAAGACAGAGATGAAAGAGAAGATAGAGATGAGAAGACAAAGAGAGAGAGATATCTGTGATGAGGAGAGAGAAAATGGGAAAAAATAATAATATATATTATGCCATTGTTGTCCGTACCATGCCAAAATTGTGAGGGTATTGTGGCATGTTGCAAAAGTTTGGCACTTTTAACACATCTGATAAAGGGGCGTTTTTGGTATTTGGTGTGCCAAATATGCCAAATATTTGGCATTTGGCACATCTGATACGGATACTCTTATTGCGATTTATATTACGATTATTGTCTTGATTTGCTACATGTAGCTCATTACATTGATAAACTGCTCTTTCAATTCTTACTTGAGGACATTCTATTCTTTATTGATTATTATTATTATTATTATTTTGAATAAGTTAATAGTTAGAATAACAAAGAGAAATTTGGACCATGATTCTCCATTTATACTTATATAGAGTAGACAATTTCATTAAGTTACTATACACATGATTTTGAAATTCGGACCGTTCATTGAACTGTAAAAATGAGAGGATCAAAGTTTTTGAGGTCAAACCGAAGTTGAACTAGGATCGAATCGTGATGACATCATAATTAATTTAATAATTATTTAAAATATGAATAATTAAATTTGGTAAAAAAAATTTAAAACTAATTTAATTGTTAAGCTCATAAATTGCAGAGAAAATGAATATATATATATATATATATATATAACACAGAAGTCTTTAAATGACAATACATTAGGGGTGTGTGTTCATGAGAAAGTATATAATGTTTTGGTAATACAAACTCAACATCTATTTTAATATTTCCTACTCAATAAATGAGTGACACCTGTTTCAAAAAATCATATTAGACTACTCCAATAAGTTAATCACAATCTTTTATACTATCGAGAAGATAAATTAATCATTTATTAGGGTAGTCTGATGTGGTTTTTTGAAACGGGTGTCACTCATTTATTGAGTAGAAAATACTAAAACAGGCCACATTAGACTACTCCAATAAATTAATCACAATATTCTATACTATTGAGAAGATAAATTAATCATTTATTAGAATAGTCTGATATGATTTTTTGAAACAGGTGTCACTCATTTATTAAGTAGAAAATACTAAAACAGATGCTGAGTTGGTATTACTAAATCATAGTATACTTTCTCGTGTGTTCACTGTTCAGTGTTTGGTAGAAAAATATTTAAAAAGTAGAAAAAGTAATTGGTCATAAACCCAAAGGAATCAATATTAAATGGTTACGCGTCTTTCTAAAATTTTCACATGTTCCAAGTAGTTTTTGTCAATTTTTTTACACCACACACGTTAGCATTCCCATCAAGGTGAGTAAAATTTTTAGCATATACCACATCAAAACCCAAAATTTTAGCATATAACAACTCATTTTACAACACACTCAACATCAAAAATTCTATATTTTTTACCATTTCATTTAAATATTCTTTTTTTATTATTTCTTTATTCTTCAATTATATTTCTCTCTCTCTCTTCCTCTCTGTCACTCTCAACCTAACGAACTTAACAATCTCAACGCAGCAAACCTATACCCACCCATCCACCACCACCAGAAAAAAACACCAACCACCCATACCCAACAAACATCTATCCAACAAACTCACACTCTTCCATCTCAACCCAGCAAACCCATATCCATCTCAACCACCACCATTGGGAAAAAAAAAAAAAAAAAAAAAAAAGGGGCCCAGCCACTACCTTCCTTTTCCAAATCACAAATCAACCACCATCACAATCACAAAACCCAAATCAGCAAGAAGAAAGAAGAAAGACAGAGAGGCAAAACCCATTACACCAGCGAGCAAAACACAAACACACACAAACCCACCATGGCAAACCTCCACAAAAGCAAATCCATCATGCCGATCCACTACACCACGACCCACTACGACCCAAACCCACGACCTAGAGACCCACGCTAATCATAATCCAAAGTCATAAACCCACAACCCAGAGACCCACGCCCACGCCAATCACAATCCGAAATCACAAACCCACAACCCAGAGACCCATGCCCATGTCGATCACAATCCAAAATCACAAACCCACACCCAGACCCACGCCGATCACAATTCGAAATCACAAATTTACAACCCACAAAATGAAACCACCCCACCGTCAAGCTCTACCTCCATATCGACGGCAACACTCTGAATGCATTTGGGCTTTGAAGTTCCTGACTGATGAACCTTGGAGGGAAGGAGCTCAAACCATGAACCCAAGAGAAACAGAGAAGCTACGGGAAAATGGAAGAGGAAAGTGAGAGTGGAGAGAGAAGAAAGAAGGAAAAAATAAAAAACAAACGCATAGTTATCGTTGGAATAAAAAAATAATTTTTGGTTTAGGATTTAAGCTACAGTGAGGTTGTATTAATATAATCTCACTGTAGCAGTATCTCAAAATTTTTGAGATTTGAAATGTTTGATGGAGTTGGTTTTTTGGTGTATTGGTGCTAAAATTTAGCATATGGCACTTTTAGCATTCTTAATGGGAATGCTCTTAATCTGAGTTACTTCTCATTTCAGAAATTTTTAAAATTTCAGCTCTCATCCCACCAATACTATCTAAAAGGGAGAAAATACACGCTAGGATGCCTATTGTGAATGTACGAGCTGACTATAGTCCACGAACATAAGAATAGACGAGCCGTTATTTACACGAGGCCTTAAGTGGACGGACCTTAAGTGGACAGACCTGATACGGACGGAGCGAAGAAGGATGGGCTGGTCGGTCATGGGCCTGTTGGACCCTTGGTGGGAATACTTTGGCCCATTCTCGTAAGGCCCTAAACAGAGTCCTTGTGCTACTTGGACTCTAGAAATCTCATGTATTGGTAAAGATCTTCCCTATAAGGAGAAGATCTGTCTACCACGTTTCGGACTCTAAAAAAGAGGATTTCTACAAGGAAAAGACTTGGATGCCAAGTCTAAGAGGAAAAACTTTCAACTACTATAAAAGCCCCAATACTCTTACCAATAAAGGTACGCATTATTTACCCTCTCTAGCACTCTAGAGTTGTAAGAATACTTTTTGACTTAACCTTCGGAGGGTATTTGGCCGGCACCACACCGATGCCTTTTGATAGGTTTCATCTTTGTCTTGTGTAGGTTTACGTTCGAGCGCGAAGGCATTATGTGACTCACTGGTGAATTTCTCAGCTTCATCAGTTGGCGCCGTCTGTGGGAAGGTGAGAAGAAAGTAGTCAGACGTTGCTTCATCCCTGAGACAGAAGGGTTGCATGGTGCTCACTCGCTCGATGGCAACAACCAACGACATCCAAGGAGAGGAACTACCCACGACCGCACTCGAAAGACAGGTTCGGACTCTCACTGCGGCCGTGGAGCGCCTCACCAAACAAAATCATGACCTAGAAGAACAGTTGCGTCAAAGAAACACAGCACCTAACAACCAGAGGGAGGATCAAGAAGGTACCAGCAACATGCAAAGAGACCGAGAAGGGCCTGAAGGGAGCAATGCCCCAAGCAGGCTAGAACAACAGAACATAAGCCTCCCATCCCTCATGGATGCGACTCCTCTGCCTATGTTCGCGGAGATGCAGGCGATGAAAGAACAGATGGAGGTCATGATGAACGCCCTAAAGGGACGAGTGTCCAGCAACCTGGACAACCTAGTGAACCGGACTGACTCTCCATTCACTGGCCCTGTCAATTCCTTTCCCCTACCACACAAGTTTCGGATGTCGCAAATAGAGAGTTATGATTGGGTCAAGGATCCCCTAGACCACCTGGAGACATTCAAAACCTTGATGCATCTATAAGGGGTACCGGACGAAATCATGTGTAGGGCCTTCCCAACCACACTGAAGGGTCCCGCGAGAATTTGGTTTAGTCAGCTGACGCCGAACTCCATCAGCACTTTCAAAGAATTAAGCGCTCAGTTCACCTCGCACTTTATAGGGGGACACAGGTACAAGAAATCCACGGCATGCTTAATGAGCATCAGGCAAAAAGAGGACGAAACATTAAGATCCTACATAACCCACTTCAATAAGGAAGCACTCTCGATCGATGAAGCCGACGACAAAATACTGGTGGCGGCTTTCACGAACGGGTTGTGGAAGGGCAAGTTTTTGTTTTCCCTATACAAAAATGACCCTAAAACCATGTCAGAGGTGCTCTATAGGGCCACCAAGTACATGAACGCGGAAGACGCGCAACTAGCACGGGAGGAAAAGCCCAGGAAGATGGAATGCTAGGCGGACGTGCGTCAGGATCAAGGGCAAAAAAGACCAAGGACAGGAGACAGAAGGGACGAAAGGCGCCCAAGCCCCCGGGTGGAAGGTTCACAAGTTTCACCCTTCTGAACGCCCTGATTGGCCAAGTTTTGATGCAAATCAAAGACGAGGAAACGCTGACATTCCCGGGAAAACTAAATAGCGACCCAAGCAAACGGCCGCGAGACAAATATTGTCGTTTCCACCAAGATCACAGCCACGACACAGCCGATTGCTACGACCTAAAGCAGCAGATTGAAGCCCTCATTAGACAAGGGAAGTTGCAGAAGTTCATCAACAAAGAGAAAGCGGATCCCAATCGCCAAGAGCTGGCCCTCCGATGGGATAACGAGCGTCTTAGACCCCCCATCGGAGACATAAGGATGATAGTGGGAGGGACCGCGGCTACTGGGTCTTTAAAAAAAGTTCGAAAAACGTACCTCAGATCGGTCCTGAACGTCCATCTAACAGGCTCTATGCCTAATACCGCACGGGTGGAGAGCCCTATCATTGGATTCACTGAAGAAGACGTAAGGAGACTCCATCATCCACATAACGACGTGCTGGTTGTCAGCATACGTATGGGGGACTACAACGTCCATCGAGTACTAATCGACAACAGCAGCTCAGCAGACATTCTATACTATCCAGCACTCCAGCAAATGGGGATAGACAGAGCACGATTGATACCGACGAGTGCTCCACTTGTCGATTTTGGAGGGACAAGGTTATTCCCAATAGGCTCCATCACACTCCCGGTAATAGTGGGCGATTACCCGCAAGAACTCACTAGGAATGTAATGTTCCTCGTGGTGGACTGCTCCTCCGCTCACAATGGTATTCTCGGACGGCCTACACTTAACTCATGGAAAGCAGCAACATCAACATACCACCTGATGATCAAGTTCCCAACGGACTATGGGATTGGGGAATTGCGAGGGAATCAGGCAACCGCCCAAGAATGCTACATTGCCATGCTAGAAATGGAAGATCATCATCAGACAATGTGCGTAGAAGAGCAGCGGACGGTCACAGAACCGATCGAAAAGCTGGAGGAGATAAAGCTCGACGAATTAAAACTAGAGCGGACGACCAGAATAAGAACATTGGCCTGCCAGCCGGTGTGCCAGGCCCTCACAACATTCCTCAGAAGGAACCAAGATGTTTTCGCATGGAACCACGAAGACATGACCGGGATCGATCCCTCTGTTATAGTGCACAAGCTGAACGTGAACCCCTCAACCCCACCCGTCCGGTAGAAAAAGTGAGTGTTCGCTCACGAACGGGACAGAGCAATAGCGCAAGAGGTCAGAAAACTACTCGAGGCGGGTTTCATTAGGGAAGTATATTACCCGGAGTGGTTGGCGAACGTGGTCATGGTTAAGAAGGCTAGCGGGAAGTGGCGAATGTGTGTCGACTTCACGGACCTTAACAAAGTGTGCCCAAAGGACAGCTACCCCCTCTCGCGGATAGATGCGCTGGTAGACTCCACGACCAGACACCAGCTTCTAAGTTTTATGGATGCCTTCTCAGGCTATAATCAGATCAAGATGGAGGAATCATACAATATGAAACTAAATCTGGGCAAGTGTGTATTCGGAGTAACGGCGGGAAAATTCTTAGGTTTTATGGTGTCCCAAAGAGGAATAAAGGTCAACCCAGAGAAGATACGAGCCATCATGAAGCTGGAACAGCCAAGGACAGTAAAGGACGTGCAGAGCTTGAATGGCAAAATTGCTGCTTTGAACAGGTTCGTCTCAAAAGCAACGGACAGGTGTCTACCGTTCTTCCGCATCCTAAGGAAATCATTCGAGTGGACGGATGAGTGCCAGAAGGCATTTGAAGATCTGAAGAAATACCTCACCTCGCCACCCTTGCTCAGCCTGTCCAAGCCAGGAGAAGACCTCTACTTATACCTAGCAGCTTCACAGGTGGCAGTAAGCGCGGCCCTAGTAAGAGAAGAGGAAGGAACTCAGCGACTCGTCTATTTCATAAGCAGGGGGTTCCGGGGGGCTAAAGAGAGGTACCCCCACATGGAAAAGCTCGCCTTCGCACTGGTAACCGCAGCCCAAAAACTCAAACCGTACTTTCAAGCCCACAGCATCATCGTCCTGACAAATCAACCCCTAAAAAGAGCAATGAACAGCCTTGAAGCAGCCAGACGAATGGCCCTGTGGGCGATAGAGCTGAGCGAATTTGACATACATTACCGACCGCGAACCACAATAAAGGGCCAAGCAGTGGCGGACTTCATCGCCGAATACACGCAAACAGAGCAGAAGGAGCCACAAGCCCTCAGACAGTGGAACATCCACACGGATGGATCATCAAACAAGTAAGTTGGAGGTACCGGGGTAGTAATTTAAACCCCTGACGGAGAGAAAATCAAGTGTATGATTCGGCTGGACTTCCCAACAACCAATAATGAGGCCGAGTATGAGGCATTGGTGGCAGGATTAGACCTGGCGAAAGCAGCAGGCGCTGAGGCCATGGTTGTACATTGCAATTCGCAGGTAATAGTCAGTCAAATTAGCAGTGCCTATGAGTGTAAGAGGGAAAAGATGAAGAAATACTTGGAAGAGCTCAGGAGACGGATCGACACCCTCCAGGTCACATTCGTCCAAATCCCAAGGGAGGAGAACGAATGTGCTGACCGGCTCGCAAAAGCCGCCTCTACAGAGGTCATGATGGCCCCCGATCAGGTATTGTCGTTTATCCAGAATTCCTCAATCATTAACAGTAGGGTAGAAGCGCAGGAAGTAAATCCTGAATACAATTGGACTACGCCGCTAACGGCCTACCTGAAGGAAGGCACACTCCTAGACGACAAAGACGCAGCAAGAAAACTGAAAGTCTGAGCTTCGCGATTCATAATAATCAATGACGTCTTATACAAGAGGGGATTCTCACGACCATACCTAAGGTGTTTGGGCCACGAAGAAGCAGACTGCGTAATGAGAGAGGTCTATGAGGGTATCTGCAGAAACCATTCGGGGGCGCGGTCTTTAGTACACAAACTGATCTGGGTAGGATACTATTGGCCTACAATGCAGAAGGACGCACAAGCATACGTCAAGACTTGTGAAAAATGTCAAAGGTTCGGTAACCTAATTAGGCAACCAATCGAAGAACTGACACCCATGATGGCCCTTTGGCCGTTCGCCCAATGGGAGCTAGACATCATGGGCCCTCTCCCGACGGCTGCACGACAGCTGAAATTTCTGGTGGTAGGGATCGACTATTTCACTAAATGGGTTGAGGCGGAAGCTCTGGCGACTATCACGAAGAGAAACATCAGGAGTTTCGTATGGAGAAATATCGTATGCAGATTCGGGATACGAAGGGTACTCGTCTCCGATAACGGAAAACAGTTTGACAACAAGGCATTCCATGATTTCTGCTCGGAACTAGGCATCAGAAATCACTACTCATCACCTGCACATCCGCAGGCCAATGGGCAAGTTGAAGTCACGAACCGGTCTCTGCTCAAAATCATCAAGACCCAGCTCGAGAGGGCAAAAGGCATCTGGCCCGATGAGTTACCAAGTATCTTATGGGCATATCGTATAACGGCAAGAACACCCGCGGGAGAAACACCGTTAAGGCTAACATACGGGAGCGAGGTTGTCATTCCAGTAGAGATAGGGCTTACAAGTTATCCAGTGGAGAGCTACAATGACTACAAGAATGAAGGGGCTTTGCGGCTACAACTAGACCTAGTCGACGAAGTCCGGGCTACAACAGAACAAAGGTTGGCCCGATACCAAAACCTCATGGCAAAATACTACAACTTCAAAGTCAGACACAGAGACTTTCAGATCGGGGACCTTGTGCTACGGAAGGTAATGGGAGCGGCTAAAGATCCTTCACAAGGAAAACTTGGCCCCAACTGGGAAGGACCTTACAAGATCTCGTCTTGGCAGAGGAAGGGGACCTACTACCTCGAAACCATGGATGGACGGAAATTGCAACACCCGTGGAACACAGAGCACCTACGGAGATACTAACAATAGAGATGACATAAAGGGCATCAACCCTCCCCCCCCCCCCCCCACCCC
>NW_027069614.1:736198-897583 GCF_002906115.3 Quercus suber
AAGGAGATTATCGGGGAAAAAGATTTACTTGTCTAAGGGACATGGGCTCACATTAACAACAAGCATGCTATTGAGTTTGCCTACATATCTTCTTTCTCTTTTCCTTATTCCTGCCAATACTATTGTGTCTATTGAGAATTGCAAAGAGATTTTTTATGGGGTGGGCTAGGAGATGCATCTAATTCCCATCTTGTCAACTGGAAGAAGATTTGTGAACCAGTTTCAATATGGAGGATTGGGCATAAGAAGTTTATGTCCTTCAATCAATCTTTATTTGATGTGGCTTTGGCATTTTGCCACAGAGATAGATGCTCTTTGGAGGAAAATAGAGGATAAAAATATAGTCGAGATTGGGGTGGATGGTGGTCAAGGATGGGAAGGGGTCCTTCATATCTTTGGAAGCATGTTAGAAGCGGCTGGGATAAGCTTTCCAGACTCATCAGGTTTGCGGTTGTAATGCTACTAATGTTGGATACTGGCACAATTGGTGGCGTGGGGATGGGATCCTTATTGTAAGAATTTTTCAATAAAAGGAGGCTGATGTGGCAGATTATATGCTGGAATATATGCAATCTTCACTAGAATATCACTTTTATTAGAGCCCTTCAGGATAGGAGATGGAAATGCTAATCTATTCTACAAAGATTAGAATGGATGTTGAAGACCGGATTTACAGGATGCCAACAAGAAGTAGGTCATTCAAGAAAAATGGAAAGTACTATATGCTGTAGGTGAGCAACCTTTTTCGAGGAAAAGCACTATAGTAGTTTTTTCACATGCACAACTGATTGAGGGAAAATCCTCAGAAACATAAGTGCCATGCAACGGTGCTGTATGTGCAAGAAGAATGGGGAGTTGGCTGATCATTTACTTTTAATTTATAATATCACTTAAGAATTATGCTCTCCAGTGTTAGGCTTATTTTCGAAGACTTTTTGCTCATTTAAGTAAATACATTCCCCTTTCAAGCATATCTTAAAGTTCACGTTTTTTCTAGCTTTTTCTTTTTCAGTTCTGATTAATCTCAAAATAAGTTTCATAGTTTTCCAAAGAAAACCTTTAAATGTAGCTCAACTAACACTTCCTCCCTTGCAAGTGCTAGGTGGAGGATGAGGTCGTGAGTTCAAGACCTATTGCGTGTGTTTGACTTGCCAATCAAAATATGCAGGAATGTTCTAAATTTCACTGAAAATTCACAGAAAACATACACATTCATAAATAAATACATTCACTATTCTAAATTTTTAGTTTATCATCTAGAATTTTCCATTATTGTCTGAGCGAGTTCTTTGCAGTACATGGAGTCCATCCCCTACTACAACTGCTTTTGGCTATCACTATTACGTTATGTCATATTTTTAGAAACTTTAAAAATACACATGGCTCTCTTTTTGTATTACTACAATGTGATAGAACTCGATTTAAAAACAAGTTCTGAATGAGAAAGGTATATCTCTTTGTGTGTCCTCACAGCACACACTAGAATGAAGTAGATAAGAGAGACCATTGGCTTATTTAAATTGGGTTAACCTCGTTAGATTGTGCTCAGAACCTACTTATCAAAAAAATACATACATTCTAGCTTTGTGGGAGTGACACACATCTTGCAACATTAAATGTTCAAGGGCAGACACTAAATTACTTAGAATATGGTTCATAAAATAGACTTGGCATAGGGCAGTATTCATGAAATAAGAGACAGAGATATCTCAAATGTAAGTTTGCATACCAGGTGACTGGTGGTTGCCAAAAGCAACGAGAAAAATGTTTCCAAGGACAATAAAGGCCGTGGCAACCAGTACCCTATAAAAGAAGCAGCATTTATGAGACTGAAATTTCTATGGTGATAATAATGCAGCATGCTCTATTATGCTTCTGAAAATAAGTTCTCACTTCAGATTTTAACATACTTGACAGTCACCATTTTGTTCAAGACGAAGTAAGCAAACGCAATATTGGAAACAAACTGTATAGATCCCAGGGCTGCTAGAAGAGACTGCATAAGATGATGAAAGTAAAAGCATGATTAGAAAAAAAGAAACAGTCTAGTTGTCAGACACACTATGCTTTTGAAACAGTCTGGATATAACTATATATAGTCAGAACAAAAGGCCTGGAAATTTTAATCAATAGATTCAACACTGACCTGAGCCGCATATCCAAAGGAAATGAAATTAAGGCAATTTCCAAGAAGGAAAATACAATCCCTGCAGAATAAGAACTACCATACATTTCAGACTGAAAGCAGGAATAAACCAAACCCCATGTACAGGATTAAGTAGCATGGCATTAGAAATTACCAACTCTCCAGGTTTGGAAATGTATAATAGGCTTCAAAGGCAGCTTTCCGTTTGCTCCATCGCTTTCTAGCGAATACCTTTCTCTCTGCAAATATATTGTAGTCACTCTCATCAAACCTCACAACATGGTGTAAAGATTAAAACGAACGCTCCGTGCCACGCGTTAACAACAGTAGAATGAGCAGCAACAAGTAAAAAATTGTTCATAATCACACTAGGATCAAGTGCTTGAATGCCATACCAGAATTGTAATCTACATATATCATACTTCGCGATCTCAAATAATGGATTTTTCTCTCAAATTCTTAAAGAAAGAGTAAAAACCACACGAGTATCGCCTGCCAGACTGTAACTGGAACCGCGTGCATACATTCAACCAACAATGCATAGCACATGTACAAATGAGCTAGGAGTACAAAAAATCCACTGTGTAACCAACGCTACATATACAGAATCTTTACAAAACGAACACTACGATATAAGAATGCAACGCACGAGATACCAAATAGGACAGAAAAAGTATATACCTCATTATGACCTAATTTAAGAAGGTTTGTTCCAAAGTTTATGGCAATGCTACCAAATAGGTTGATGAAGGCTCCAATGACCCACTCCCCCATGGATTAAAAAGTCGTGTGAACTCGCGAAAGAGATCCCCCACATGCAGTTCAAAACTCGATCCCAAGCTCCTACCCTTCACTAATATTCTCCAAATTTGTCACACATAAATCCGAAACAAAGTTGCTTAAATCCGCCGCCGAGTTATCATGTATGTATTTGATGATGCTACAGAAGTTCAAGTTCAACCCAACAACAACCACCTCTGCAATACAAAATTTAGTAGTTAATGTATTTTAATTAAAAAAATTTCAAAAAAAAAAAAGTTATTTGATTCAGTATCCAGATCGATCATACAGGGTATGAATTAATTAAACGCGAAAGATTAAAAAAAAACTATTAACTGAAGCATGGAATTTGATTAGAGAAAGAACATGGAAAAATTGAGCTTTTGGAGCTTTACCTTTACGAAAGCGTTTCTTATGGATGCAACAGAGATGTTTTTTTTTTTTTTTTTTTTTTGTATTTGTAAAATTTTTGGCTTGTAATGATTCGATGCTTCGGATCCAATGGCCAAAGAAGAAGAACAATATTCAGTTTTTGTGTTCTTTTTTTTTGGTTTGTGGGGTATATAAAGTAGAAGGAAAAAAAAAAAAAAAGACTTCAAATTAGACTTTTTTTTTATAATGGAGAAAAGAATAATGTGTGGTCTGAAAATGATCGGAGAAGCACGAATGTCCAGGAAAAGATCAGAGAGGGGTCAATTAAGCAAATGGGGGAGATGGGAAAAGCATGCGTGATACTTTTTTTTTTTTTTTTTTGTATTTTAGACTAGTCTAAGCTTTACGGCTTTACCCAACACCAATACCGCCGTACTCTAACTGTCGGTGGACACAATCGAGTAAGCTTGGGACTACCATAACTAACTCGCAGTCGCGTTTATCGGCTTCGCTTTAGCTCTCGCAAAAATTCATGCTTATTTTTTGTTAGAGTAAATTTATGCCTATTTTAGTATGAGGATATACTTTTTTTCTATTTTACATAACTTCTATTCAAAAATATCATTAATTACTCTAACCACCGTTTAGTCTCTTCCTTCGTCTTGGAGATATGGAAAAAAAATATAAAATTAATAGTACTAGTATAAATCTATATGTATAATAATAGGTAAAGTTGAGAGAAACTCAAATTAAAATTTTAAAATAGAGTTTCAATTTTGCGTTAAATGTCTTAAATTATTTAATTTTAAAGAGTTTTATTCCTTAATTTTAGAATCAAATATGGGACAACATCATAAATATTCATTCAAGTGAGTTATTAAGAACAAAAATCAAAGAGTCTATAATAAATGAATTATAAAAATAAAAAATAAAATGTGTTTCAGAATAATTTAAAAAAAAAAAAAAACATAGACAATTTACATTTTATACATAATAATATCCTTACAAATTTTTTTAAATAATTAACAAAATATAAAATGACTATCAATTGTATTTAAATTATATTTATAGAAATTATATTATGCATCTTATCATATATCTTTAAATGTATCCATGCATAGGCATAGAGTTACAAGCTAGTTTGCATAGTTACGCAACTATGTATTTTTATACAATTTTTCATAATTTGATGTGGGTGAATTTTAGGCTCGGTTGGCTAAAATGGTTTTTTTTTTTTTAATTATACAAGCACTAATATGAATTCAATTATATACAATTTCTTTTTCACTGTTTATATATGTATATTAGACGAGAAACTTTTTTTAGCAATTTTTATGTAATATAGATGACTAAAGAAGTTTCCATATTAAATTCTAAAATAAATATAGAAGATTACTGATTAATCTTCTTGCTATATTTTATTCTTTATGATTCTAAAAAAAAAAAACTTCATTTATGTCCGTTAACAAAGTTATAAAAAGTTTTTAAGGAAAAAAAAAAAAAAGTTGAATAAGTACAGAATCACAAATTATGAGTGTTTGGAACGAAAAAAAAAAAAAACTTATTATAAATTTCGAAGGCTGAGTGTAACAATATATCAACGGTTGATTGTTGGTAGTCATGGTCAATGAGGAATGTTAAGAAAGAGTGTATGACCCAAAAGGCAAAAATGAGCCATGGTGTTGGTGGAGTGTGACTGATCATCACTCGACTAGAAAAAGAGTAAGATTAAGAATATTAAAGAAAATAGTAAATTCTATTAATATACACGAAGGTTTAGGCTAATGCTAACAAGATCCAAGACTTTTCGAAACTAACTAATTTGGTCCTTAAAGTTAACTTAATCCCTAAAATAATTGAAAAAAAAAAAAAAAAAAAAAAAAAAAAAAAAAAAAAAAAAAAAAACTTTTTATAAATTTCGAAGGCTGAATGTAACGATATATCAACGGTTGATTGTTGGTAGTCATAGTCAATGAGGAATGTTAAGAAAGAGTGTATGACCCAAAAGGCAAAAATGAGCCATGGTGTTGGTAGAGTGTGACTGATCATCACTCGACTAGAAAAAGAGTAAGATTAAGAATATTAAAGAAAATAGTAAATTCTATTAATATACACTAAGGTTTAGGCTAATGCTAACAAGAATCAAGACTTTAAACTAACTAATTTGGTCCTTAAAGTTAACTTATTCCCTAAAACAATTGAAAAAAAAAGACTAATAGACCTAACAGTATTTAGGGACTAAATTGGTTTTAAAGACCAAATTAGTTAGTTTTGAATCTAGTTAGTATTAGTTCAGATCTCAAAGTATGTTAATAGAGTTTACCCTAAATAAAATAAACTAAGAGAGAGAGAGAGAGAAAGATATTTAAGATTCTAATATTATGAGACGAATAAAACCAAAAACTATGTGAAGAAAGGGATTTTTGTTTTCTCCTTTTAAGAGAATAAAGGTTCAACATATGGGTCAACCCGATTTAACACAATATTTTAGTGGGTCGGGCTTAATTTGACCAATTTTTTTATGAGATATATATATATATATATATAGTAAAAACTAAGAAAAAATTCAATTAAATTTTGAAATTGAAGTATAAGCCATGTGCCAAATCAATTACTTAATTTTATTGCAAGTATTTATCATTCATTGCAACTATTAATAATTGTAAGGGCGGTTTTTGGATCCTAAGTCCACAAGGTAACAGGATTAAGGCCCAAATAGCCCAATACAAAGAATTTTTAGAGAGTGCGCTGGAAACTAGGTTTCGGTGAGTTGGACAAAGCTCATAATGGATTAAAAATTGAAATAAAATATAGAAAAACAGGTTTTATGCAAATAAATCATTTCTCAATAAAGTTCGAGAAGAGTAGCTCTTGAGTATATTTTTCTTAAACTTGATTACAATTTTAGTTCTTTGTGTTATAGTGTTTTTCAGATTCTCAGATGAACCCCCCTCTCCTTGGAGGATCTCTCACATTATATAGCTTCTTTTGGCTGATCTTGGCCCTTCATTTGTTGATTATGCAGGTCACTACTTGAGTATTTGTCCCATCAGACACCATTTCAAGTATTCTGTGAGTTGCGGCAACCAAAACAGCATTATTCAAGGGTCTTCTCTACATAAATGCGGCCAGGGAGTTTGGTGGGGTGCATTAAATGTAGTGGCAACTATCATTCCCCCAATCACATTAGAGCTAACCTCCTCTCTGAAACTCTTCTTCTACAATGTGAACCCCTTTGGTAATGTGCCATTGACGTGGCCATGGTTCGCCTCTCTGATATTACCGTCCGAGTGTATAGACTCCTCAAAACTATATTGGCCTCCTCAGCCTTCGGTATGACACGTGGCATTATTACCTTATTAAATTTTTGTATCCCACAATAATTTTCTTAATTTTATATTAAATGTGACACCATTTTCAGTATATATATTTTAAAATATAAGAATTTGCATATTGAATTTTTTTTTTAAGACAACTAGATAACTTCTTCTCTTTTTTTTGGTTAAGAATCTCATTATTTGAAAGATGATGTTTTATTTTGAAAATAAATTGAGTAAGATACCACCAGGTACCATTAGTGCGGTGGTCACTTTATAAGTATAATTATTTGTGGGGTGTGGGGGGTAAGAGTCGAGATTCAAGTCTTCAAAAAGTAGCTTCACACATATATACACTTAGATTAAGATAACTCATATATACACTTATAGTAGAATTTCTATCTTGTATCAAAAAAATTGAGTAAGATAACTCAAGAAAAAAAAATCGTGTAAGATAACTCAAGAATAAAAGTATTTTTAAAACTATAATTTAAAAACTTAAATCATAATTATTGTATCACAATAACAAAAATTAAATTAGGGTGTAAAAATTGATTTTACTTTTTTAGAATAAAATATATAAGCATGAATAGTTTATATTTTCTACTAAAAAAATATTCTTACATGAATTTTTTAAGAATTAACAAATATAATAATGATTATATTTAACTTATGTAGAAATTATAAAATAGATAAAAAGCTGAGTGCTTATTTTTTAAATTTCCAAATTCCAGTACCGATCGATTTTTACCTAACATAATTTTTAATTCAAATAAACCCATATAAAATCGAAATAAGCACAAACAAATAAATTGACTCATGAATATGTGTCATGACAGCCTCCATTCACCCAATGATATTGATGTGGTTGAAAATTCAAATGAAATTGTCTCGCCACCTTCTGGAATCTGGCGTGGCGAATCAACTCACCACGTTTGTTTGTCTCTGAATTCTCAAACACGTCAAACAAAATATAAATAAATGGTAAAAATAGCTTTTGGTCTGGCGGGCCGGTAGGATTTTTAGCTTGATCCAAATATTTTTGCTCTCTGAAATCTTTTTGTTTGTTTTCTTCAAAAGCAGGGGAACAAGGAAAAGAAGGTTTGCTTTGGAAAGAAAGAAAAAAAGAAAAAAAAAGTCTTATAAATAAAAGGTGTAAATGTATTTTTAGTCATTATATTTTACATTTTTTTATTTTAGTCTTTACATTTTCATTTCACCACTTTTAGTTCCTAAATCAATTAACGCATTTCATTTTGGTCCTTACCGTTACTCACTTAACAGAAATTGCTAATGTGGCAAACGGAGTGTACTGTTGGTACATTAAATACTGACATGGCTAATAAAATAATATTAAAAAATGTCACATCAGTATAAAATAATGATTGAGAAAGACATATAAGCATCCATATCAACTTTTGATTTTGAAAATTAATTTATCTATTTTAACAAAATAAAAAATGAAAAAAACAAAATTAGAACCTAAAATACACATGAATCCAGATCTTGTCTCATCTTAAACATGAACAAGAAAGAACACAAACCAAAATATTCAATCACATGAACACAAACCCGGAAAAAACTTCAACCCAAAACTTCCATATCAAAAACCGGTTCCCCCAACCTTTCTAAAACATTCTCCAAGCTTCCTCTCTCTTCCAAAACTTAAAACTTCCTCTCTCTCTTCCAAAAAACGAAGATCTCTCTCTTCCAAAACATGTTCATGGCCAAAAGCTTCAAGCTCTACCTCCTTGCTCATTGCCACTGCCACCACCACAACTGGTTGTGGTGTTTTTTTTTTTTTCTTTCTCTGACTGACTCATTCTCTTTATCTCTTGATTTTGCTCAAACCTAAACCTAAACCCAAATGCCTCAAGTTCCTCGCTTAGATCGGTGCTTTGCTCTCTCTCTGTGGCTCAGATCAATGTCTTTCTCTCTTGGTGGGTTTCTCTATCTCAGATCGGTGTCTCTCCCTCCCCGATTCCTCTTTCTGCTCGCCTCTCCTTGTTTCCTCCCCTCTCCACAACCTTCCATAGTTTTGATCTAGGTTTAGAGAGAGACTAAGATCGGTGTGGTGGTAGTTGTGAAACAAAAATCGGTGGTGGTGGTCAATGGTTGTGAAGCAGTGGTCGATGGTTGTGAAGTAGTGGTCGATTGGGTTTGGTGGTGGGTTTGTTGTTTGAGTGGGTTGTGGGGTGGGTTTGTTGATTGTTGATGGCTAGGTTTGAGATGTTTTGGTGTTCTTGTTGGAGATCAGTTTGTGTTTGTGTTTGGTTGACAAGAAAGGGTAAGAAAATCTTAGAAAATCTAAGTTTGTGTTCTTATGTTTAATCCGGGTTTGTGTTCTTATTTTAATTTTAATTTTGCTTTGCGTTGGTATGGTTAAGCTGGGTTTGTGTTGGTATATGTGGATTGATTTTGTTTTGGATAATTTGGTTTATGTATATATACATAAATGGATTGATTTTTTTTGTACAATTTTCATTTATGATTTTTCTAGGTTTGATTTTCTTGTGTTCTTATGTTTGATTTTCTAGGTATGTATGATTTTTTTTGGGTTTGTGCTCTTCTGCCTTTTTGATGAAAAGGATGGCAGATCTAAATTCATGTATTTTATTTTGTTTTTTTTCATTTTTTATTTTGTTAAAATAGATAAATTAATTTTCAAAATCAAAAGATGATGTGGATGTTTATGTGTTTTTTTTAATCATTATTTTATGTTTACGTGGCATTTTTTAATATTATTTTATTGGCCATGTCAGCATTTAATGTGCCAACAGTGCACTTCATTTGCCACATCAGCAATTTCTATTAAGTGAGTAACGGTAAGGACCAAAATAGAACACATTAATTGATTTAGGGACTAAAAGTGGTAAAATGAAAATGTAAGGACCAAAATGGAAAAGATGCAAAATATAGGGACTAAAATTGCATTTACGCCTAAATAAAATGATAAAAGAAAAAAATAAATAGGCGTTTCGTCTCTATATTTTGGGGTCACAATCAATTTGATCATTATATTTAGGTAGCAGTTAATTTAAACCATGTTATTTTCAACTTGTAGTTAATTGGGTTTTTACTGTTAACTCACTAATGAAAAATATTTACGTAGTAAATGATTTGTATTATTGGGGCACAAGTGACTAACATAGTTCTGTCTCAAAAAAAAAAAAGGTGACTAACATAATATTATAAAATAAAATATTTAACATTTTAATGAAAAATAATGAGCCATGCCACACAACAAAAAAAATAAATAACATGAATTTTTTTTTTAATCCTCAATTTATTTTTTTGTTATCTTTTTGTATTTTTGTGTTTTCTTAGGTACCAAACACAATTTTTATCTGTTTCTAGCAAATATACAACTTTATGTGTGAGTAAACAAAGACCAACTCAAAATACGCTTGCTAGCACTCCACCATCGCCACCACAACCGCCACCACAACCACCACCATCACTTCCACTACTGCTTTCCTCTTACACCAACAGAAACTACAAAACCACCACAAATATCAAGAATCTACATAGATAACAAACAGACTAATCTATACAGGCCATTGTTGAAATCAACTTAACAACAAATGCAAACAGACTTGCACTAATTCAAACCCCACCACGTTGAAATCTGTTGAAATGGGTTTCGGTTAGATCGATTGAATCTTTTGAGAGAGAGAGAGAGAGAGAGAGTGTGTGTGTGTGTGTGTGTGTGTGTGTGTGAATCATTAATGAAGGTCAAGTATAGGTGGCAGTAGATGGCAGTGGGCAATGGCAAGCTACGTTTAGGATTAAAGAGGGCTTAGGGTTTGATCATGGGCATTTTGATTTTTTTTNCACAAACCCATATCTCCCTAACCAAATCGTTCGGTTCAGACTGAACCTAGGCAGCAACAACGAAGATTCCTGGAGGAGGCGGCGGTGGCGACAAAGCTCTAGGTGAAGGTTTTCCTCTAATTCCTTCATTTTCTTTTCTGGATCTTTAGGTTTGCTGATGTTTTGTTGAGTTTGGGTCTTTGGTTCGATGATATCTCAGGGAAATCGGTCTTGGAGACTCGAGTTTCATGGAACTTGAGTTCGTCACACTCGATTTAGCACACAATATCGAGTCCCTTACACTTAAGATGTTAGTTTGCTAAATTGTTTTGAAAATGTGCTAACTAACGAAATTATTTGAGATTCAGTGTTATTTTGAAAATAAATCTGAGAAAGAAAGCCTGAAATGTAAAATAGAGAGAGAGAATAAATAATAGGTCAAGTTGAGACCCATTGTCGTGATGGTGGTGGGGAAAGGTAGTGAAAAAATAGGGTTTTTATTTTTATTTTTTTTTTTTACTGAAATCGATGGAAAAAGGTTCTAACTTCTAAGGAATTTGAACTAAAGGGGAGGGTTGGGCTGGATTGTAGTGTGTTTTGGGTTGTGGTGTTTTTGGGTTGCAGTGTTTGGTTGCCTAGAAAATTCGAGAAAAGTTGAGCAATTTTTTGTTAAAAATTCATCAAGGATTTTTTTTAAAGTTCAGTAATTCTTTTAGTTTTTTATGTGTGTGACATGACTTATTATTTTTCATTAAAATGCTTATGTGGCATTTTTAATATTTAAATATTTATTTTATAATATTATGTTAGCTAGGGTTGTCCACGGGTTGGTTTAGGTCGGGTTTGTGCCCAACCTAGAACCAACCCAATCACTTTGGTCTCCCAAATCTGGATTTGCCGTTGATCGATAGAAGGAGTCGATTCGGGTGGTGAGATGTCTTTGGGTTCTGGGCTTCAAACTGTGTGAAACATCGTTGAATTTTGTAGAAATTGGTTGGTTTTTGCCAAAATCCGTTAGTTTTTGTCAGATCTCGAAGACAACAGTTTGGATCTCGACAAGTAAGACAAAAAAGATTGGTCAACCACTCAAATCAGAGAAGAATAGAAAGTTCCCGGTGTGTAGATGGTCGGGTTGGTTAAAAATCAGTTTTTCATGCTTAGACCCAACAACTGACCAGTCGCTCTCGGGTTTTGGGGTAGAGACCCTGTCGATCATCACCATTTTTCAGGTGGGTTGGGTAACGGGTTTGGTTGGACACCTCTAATGTTAGCCACATGTGTGCCAACAATTTAATTGTTTGCCATGTAAGCATTTTCCGTTAGTGGGTCAACAGTAGATACTAAAGTGACTACAAGTTGAAAATAATAAGGATTAAATTAACTGCTACCAAAATGTAGGAATCAAATTGACTGTGTTCCCAAAATATAGGAAACAAAATGATATTTTTACCAAGCAAAAAAAAGAGGGGAAATCTTTAGCAAAAATAAAATTTGACCTTTGCCTTATATTTTACAATTTAAAAGAGATTATATTTATGAAAAACTAATAATAATATTTATCACTCTTATCTCATTACTTAAAAAAAAAAAGAGTATGATTCATATAAATAATTGTTTACTTAAGGATATTTATTTATAATAATATCTAAATAAATCGTATGTTAAAAAAAATGTAGGAGTTAGGACATTAAAATATGTAAAAATATTTTCTTGAAAATATTTTATATTGATACAAATAGTTTGTTTAAACAAATTTAGAGTCGAGTCATTAAAATATGTTAAAATATTTTTCTAAAATTATTTTATATTAAAAAAACAGACGGATATTAATAAGTTTCAAACTTATTAAATTAAGGTTATTCGTCAAACTTATTAGACCTTAAAATTTACATTTTAGCCTTAAAATATTATTAAATGTTTTATTTTTTTGAATTTTTAGATTATATCTTTTAATCAATTTATTTTTTTGAGGTGTATGTTGTCGTTCCCGCTGGTTCATTTGAAAGGCGTGCGATGATATCTGTGGCAATTACAGGGGGTGAGGTAGTTGAAGATGAACAAGAAGAATTTGAAACCAACATTGAACCCTCCGACTCCGACATCCTTTTAGACGACAACGGTTTCCCATCGTTTCAACTCGACCCAGAACCACATGTCTACCAGAATAATAATGCCTCCTCCTCAATTCGGAACCAACAAGAATCAGAATCAGAATCAAAATCAGACAGTTTCGCTTCCGATTTCTATCGCAGTGGAACCGATTGGTCTTGCTTATTGCTGCAACACCATGATGATGATGATGATGATGATGATGATGATGGTGATGCTGATACTATTACTGGGGACAGCAATCAAATAAATGGGCACCATGGAAAAACCCAATCCGAGAGAAAGATGAAACAAGCCAATTTGTTCCAGATGTGGGGACTGAAAAAGCCACATCTTTCTCAGCCCCCATTGAAGAAGATGAAGATTGGAAAAGAAGGAACCCATTTCACAAAGAAGACCAACGTTTCTGCAAATCCTAATAGTCGCCCTCGTCTTTGTCCCTTCTATAAAAAAATCCCAGGTCTGATTTCCTTTTATTCATTTCTATTTTCTCAGGATTTCTGGAGAATTATGTGTATTGTTAGTATATCAATTAATATTCTTTGTTTCGATCAGTGTTAGCTTAATCTTTATACCTTGCTTCTACTGAAGTGTATATCATTATAATGTTGACGACTTTACCCTGTAAAACCATGTGGGATATGTGATAAAACTTCAGTACAGTTGCTTAGGTACTCTATCTTATGTTTTGTTTTCTAATTGAGTTTAATTGTAGTTGAAAAAGATGACATTGTCTTTGTACATGTGAAACTTAACCTAAATTTTGACCAACCATATGGAAAATTATTAGCTACTTCAGAGTATAATGATGCTTTATTCTTTCCTCTCACATGAATGGTGGATGTCATTGTGAATGTTATTAGTGGGACCCAACGTAATGTGATAAGAAGGAGTATAACATTGCTATACTCTGGGAGTGCTTAATAATTACTCAAACTATATATACTATGAGGGAGATGGTTTTTTGGTTCTTCCATCATTCATTTATAGCAGACGTGTCTACATTTATGCCTTTAAGTACAATGATATTAGCAACTTACACACATTGAATGGATTGCTGAACCTTGATCACACTTTGCATTATTGTTTTCAATTTGATCTATAATCAGCTCACTTTAATCATACAGGCACACCTTTCACTGTGGATGCATTCCGCTATGGTCATATTGAAGGATGCTCTGCATATTTTCTAACCCACTTTCATTCTGATCATTATGGTGGCCTCAGCAAGGGATGGTCCCATGGCCCCATCTATTGCACCCCTATCACTGCTCGCCTACTTGCAATGTGTCTCTCGGTAAATCCATTGTAAGGACTAAGTTTGTTTCTTTGCTTGTGAATAACATTCCGATGTCTGCTTCCATCAATTATATTGCCTTCTCTTTATAATTAAAATATGATCCAAAAATGCATATATAATTCCTCATGTATGGTTTTCTGTGCAGATTTATCTGTCCTTTGGAGTTAAATACTGAAAATATAATCAAAGGAGTTAGAGTAGTGTTACTAGAAGCTAATCACTGCCCAGGTGCAGCTTTGATTCACTTTCGTCTCCCAAATGGCCAATGCTATTTGCATACTGGAGACTTCAGAGCTTGTAAACTGATGCAAACTTACCCCCTTCTGCTAAATGAACGAGTAAATGTGCTGTTCCTGGATACAACATATTGTAACCCAAAGTACAAGTAAGAATCTTCTCTCTTCGAACTCTTTTAGAGATTTCCCCTATTAGATCTTGCGCCTAGTTCTTTCACTTGATATTACTTTATTTTAAATAGCTTTAGACAACATCTGTTGATTCAGGTTCCCTTCCAAAGAAGATGTTTTAAGTTATGTAGTCAGAACTACCCAGAACTGTCTCAAAAGGCAACCAAAAACTCTTGTAGTTGTTGGTGCGTATAGCATTGGAAAAGAAAGTGTTTATCTAGCCATTTCTAAGGCATTAGGGGTATGTTCCTCACTTGTATTCCTATATGACTCCTGCTTCTATTTTCCTACCAATTATTTATTTTGTGTCATCTGTCTTCATTGAAGAAGTGCTCCTTAGGATTCCAACTTTTTTATTTTATTTCTATTTTTTATAATTCAATAGTTGGGGGAGGGAGAATTTGAAGCCTGGACATCTTCGTTAGAAACACCAGGTGGTGCCAATTGAGCTATAAGGCTCTTGGCAGGATTCCTAGTTAATAACATGCAATTTATGCTATGTGCACTGAAAGGTGACCCTGATTGATGATAATCTTTACCCGAGTCTAGTCACTTTTGTCATCAGATTTGAAGCAGAGTAGTTTGGAGTGATGAATCATCTTAAGCAATTATAAAGTTTGCTGGTAGTACAATTCCAAGTGCCCTTTACAATTATAAATTTTGTATTTTGTCAATCCACAAATTGATACTTTGCCTCACTATTCTGTAAGGTGTTTTTATTTTTATTTTTATTTTTATTTTATAATTTTTAATATTTGTGATATTGGGGACAATTACTTTGCCTATATGCATCAAGCTGTGAATTACTTATTACATTAGTTTTAGCTAAAATCCCCTTCCGTATTGAGATAGTTTGAGATAGCTTCTCTAATTGGAAAAGGGATTCTAATCAGAATAGTAGTGACACACTGCCTATTGTTCTTGTAAATTCTTTAGGTTAAAATATATGCAAATGCTTCAAGAAGACGAGTTTTGCATTCTTTTGGTTGGCCTGAGCTTTCTGGGATTCTTTGTTCACATGGAAAGGACACACTCCTTCATGTTCTGCCTATATCATCCCTTCGATTTGAGGTTTGATTCTGGGACTTCTGCAAATTGTTGTTTCAACACAAGGGTTTCATCCATTATATGTCCATTGATAATCATCATTATTTTTCTTAAAGACTCTTAAGGATTATTTGAAAACCTACAAGGATCAATATGCAGCAGTTTTGGCATTTCGACCGACAGGTGAATCATACTCTTGCAAATTTTGAGCTCTTGAATTATTGGCATATCCTTTTCGTATGTTGCAAGGAAGTCTGAAACTGAAATACTCACTACTTCTCTATCCTATTCATTTCTCCAGGTTGGACTTACTCTGAGACTATAGGCAACCAACTGGATCTAATAAAACCTAGTTCCAAAGGCAATGTCACAATTTTTGGTGAGATGAATTGGTCTTTGCAGTTTTACCTGATGAATGCATCAAGCTCTTTCTAATGCACCGTAATCCTACAATTTATTGTGTTCATCCATCATCTACTATGATGCAGTTTATGATTTGTTTTGTATTTTCTTCCAATTGTTTGGAATGCTGATTTTTTGGTCTCCACTGTGCATCTGTCTTATTGAATTATTTTGTGGCTTCTTTAATAGTTATTATTGTTAAGTATGATAAACAACCTATTATTTCTATCTTTGCAGGGGTTCCATATAGTGAGCACTCCAGTTTTACTGAACTGAGAGAGTTTGTTCAGGTCTGATCCTGGAATATTAATCCCTTCCTTTATTCTACAATCGACATATTAGATAAAATTATATGATATTATCTGCAATTTGCACAACTAATTTACATCCAGCATCATTTTCTCCATTTATTTGTCCCTTCACAGCTTTTGAGGCCTGACAAGATTATTCCTACTGTCAATGTTGGGAATGCAACAAATCGAGACAAGATGCACTCATGCTTCAGAGAATGGCTGAAAGGCTGATGTCCTAGCAGAGGTTGACAAATGAAGTTTACAATTTTATCTCATTTTCACATAGTTCAGGTCTGATCCTGGAATATTAATCCCTTCCTTTATTCTACAATCGACATATTAGATAAAATTATATGATATTATCTGCAATTTGCACAACTAATTTACATCCAGCATCATTTTCTCCATTTATTTGTCCCTTCACAGCTTTTGAGGCCTGACAAGATTATTCCTACTGTCAATGTTGGGAATGCAACAAATCGAGACAAGATGCACTCATGCTTCAGAGAATGGCTGAAAGGCTGATGTCCTAGCAGAGGTTGACAAATGAAGTTTACAATTTTATCTCATTTTCACATAACCTTAGAGCATGTGGTAAAAGACTCTTTTATCCATTTTTTTCATTGCAATGATTGGATTAGATACTTGACCCTGGAGGCTGGAAGTTCCTCTAAGCACTGTAACATGAGCTTGTCACATCAATGCCCATTCATCATATGGTAAAAAGTACACAACTTGGCTGCAGATGGTTTAACTGGACTATGCAGTTTAAGCCCAGAGTATTTTCTAGTGTTCCAATTTTAGTTATACAGAAAACATTCTTCTAATTTTTGCAAAAATTACATGAAGAACCAAGATAAACCACTCAAATGATCTGTAATTTTTTCAAAACAGTATTATGTCTTCTCTAATCTGCATCTATGTTCTCCAGATTCTTAAATACATGATTATTCTGAGTTACTTTTCTCAGGTATGAATTTCAGAGATTGTCCCCCATTTTGGAATATCCAATAGCCATAAACTCTTCCATATGTAATGTCAAGTCCAAAAGTTTGGATATACGAAATTGTTTGGATATTCCCATTATAGACCTTGATAATGGGAATTGACAAAGGGATTTTTTAATGTTCTCTTTTGCTGTCTGATTTGGTTTCAAAAAGCATTTGGTAATAAAGGAAGGTAACTTTTGAAATTTAGATCCTTCACTATGTAAGTTACCATTTCTTACCTTTACCAAGCAATTATGCAAAAGGCTAGGTAAATTCATTTTTTCTGGCATGTCTGTTTTTAAATGGAGTTGGTTAAAAGATTTGCATTTACTTGTAAGGAAGTCATCTAGATTAACATTCTACCAAAAAAACAAAAAACCTACCAACTTCCTCTCATACCTAGGGACCTTGTTTACTCAGTAAGATCTTTTTTACTTATATAAGAGAGTATGGTCCTTATTTTTATTGTTTTGGTGAGTTAGGATAAATAGCAAGCCTTAATAGTTAATACAGAAGATCAAACATCATATTCATGCATCTGTCAAATGTATAGTATCTTTACATTGTTCAATTTTACAAGTTCTAGTTGCGAGAGTCAGGGAAAACCTTGCTTGTTGCTTGTTTTGATTGCTTTAATGCCATGTTCTGCTAAAAAATGAGGTAAGCACACCACACTGATGATTTTTGTTCTTGCTGCTACTTTGATTGCTCTGGCTAAATCAGACTCAGAAAAAGCAATCTCTTTGATTTCAACCAAGAAAGCTATGCAAGGTTAGGTTTTTATTTGAGAACTTCTATTTGCATGGCACTTCACAAGCATGAGAAAACCTCGCGTGGATTGTCAAGTTACCCTTGTTTCCTAGTGATAGAAATTTATTTGAGAACTTCTATTTGCATGGCACTTCACAAGCATGAGAAAACCTCGCGTGGATTGTCAAGTTACCCTTGTTTCCTAGTGATAGAATTTGGTCAAGTGTCCCAAAGATGGAAAAAAGAAGGAACAATGAGATTAGTCCAAATCATATAATAATGACAACAGTTTGTAATACTTAATATGACAGTTCTTCTGTATCTATCATGTTAGGTAATTTCCCATGGGTATTGCGTGTTGTGGGATCTAATATGGTGATGCCCGTATATATGGTATCGTCGTTTCAAACTTTATTTTTTATTTTAAAATTTTAATTTCACATTTTTTTTTTTCTAGATACAATTTTTTCAAAAAAATTTTATTTTTAAAAGATGAAATCTATATGTTCGATCAAAAGACCTAATCACACTGTTGGATAGGCTTATTTGCCTATTTACTCTCTGTATAGAAAGAGTGAGGCTTTACATAAACAAATTAATAAGCTAATAATTAAGCTAAAGAAGAAGAAGAAGAAGAAGAAGAAGAAAGAAGCTAATCCAAACTGGTGAATACTGTCTCCCAAGTTTCATGCAGAACAAGGTTGCAAGTTAAATCACTTACATGATGAGCAAATCTGTCAGACCATATGCACTACAAAAATAACAGGTCTATAGCCGCGTTAAGGTCATTCATGGGCTTCCACAGATTCATTTTAGATTTGAGAGAACCCAATTTTATCAGAACCCTCTCCATCAGAGGCTTGCCTACCTTTTTAAGTCCAGCTTAATTAGGCATGAAATGCCTGTGAGGGGGAGAGTTCTGGAAAAACTCGTCTCTAAAGCCACCGCCACTCTAAATGTTACGCAGAATCTTGTGTTCAGTTTTCATTATATATATCTGTATCACTCTCTTTACAGAACTTGAGAGAACACAAGAGGGGAGGGAAGAGATGAAAAGCACTTGGTCTGTTTATATAGGTGTAAGTTCAAATACAGACAAAAGACAATGGAGGTCCAGTGATTGATAAAGGGGCGTTATTTGTCAACCTTCATGGCAAAATATAGGATTGTTCTTTAATTTCAAATCTCCAATATTTATTAAACCAGATAGTCCACTTTATGGCTTCCTCCGCCAATATTTGCAAAGTAGTTGCACAGAAATTGTCTTCGACAGATCAGTATCCTTCAAAACATTTTTGGGATTTTGCTAGCATGCTCAAATCTTGTCATTTAACATTAATTTAAGGGTGAAACTATATCAAATTAACATGTCACAACTACAAGTGGTGTCATTTAAAAATTGTTACCTTAATTTGTGTAGAAGATATTAAAAAAAAAAAATCCGTTTCTTAATTATAATTATGCTTGCGAGGATAGAGATGGCAAGGGATTATTATGAGCGTAAGAGCATTTGTATCAGTTCATGCAAAAATTCATGTCGATGCTAGCATAATAACCTACATTTTCTATTTTACATACTCACTTTTCAAAAGACTTCACATCAGAATATCAGATTATCTATTTTACATTACATCTCATTAAAATATCAATTTTTCTTGATTTTTTAAATTGTTTTTCTTTCTTCACACACAACAATCACCATTCATTTTCTTTTTTCATCCTACAACTAAATGCAAAATAAATAGTGTTAGTGTAAATTTATACGGTTACCGTAACAAACTTGTAAATTTACACAATTATACATTGACTGATATTGGTCATTTTCAGGCAAAATTATATAAATTATACACATTTTTCTATTATACACGAACTAACGTGAATGCTTTAAGAAAGCGGGAAACAGTGTATAAAAATATATGATGCCCTAGTTTATAAAAAAAATAAAAATAAATAATGATGCCCAAGTTTAAGCCAAGGCAGAGAAACTACATTTACGTTATTATACCTCACACCAATCAATAATAATAATAAAAAATTGGCTAGTTATTGCTAAAAACAGAAATAGGAATCCAGCAGATACTGCTTATAGAGAAACTTCATTGATTAGAACCCCTAGGTATTATAATCATGGTAATTAATGAAAAGCCAATGATCGCTGAAATGCTAAGCTCATAATGTTTGTCTCTCCGCCATTGTCGTACCTCCACTTCCACCTTGTAAAGTTACTAAATATAGGAAGAGCAGAAGGGAGACAACCACAGTAGGAAACAGCTCTCTCTCTCTCTCTCTCTCTCTCTCTCTCTCTCAGAGGTGTCTCACAAGTAATGGAACCAAAGATCTACGTACATGTTATATATGAGACATCTCACATCTGATGCATGCATAAGATGCAGTACAAAATTCATTCCCTCTCTTAGTTTGCCTACGATGAAATTTCACTCTCTCAGTTAAGTAGGAATGTAGGATCATATCATTAGAATGGGGTCTACCTTGAGATCATATTGTGGAATGATCCTATATATAAATTAATTACAAACTCATAAATGTCCCATATATAAATCATAGAATGCTAGGAGGTGTTTGAAAATTGTTGAATACAAGGATATCACTATTATTATAGCGTGTGGAAAATTTACCCAAAACGAAATGATTTATTTGATAACATGGATGCTTGATTAATTATCAAGCTGGGTCTATTTTGTTTTTTAAAATTTGGTTTTGTCTCTTGCTTTTCTCCTTTATTACCAAATAACTTGTAGAATTTTTTTTTGAGAAGAATAACTTGTAGAATTCTAATTTGGTAACCATGCATGAAAAATTTAAAGGCAATACATCATCATTTCACACAAATCTAAAATTCCACAATGTACTTAGGATTTTTTGAAGAGTCTTTTTGGGATTAAAGATAAAGTTAATTAACCAAATATAAAAAAAAAAAAAAAAGGAGTCCATCATAATACATTAATACTAATATTTTTTTTTTAACTTAATTTTATCTTTTAAAAATAAAAAAAGGAATAAAATCGGGAAAAATGAAAACAAAAAACAAAAAATTCATTGACATTCACTAAAGAATTTTATTCTGTGACTTTATTGACATTCATCATTTTATTTTTAACCAACAATAAATTCGTGATTTTTTTTATAGATAGAGTCCCCATTAAACTACTATGAACCTAAAAATCACGTAAATGACACTTCCAATCAATTTAAACATGAGTCTAAATTATAAAACACACATGTGTTCATTTTTTTAGGGTCAAATACTTGTACACTTTAACTATTTTACTTTTAATTATTTCCAACTTAAAATTGCATTTCATTCCCTTGAGATCACAGACACCCATTTCCTTTTTGGCTTCTAAGTGGTTACCGTTTTAACTCATTAAATGCTTACCAATTATATATATATATATAAAATCTTGCTTTATTATAAATATGTTTTTTTTAAAAAAATAATTATATATATATATATATGAAATATTGGAGGAAAGTAAATTTTTAGGATATATATAATAAAAGTTGGATTGAATTTTTTTAGCATTTGCTACATAATATTGATTTTATTTGTTTTTTTCATTTCTCGAGACTTGAACATTAATACTCAATCACCTTAAAACAAAATGTGCATTCAAAACATTTCTGATCAATCACAAAATTGTCATTTCCTTATTCGAAGTGTTTCTCATAATTCCTAGAATTTTTGTGACTAGTCTTGTACCTAAATTTATTATGGACCAACTTTGCTTGTAAATCTTGGATGGTGAATAATCATCCTCATACACATCAATATCTTTATCATTCTATATGGTTCCATCAACCATTTTTTTTGAAGTTTTCCTTTCCATTTTGGCCCATTTATCCCTAGAAAGCATTAGAAGCAACCTAGCCACTTCTTCTACAAAATAAAGAATTCACCAGTCTAGTTTCAAGTACCATTGGTGCAAGTGTTTCATGAAAATGCTTGGATCTTCTGCGAGCTAGGTTTTCAAGGTGAGAGTTTGTATCACTTTCCCTATCAAAGTTGGTTTGCGACAGAGAGTTGATTATTGAGGAATTTGTAATGGATTTCTATGGTGGAAATTGAAAGGTAAAGATGAAGATGCCAATAATAATGGCTAAGTTGACTCGGTGGTCATTAAATTCTCATATTGTTGTGATTTTGATGGAATTAGAAATTGTATATGTTTTAGTGATTAATAATTTCCTATCATTGAGCGATTTTTCCTTTTATATCATGTAAAATCTCAATGTTATTGATGCAAAGATTGAGGGTGGAAAAATAAAAGCAAGCAAATAGCGAAGCAAGCTTTTGATGAAGTAATCATGTTGCTGTCAATCATAGAGGTGTAAAAATATGCTTATTGAATTCTTATCATCCAATATTTATAGCAGCTAGTTGTTAAAAAAAAAAAAAAACTCATTTAAATCTACTCTTATCCATAATCATTTAAGGATCACAGGTGGCCCAATTTATTAGGGTGAGATGTAAATAAATTCATTTGAACCTCTATGGCTGGGTTTGGATAGTAACGTGTTTGCGTTTTTTATGTGGTCCTGTGCATTGTTCACAGGACCCTTAAGTACCAATTTTTGCAAATTTTCTTTTAAAATTGGGTCTCACGGTACTATTCACATATTTAAAAATTATTTTGCTACAGTATTTTCAGTTTTCAGCAATAAACGGTATCCAAATAGACCCTATAACAAACAAAATTTCAACCGATGTAACATTCATTTTTATAACTAAGCATTTGTTTTTTTATTTTATGCTATTTTACAAAAGAAATTGTTCTCATAAATAATTTTAATGCAATTAATTTTGTTAGAGCTTTTTGACTAATTGTTGCTATCTGAGAGATTTGATGGGGAGTATATAGTCTTTTTTTTTTTTTTTTTTTTTTTTTTTTGAGAGCTAAATGACATTAGGGAGCATATAGTTTGAAATGGATGAATTTGTAGTTGCTGCAATATTGCCAACTATACCAATAATATAATGACAAATGCTTTTTATTTTTATTTTATTTTAAATACACTAGTACTATACTACCATGTTAAGAAGCTAAATTGTTAAATTCTTGTAAGTATCTGGAAAAAACTACTTTATCTATTTTAACATATCATTCCATAATTCATCTAAATCTCATATTTTACTTTTAACATAAAACCCATTAAAATACTTTTAAAAGAAAACTCACCACTACCTCGGAAAAAAAAAAAAAAAAAAAAAACCACAATCCAACCACTGCAACTCACCAGCCACAAATTAGATCAGAACCCACTCAACAATGATCCACCAGCCATAAAATCCACTCAACAATGATCCAAAATCATCCATTGGAATGACCCAACCACCGCCGAAAACCAAATCAACACAAACGCAATGACCCATGAATGACACAACGATCCAATTATGACCCACGGCCCAATACTTGATCTACCAGCAGAGAGATAAAAAGAAAAGCCTAGTAGCATTTGAGCTACAGTAAACTGCTATACTGTAGCTTATTTGCAGTTTTTTTTTTTTTTTTTTAAAGTTTGGCACACTGGATGTAGGTGCATTTGCAGTTCCACACCAGCTTCGACGCCTTGGTCACTGTGAAACTCGCTGGTGAAATCACCCTAGGTTGATACGGAAATTGGGTTGCTTGGCGCAAATCAAACTAAAAGTGTAACATGTCTTAGAACTAAATAACAAGTCTGGGCAGAGAGACCCACTTTACAAGTTACAAGGGCAAAAAATCTTGCTAGCTTATCTTGGGGGTGCCTAAAGTAGCAAAGAGAAATTGAGCTGAGTTTGGTTTTTGAAGAGAGAGAGACGGCAACCCTATGTCCCTATCTTGTCCCTTCAAAACCCAGAAATCCACAACCACTCAAGATTTATTGGATTTGCTTCATGGGTAAAGGTTTAGATAGCATAAATGTTGTGAAAGGTTGTTGCATAGCTGATGACTTTTGCTCCGTGTGTAATGCTGAAAGATGGAAGAAAGCCCCAAGATACCATTGGCAGTTTGAGGCTCTCATTTCCTGGGGTTTGACAGTCCAATTTCTTATGTGGCACTAATTTTTTTTTCATATATCTATCTCTTTATTATGGGTCCAACTAGCAATATTGTAGGTATTGCATATTCTTCTTCTTTTTGATTGAAAGTAGGTATTGCATATTCATTCACCCATTATAAGTTATATGTTCCCATTTTTTTTTCTTTGCTTGTTTGATATAAAGGCCGACGTTCATTATTGTAGGCAGCTATTGGCGGATTTATAAATTTGGGTTGGAAGTCTTTCAGTACTTGGTGCTAATTCAAAGCAAGCCTACTGCTGATCAAAGTCGTGCAATGCGAGCCATGAAAAAATCAAGACAGGATTTTATAACAGTCATGTTCTCACAAATAATATCAAAGCATCTCCTAT
Source organism: Quercus suber (assembly GCF_002906115.3). NCBI lineage: Eukaryota > Viridiplantae > Streptophyta > Magnoliopsida > Fagales > Fagaceae > Quercus > Quercus suber. The sequence goes on from NW_027069614.1 coordinate 760,338, forward strand.
TCCTTTCCTTAAAGAAAAGCATTATTTTGCCAAAACCCCTATTTTACCACCTAGTAGAATTGTAGTTCCCTATCTCAAAAAAAAGAAAAAACCACCCATATATCAGAGTTGCGAAGCTCATTCATTTGTCAACTGTAAACCAATGTATTACTGGTTTTGCCTATCGAGTTTTTTCCCCGCGACAGTCCAGAAACGACAGCATCTTCTATGGTGTTAGAAGAGAGAAGAAAAGTGATCATGAAACAAGTTGCAAGTGTGCCCTCAATGCCCACTGTTTTCATAAAAAGCAACTTTGTTTGAGGACATTAATAATGGAAAAGATATGATGAAACAAACATATGCTTATACAAGATAAGATGGGTATTAGATCTAGTCACTGGATGGAAAATAATCTACCAATTCTGTTGGATTTTCTGTAACTGTAAATAATGAGAGAAAAGGACTTCACACCATTTTGAATACAAAAAGTTGACTATGTATTTAACTTTGAGATTGTAAATAAAATGACAAAATAATTACAAACAATTTAGTCTTTTGACAGGACTATGGAATGAACAATGATCAATGAACATGAACTGTCTAATTCTTTTATAATATCATTAGTTAAAATCCTGATTACAAAATCTGGTTTATGTCTGAAATTACCTCTGAAAATTTTCCATGCCTTTAATTGCTCCTCAATTGAACAACAAAAGATCAATGAACAGATATGTTCTAATTATAATCAGTTAAATCTGATAACAAAATCTGGGCTTATGCCTGAAATTGCCCCTATTAACAATTTTCTCATCAATACTAGAAATTACTGCAGTTCTATTATTCTCTCCATGCAGCATTTAGCTCATCCCAAAAACAGACGAGAGAAGTCGTTGCTGAAAAAAATCATGAGCTTGCTCATGACAGGATTATTTTTAGCAATGACTTCTCTAGTATTGATGAGCAACCTAGTAATAAATTTAATGGTAATATTGTCTCTTGAATATTGATATGAGGCAAACAATTGAAGAGCAATTAAAGGCATGGACAAGTTTATAATCAATTTAAAATATTGATCCATCTATCTTATGTCAGGATGGGATGGTACACTAATCAATGGACTGATAACAAAACCTGGGCTTCACCATCCCCCATGCTCAAATTAAAGTTACAGATGAAATAACTTAACCGATAGGGATATAGTAGATATGAAACTAAATAAGTTGATTGCTCAAAAAACATAAGATTGTTTCCACACTTTGCAAGTCTCCTGAAGTAAGTTATTAATAAGAATTCCACAAGCTTAACATGTCAATAACTATCACACATTAATCCTCTTCATATTCAGAGATTATCATGCACTTACAGTATTTAGGGTGTGGGGTTAAAGGCTCTGAGAATCCTTTTCTAAAAGTAGAGATAATTATTGACAATAACACCAACAATACAAAAAAAAAAAAAAAGTCCTATACAATTAGTATAATCTAAGTTGTGATGCTAAAAAGGATAATTCATACAAAATATAATGGTTCATCATGAGTAAAACTTCAGATGGTGCACTCTTTCATGAGAAAGATGAAAGATCAAAACCATTGACAACGGTATCGGCGTATTGCTCTAGTTAAAATTGACTCAAACACAAGGAAATGTTGTGAGAGAGATTGTTCATTTTGGGAGCATATTAAAGCTTTGGTTGAGCATCAATGGAGATGAAGTAACATGCTATGGTATAAATCAACAAGTGGGAGCATATTAAAGCTTGAAGTACAAAAGCAAAAAGCTCCTCAAAATGCATCACCATTTGAAAGTATCAAACCAACAAAAATATATGCTTACTAAATACTTCAACTTGTAAAGAACCATTTGTCTTCATCAATAAAGTTCTTTAAATATACTTGAATCTTTAAAGCCCAGCTAGGCCTACCTACCTAGAATCCTTACAAATTCTTCAATAATACCCTTTAAAGCATATAAACATGAGTAATGAAATCATGGGAGCACGAATAATTCAAAAAAATCGATCTAGAGAAAGTATGTGCTGGTAAACTGAGATATCTCTAACAATAAAGAGGTAAAACAAACGAACAGTCAGCGACAACATATTAAACCAAAAAAATAAAGTGACTGTTCTTGTAATGTATACACAACACTGCAGCTAGATCAAGCAAAATTAAGAAAGACAAAAAAATCAAGCCTGGGTTCCAGTCATAGCTTTCATCTGAATATGATTGTTATCAGCAGCAGCAGTAGGCAAGGCCTCATAAGACCCCAATCTCCGAATCCCTACAGTTTTCGCAACAACTGCGTAAGTAACCATCGCAATCAACACGACAAACATCACATGAACCAGAAACACCAGATCCAGAATAGCCACAGCTCGCAACCTCGAGTCCTCGAGCTCGCACTTAGTCGACCCTTCGACACCGCTCACCACGTCAAGCAACCCGTGACACCCTTCAGGGATAAAAGCCTCGACGTAGAGAGACAACCCAGTTTGCAAAACCCAAAGGCCTTGCAAGCAGAAAGCAGCCCCGAGTCCCACATCGGCAACAAAGAGCCTGGGCTGGCAGGCGAGGATTAGACAAAGGAGAGAGATGAGAGCCGAGATTCGCGCGGAGATGGTGTCGCAGTTGGCTTGGAGATCGGAGGTCTGGACGGTGGCGGCGGTGGAGGAGACGGAGTATTGCAAGAAGAAAACGGCGGAGCCGAGTGCGAAGAAGAGATCGGGAGGGAGAGGGAGGAGGGAGGAAGGGGAGTCGGAGAGGAGGAGGGAGACGGAGAGGAGGAGGAAGAGGAAGAGGACGGCGGCGGATTGGAGGGAAGTGAAGCGGTGGACGGGGGTGTGGCCTTTGACGAGTGGGTCGGATTCGGCAGATAAGAGGATTTGGTGAGCGAAAGCGATGATGAGGCAGAGGATGAGGAGGTAGAGTTGAAGGTGTCTGAGGCGATTGTGAGGGAAAGGGTGGAAGGGTTTGGCAAAGTAGGGCTGTTGAGGAGATTTCAGGTAGTTTCTCGTGCTGCTGATCAGATGGTATAGCCCTAATGATACCAACGCCGATGATGAGAATATTTGGTACATTAGGGCTGCCATTTTTGTTTTTGTTTTTGTTTTGTTTTGTTTTTCAAAACATACACACACAATGACAATGAATGAAAGAGAGTCTGAGATTTGGGGAATGCTTTGGTTTGGTGATGACTTTTTTGAAAAATAAAGAGGATCTTATTATATTCTCTCAAGCTTTCTCTTTCTCTTTGTCGTCGTAGGTGGTAAAGATTATTAAAAAAAGCAGCTGAGGAGGACTAACTCAACTGAGGAGAGGAGATTTGAAATATTGGATTGTATTAGCTTTATCCTTCTTTTTTTTTTTTTTTTTTAATATTGGATTGTATTAGCTTTATCCTTTTTTTTTTTTTTTTTTTTAAATCACTTTGTATTGTAATAAATAATAAATTATCCAGCTCTGATTGTATTGAGCTTAAATATTTTTCATGTTTTTGTTTGCAGGTAATTGTATAATTATTTCGGGCCAGCCCGCAATTTCTTGGCCCATCTTCTTCTTCCTTATTTAGTGGGGGGTTTTAAAGCAATAAATTAAATTAAATTTAGTGGTTTGTTAGGGATTCTTGTGAAGTTACTGATGATGGTGCTAAACGAATTTTGGCTCTAGTTTTTTCAAAGTTTGTTTTGCCAATTCAAACATGTAACGTTATCCAGCTATGCTATTAATATTAGCGTGTATTATAACAAGATGAATAAGTTGGATCCTCCAAGTTAGCTGAAAGAACAAATTTAGCAAGCGATATTTTGTTTGAGATATGAAGTAAAGGAAAGATTCGTGTAATAGCATCCAAGACTTTCACCAAAGCTTTTTGCATGAGGTATTGGTGCCAAATTGTAAAGCACAGAAGAGCTGGCTGGTGTCAGGAATGGAGAAAACATGGGCACCATTAAAAGGCCAAAGGGATTTAATGACAGGATGTTAAACTATCCTCATTATATTGTTCTATATAATAAAACCAATCAACAATCATACTCTGGAATTAGGTTCTAATTGTATCTGAAATATGCGCACCACTTGAAAAGATAGAAACTAACACAACTTTTCTGGCAAATACATGCATACATAGATTATGTTTCTCATAGTATTGAAACCCACAAACATAAATATACAACAGGTGAACTAGCCGAGAACCCCCACTCCTCCCCTCTCTCTTCCAAAAAAATAAAAAAAATAAAAAGCCGCAACCAGAAAGAGGGCCAGAAAATAACAACAAAAACCAGTATTCCACTCTAATAGATGTAAATATCATGGAAAAATGTGGTGATTCCTGGAACTTAGATCAACAAAAATGTACAAAAGCACACAAATACAATCTTGCAGGGCACACCAGAACAGCATATAGATGGACTTCCGCTCTAAATGATAAGGACAAGGAGAAAGATGATCAGTGCTATCACAAATATCACAAGCACCCACCAACACTGCCAAGTAAAAAAGAACAAAACAATATTATTCACAATGTGTTTGAACTTTGAAGGAAATATGAAAAGTAGACATAGCTGCCATATCTTGAATGAAAATGGTCACGCACTTAAGCACTTTACCTGATATTATTAGCTTACAGTTACATGATTCCTTCAGAAATTTCAGATGAGCATATATTTATGGCGCATTATCATGTGTTCATGATGTACAATTATGTAAAGGAGTTTAATTAGGTACCAAACCATTCCTAAAATATCTTCCTTTGGATTTTCTATCTTTTTGGCTGTTCCTTTCTTTTTCTCAGCTTCTTTCATGTTCTATTAGTAGTTTGTTTTTCCAACAATGAGTGAAAAAAATGCTTCCTTGATTTGCTATATAGCATCTGTAGAAAAAATTGATAAAGAGCCTTGACTATTATTGAATACATGAGGTATGCCTTGCTGTAAGGCTGTGTTCATCATTTAGCATATCTCCCTCAAGGCTCTTTTAATTGGAATAGCGATATTGTGGGTAGACCATCAATCATAGCACGAGCAAGCCACCACAGAAGGGCCTGCTACCAAATAGCCTCTAGAGGACAGAAAAGAGAGGGGGGGGGGGGGGGGGGGGGGGGGGGGGGCCAGGGGGGGGGGAGAGGGGGGCGTGCCTTTTTCTTTTGGGTAAAAGTTACACTCAGACCTAGTCAGTCTTCAACCAATGACTTCACTCTCCACCTTGCTCTTATATAGTGAGGAGGTGCCATGTGAGCTAGAGATCATTGATGAGGATGTGCTACCAAACAGCCACTAGGTGGATGGGTTTCAATAGTGTCTATAACTGTTGACAAAAACTTGGGTTGATCTATAAAGAGGCGATATCATTGCACTCATTAGACACTAATTGAAAGAAAAAGAGACACTATTTTGGCAACCACATGACCTGGCACTGCTCATGCAGATATCATTAACTCAAAATTAATTAGGGCCACCACTGCAATCAGATTTAACATTGACATGTTTCCAACAGAGCCACCAGGTAATAAAACAGACCCAAAGTAAAGGATTTGGATTCTTTGGAGTCTTATTGCCTTGCCAAGGATGAAAGAGAAGAATTTTCTGTCTCATCTCTTGATCATGGACTGACCTACATGAACTACAGCCCCACCATATTTCTTCCATTTAATCCTACTAATTTTCCACTTCTTTGGTTATCCAAGCACAGAAAGTTTTGGTGCATTTCACACCTTATTGGGTCTTTACTGCTTGAACTTAATAGAGTGTCAATGTTTAAATTACTTACCCATGAGGACTTGGATTTTGAACTTTTGGAAGCCTTAGCTAGCTGAACTCGACCTTGGGTTGTAGCAGCAGAAGAAGACTCAATGTTTGAGTGAACGTCGTCTGTTATAACAAAGAAAAAAAATTTCAATTTTATTTATTGGGGGAGGAGAAAAGGGAGCAGAAAGCTCCATGTATTGCAAAAAGAATAATTCACGTTCAGCGTAGCAGGCATCTTACCAATAACGACACCCTGCTCATGAACAAGAACAGCAAGGTCCTTGAATATTTCACTTGCTTGTCCAATTTGCTCTTCTATGTCCTTAATACCCTGTTCCCTTTCATCAATCATAGCCTCATTGAAGGAAATTTCATTATCCAACAGAACTACCTCCTGCCTGCACATTTTTGTTCAAGAAAATTGATAGTGAACAAAAATTCTCTCAAGCTTTCCATGTCTTAGAAAAGACTTCACTAGGTAGATACAATCAAGTTATGAACCAAAGCAGATTTGATTTCCATTTACAGAAAAAAAATATGGTTGATTTAGTTTACAAAAGCCACTCCCATCAGCAAGAAGCCAAGAACTAGTATGAGACAATGACTATGGTTGTTAACAATCACTAACAATGCAAGCATTACGGCTACAATCTATACAAATTTACAGAGTTACAAAGATTCATCTAAGTTTTAAACAATTGTGATATATTCTAGATAGGCAAATGTTGCATTCAACTAGCAAATCCACTACAGAAACATGTCACAAATGACAATGAGAACATATTAAAGTAGCAGAAAACAGTTAAAAAGTTACCGCTTCTGATCATATAGAAAAGGCCTGTTTTCCTGATCCACACTGGGTGCCGAATAATCATCAGAGTCAGAGCTGTTCCGCGAAACCAAAAAGCATACAACAAGTTAAGTAATACCAAATGTTAATTAAGACATGTTATAGAAGGAAAAGACGTGATGAGAAAGAATACGTTTTTGATGGAGGAGGAGCAGAAGGAGAGTAAGTGGACTCGCGCTCAGAGGCAAGCTGCTGAGCTTTCTGGAACTCTTGCAATGTAGTTTGGAAATCTCTGACAAGCTTTGCATCTTCTATTTTCTTACTAGGCTAAAAAATATCAATCATGTTGAATTACTATACGATCCATAATCCTTTATATTACACATAAAATTGTAAGACCTAATTGAGAGATAGAGAGAGAGAGAGAGAGAGGCGTACATTGACAGAGATATCGTGGTCGGAATCGCTCAAGGTTTTGATCTTAGCAGAAGTGTCTTTGACTAATTGTAGTATCCGTTGCCTTGTGGTGTGCCTGAAAATTTTGAAAAAAAGAGAGAGAGAGAGAGAGAAATGAGAGGAAAAGAAAGGGAAAGGAATAGAGAAGATAGAGAGAAAAGGACTGACAGCTTCTGACGGTGAAGAGGAGTGTCCTTGGCGGTTCCGATGGCGTCGACGAGTCGGCGGAAAGCGGAGACGGCAGTGTTGATCTGGAAAATGGCGGCAGCCACAGCCTGCGATGGGCTTTGCGGCTGCGATCGACCGCCCGCTGAGGACGATGGCTTCTGGAAATCCTGGAAACTCATTTTTTCTGTTTTAGTAAAATTTGGTTTGCAACTTCCAGCCTTTATGGGAAACTGTCCAGAAAATCAGGGCAGAGAAATAAAGACCTGTATGTGCCGAACGGTAAATTAATCAAAAGCAACGTGTAGATCTAACAACCTCTTATCTCACGTTAACAAATTCAGCTTTTCTCTCTCGCACTCGGTGGGCACTGGACTGGTCTGTGCCCCGTTAATTTTAATTGATTATTACTAATTAATTTTTATGCCTTTTTGGGTTTATGCCTTTTTGGGGGGTTTTGGCCGCTGCACACGTGTATCTGCCGTCGGGAATTTAGTTGTTTGTTTGTTTAGTTCTATTAATTAATGATTAATTTAACGAAAAATCACTCTTTTCTTTTCATCTTCTTCCCCAGCTGACCTGTAAAAATGAATTTAATACAAACGGTCATATCTGAAGCTAACAAGGAGGGTGGGCCGTGGGATGTGGGCCTCAACTCAAGTCTATGGCTACTTTTTTTCTCTTTCTAATTTTTTTTTCATCCTAAAGCTAAAGACTCTGCGGCCCATGCAATTGCAAGTTTGCAACCACAGTAAACACTGACCACTCGTTGACAATCTCTCCTTCCCCTCGTGGCTCATAAAAAAGCAACCTTATGGTCCATTAATCAACGACCAAATTTTCCTCCAATTTATGCGGGAGGAATCTCAATCAAACCCAATCCGTCATGCTAAAAAGTACATATAAAATTTATTTATTTATATTTTTAGGGAAATTTTTTTTTGAGAAACAAACAAACATACACAAGAGATAAATGAATTCTAACACACAATAAAGTTATTATTCAGATCAAAAAATAACCTCCTCTTGTCTCCCCCAAAAAAAAAAAGCCTCCTCTTTCTCTTTAATAGCACTAGCAAAAGCTAGAGTAACTATTACAAGTCAATGAAAAACTAATAAAAGAAACTAAATGAAAATTTTCACAAATTAGATTAATGTCTTCAAATATCCACGAAAACTAGTATCAAGTTGTTTACCTAACCCAACCATTCAAGAAACACCTGGAGCATACTTCATTCCCAAATTTAGCTTCACAGATTCAACTTTTCGAAGAAACAAGTTTAGTTTCTGTGAGAAATACAACTTGGGGATCTAAATCCTTCACCAAACAATGAAGATCTCTAAGATCCCAAGCCCACAACAGTTTAAACTAATAACTTTCATGTTGGAAAATGAGGCTCAAAGATAGCCCCACAATTGTGATATAACTTTCATGATCTTTATCCAACTCCACTGCTCTCTTCTTCACTAGATTCACCTCACTATTGCCGTCACTAATCACTTTGACAGAGGATGAACGTTTTTTTTTTTGTTTTGTTTTTGTTTTTGTTTTTGAAATAGGTGCATCAACTCCCTCATCAAGCGAAGGAGATATATCTTTAGCTCGAATAAGTCTTTTTCATGTTCTCAAACTTTTAGCTGCAGGTACCATTCCAAAGTTTAAATTTTTTGATATGTCTGAAACCTTTGACAGAAAATTACCATCAACTATTGACATCACACAATCCTCATACTCCATATCATCTACATTCAAATTGGTGGGATGTATCCTGTAGGGTTGGGATTTGTGGCCCAAGCCCAAGACAATAAATTTGTAGAGTGTGGATGATAGAGTTAGGTTAACTATGGAGCTTACAACGGTTGATCACAACATACAAGTATAAACCAGCATAAAAGTACACGTAAAGACCAAGTAAGTTCAAGTCTGAAGAGACTTATGATAAATTGAATACATGTTACAATTCTTAGGGTTACAGTCAGACCTTTCTCCCTTCTTTTCTCTCCCCATTTCTATTAGGAGCCTTTCTTCTTTATATAGCATCCTCCCCCATCATCCCCATCGTCCACTTGTTCTTCATCCAGCTCCCTACTTGAGTGCATGTCATGTCATGTATCTCCCTCAGCTTTTGTGAATGGCAATAGCTGAAGTTGTACTGTTCAAGGGTCTTCTCCACATAAATGCGGCCAGAAAAGTTGCTGCAGTGCATTTAATACGGTGGTGGCAGCTTTTCCTTTTAGATATTTCTCCATTCTTATTATCTCCAGGCGTGTCCAAAGCTTATCTAGACTGCTGAAGTCACTAGTAAGCTTATTCGAACCCTCCAGATATTTATATGACCCAGAATCTTTACATTCGAGGATAATGATCTCTTCGAAACACTAATGCTCTCTTCGGACGGCGTTTCTTCGTCCCTATGTATCCTTCTTTCACGCGAAGTATCCCTCGACAATTTTAGCCTCTTCGGACATACAATAACCTTCACATTGGGCTTTAGGCCCACTGCATATGGTTGGGCTTTTCCCCCCCACAATAGCCCCTCAAAATTTTAATTTTTCCTTCGCTTCTGAAGAGAAATAAGATTTTGATTTGCTACAAAATAAAAATCAGAAATGCAAAAATATCTTAATTCACACGTGTAGTAGCATGGATTTGTGCGCTTCATAATTGCTGCTGCCGTTTCAAGGTTTCCAAAACACCATTAATTACTCCAGGTGGCGTTTTGTCTTTGCCATCTAACAGTGGACTACTGATCCAACGGACGTGATCCTTCCTCGGAATTTGGGCGGGATAACTCCTTCTTCCTCGCTTGCCTCCATATAAAGCCCTACAAGAGGTTTTTCCTCCCTTACTTTACATAATTTCAGACTTTCCAGCGAACAGAGGCATTCAAATCGACCAGACTCTACGATCATCAAATCCAAAATTTACAAGCATCTCCATAAGCTCAGATATCATTTTTCGATCCGGTTCGTGTAAGTCTTCATATATTCGTCTTTATTCCTCTCTTCGGACAATCTTTTTGTCCTTCGAGTAGTCGCCCCCTAGTCACTGCGTTTAGAGTTCCTCCTATCTCGTTTGTTTAAGATGGGTAGGTATCAGTATTTGGTGGATAGTCTCGCTCAGATAGAGAGGTTTAGGGCCACATACAGCATACCTGAATATGTGGGTCTGAGATATAGCCCCCCCCCAGAAAAAGTCCTAATAGATCGGAAAGAGGGTGAAGTGATAATCCCCATCATCGCCTTCTTGGAAGGGGGAATGAGAATTCCTATGGGCCTTATCACAACTAACTTTCTTCGAAACCATAGGCTTAGCCCTGAGCAATGTGCGCCCAACGTTTTTAAGATTTTAGGGGCTGTCGATGATCTGAACCGCCATCTGGGCTTGGGACTCACTTGGCTAGACGTGGTGCATATGTACGAGTGCCACAGTCAAAAAGGGGCGGGATATTATTTGAAATCCCGATCCGATGCTGTTAGGCTCGTCTCTTGCCTTCCCAAGTCTAACAAGGGGATGAAAGACGATTATTTGATCGTCTCGGGTGCCTGGCACGACGGTTTTCACTGCCCAACCACACCAGGAGAACCAGGTGGGGGCATCTTAGATTTAGGCTTGCTAACATTAGATTTAGGATTGACCTTTCTTTGCAACTTAGTCTTCTCAGTCTTGCTATTGCCAAGTTTCTGATTAAATTTTGTTATGATGTTGACAGATAAAAGAAATGTTTCTCCTCGGCTGAGCCTTACCAATACCGCCGTGCTTAACTACTTGTTACAGTCGGAGATTTTTGTGAGTGAAGACGGGCAACTCCGATAGGTTCCCTTCATTCTCAGTTACACGTCCAAACCATCCGATTTGCAGTCGGTCGGGAACGCGATAAGACAAGGAGACCATCGCCTCCACTGAATCGATGTTGGTCAGAAGGATTTTTTTTGGCTCCATTCGATCTTCCTCCAGTGCCACATCCGAACCCGCAAGGTGTACCACTACTCGTCCAGTCGGTTCAGCAAGTGCCCCTTGAACCAGTGGTTGTTGGCGAAAGGGTTGGCTCTTCGACCTCCTCACTAGAGGAGCAAATAGACAAATTTAACTTCGAAAGGGAGGCTTCAGGAGGGGTTTAAGTGATACCATCCTTAAACTCCGAGGAGGAGATTGATAGGCAATCCAGTGTCCATCCTCCTATTCTGATAACTGCTATTCCGAAAGACTTTTTGGAAGAGAAAAATATGTCAGACCTGAAGGCATTAATGAGGAACAGGGGCAAGAAGGCTGAGCTGAAAGGCACTGGGACTTCCCAACCGGTGGTGAGTTTGCCTTCACCGCCACCTCAAGTTCCTGATCTTGGCTTAAAGCTCTTGCCGGACCTGAAGAAGAAAAGGCCCCTCGAGACTGAAGAGAGCGACGTAGTGGTGCCACCAAAGACAACCAAGCAACAGAAGGTGGCGAGAGACCACCGGAGCAAAAGGGCCTCATCTACTGAGAGCCGGGATGAGCCTCCTGTTGCTAATGTGCGCCGAGGGCCACGCATATGGTCTCCCAAGTTGGAGCTGGACGGCGCTCCTATTTCCTAGGATACTTCCCTTAGAAACTACGATGGGGGAAGAGCAGGGCTAGTGGCTAAAGCTTTGGAGCAGCCATTGCTCCTCCCCTGAGACATGGAGTCATACAGGCACTTTAGCCAGTATGAACTCTTCATGTCCCTGAAGAGGGACCTGGCCATAATAAGTGAGTTAATCCAGCTCTTCGGTTTGGCATGTTAATTTTTCTCTTGTTTTATGCTAACTCTTTCACTTTATTATGCAGATTACCTAGCAAGTCTTTGTGGCCGAAGAGTGGAATAGAAAGGCATACGTCGAAGCCCAAGCAGAGGCCCACTCTCGGTCTGAGGCAGAGAAATCCTTGGGCAGCTTGAAAGAGGAGTTTTCTCAAATTTTCGAGCAGCTTAAAGAGGTAACCAACGAAAGGAATAGCCTCAATGCTGGCCTGCAAAATGCTGAGAGCTAGGCCGAAACCCAATACAAGTTGCTAAATGAGAGTCAGACCACTTTAGCAGCTGAGAAAGCGCTTGTGAAGGAACTTCGCGCCGAACTCCAAAAGGCATCGGGCAAATTTGGTTAATTCTTATGATCTTATATTTCTACTATTTCTACATCTAAGGAGACTGCCAAGTTAGCTCAGAGGAATGCTCAGCTGGCCAAGGAGGCGACCAAGACTGAAAAGAAAGCAGCCTACCAGCTGGGAGTGGAGGAGACCGAAAAAGGTCTAACTGAGCAGTTTGCCTCGGTCAGCCGAGACTACTGCGATATAACATGGGGCAAGGCAATGGATGCTGCTGGGGTGCCTGCCGACTCAGAACTGAGGCTGCCTAGGAGCATATATTATGACCTTGACATCCGAGAGCTCCCAGGGTCTGATCCCCCTCCTCCAACACAACTTCCAGAGGCTTCGGAGCAATCCTTGGTCAGCAAAGTTCCTCCAACCACCCTTGAGGCCTCCAAGGAGTCTGGTCAGTCAGGTGATCAGAGCGAACCAGCAGAGCCACCCAAGGATAAGGGCGAGGGTTTGGAAAAAGAGAAGACCTCTTCAGAGCCCAAGGACTAGGCCCCAAAAGCTGCTGCTACTCGGACAAGCCAGGCTGCCGACCCTATGGTCCCTTAAGCAGAAACTTAGATATTTAGGTTTTTTTTTATTATTATTATTATTTTTTACTTGTTCTTGTTTTTCTTTTTATGTAAGGGATTGTAAACTATCCTCTTTTGATCAATGAAACAGTTTCTCTTTTACTTTTGGTGTCTTTGTTGCATATCATATGGCATACTTTTGCTACAAATAACTGTACTTTGTAATTATGGTAATGTAGGTAAATATAATCATCATATCATGCTGATAATGTACATAACTAAAATTGGCCCTGAAAAGAGTAGTTTGTATAAGAACTACTACTAAACAATGAATGCAACGAGTGTTATAAAAGTTTCACAGGTCTTTTCGAACATGCACAAAGAAGGCTTAACATAAGTTAGAGTTAATTTAAATACATTCAAGAATGTCAGGCAAGACTCATTCCAGAGTTAGACTTCAATAACCATAACTACACAGAGGTGTTGACTAACCCACACTATCTGATCCAAGGATTGCAGGCATGTGAAGGAGTGTTAACTAACCCAAATCATCTGGTCTGAGGACTACAGGCATGATTGGATTTAAGTTTGAACACTTAGAGAACCGTTAAGGAGTGTTAACTAACCCAAATCATCTGGTCCGAGGACTACAGGCATGATTGGATTTAAGTTCCCAAATCATCTGGTCCGAGGACTACAGGCATGATTGGATTTAAGTTTAAACACTTAGAGAACCATTAAGGAGTGTTAACTAACCCAAATCATCTGGTCCGAGGACTACAGGCATGATTGGATTTAAGTTTAAACACTTAGAGAACCGTTAAGGATGACGAATTGTCATAATGATTGAAGAGAAAATTCGATTAATAATAGTACCTCTTGAGGTTGTTTACATTCCAAGGGCGTGGTATTACATGACTATTTAGGTCTTTTAGGAAATATGCCCCAATGCCAGCCCCTGAAGTGATACGATATGACCCTTCCCAATTGGGTCTTAGCTTCCCCCAGGCTGGGTTTTTCGCAGTGCCCACAACTTCCCTGAGTACCAAATCACTAGGTTCTAGAGGCCTTAGCTTTACGTTAGCATCATAGCCTTGCCTGACCTTTTGTTGGTAATGTGCCAATCGAACCATTGCATTTTCTCTCATTTCCTCAATCAAATTCAAACTCCTTTCTAGCATTTCATTATTGTTGGTCGGATTGAACGAACTAGTTTTCAGAGTTGGGAACCCAATTTCCAGAGGGATGATAGCTTCAGCCCCATAAGTCATTGAGAAAGGGGTTTTTCCAGTAGATCTGCGAGGCGTAGTTCTGTAAGCCCAAAGTACGTGTGGCAACTCTTCCACCCATTTAACATTTGCATCGTCTAATCTCATCTTCAATCCATTAACTATAACTTTGTTAACTGCTTCTGCTTGTCCGTTCCCCTAGGGATAGGCAGGGGTGGAGTATCTGTTCATGATTCCCAGTTCGCTACAATAATTCTGAAATGCTTTACTGTCGAACTGTACGTTATTGTCCGAGATGAGAGTATGAGGAACTCTGAAACGAGTAATAATATTCTTCCAAACAAATTTTTGTACATCTACGTCTCGGATGTTGGCTAGAGGTTCAGCCTCAACCCATTTGGTGAAATAGTCTATACCGACCAGAAGGTACTTCCTGTTTCCTGCGGCTTTTAGGAATGGACCCACTATATCTAAGCCTCATTAAGCAAACGGCCATGGACTAGATAGTGGGTTAAGGACTCCACCTGGTTGGTGTATGTTTGGCGCAAATCGTTGACATTGATCACACTTTTTAACATACTCATAGGCTTCTTTTTGCATGTTCGGCTACCAATAACCTTGAGTAATGGCTCGGTGAGCTAAAGACCTACCTCCGGTGTGACTCCCACAAATTCTTTCATGCAATTCCTCTAGTAACAACTTAGCCGCTTCAGGATGGATACATAACAGGTACAGTCCTGAATAGGAGAGTTTGTATAATTTCTGGTCTTCGGATAGCCAGAATCTGGTCGCCTTCCTTCGAATTTTGTCGGCTTCCCCCTTTTCTTCAGGCAGAATATCTTCTTTCAAGAATTTAACTATCGGATCCATCCAACAGAGCCCGGTTCTAATTTGATGAACTTGGATTACATCTCTTCTTGCCTTAGTAGGCCTATGCAAGTCTTCGACGAGGATAACTCTTGGCAAGTTTTGTGCTGAAGAGGTAGCGAGTGTGGCCAGAGAATCAGCATGTGCATTACCACTTCTGGGTATGTGCAGCAAACTAAAAAATTCAAACTATGATCGCAAACATTTAACTCGGCTCAAGTATCCCTGCATCCTTTCATCCTCGCCTCAAACTCCCCCTGTACTTGACTTACAACTAACCTTGAGTCCGAGAACAACTCCACTGCCTTTCCTCCCATTCTTTGGACCATAGACATTCCCATCAATAGGGCTTCATACTCCACCTCATTATTTGTTGCCAAGAAATCCAGCCTTAACGATTTTTTAATGATGATTCTCTCGGGAGATATCAATACTAGCCCCACTCCAGAACCTTTCTGGTTCGCTGCGCCGTCCACATATATTTCCCAGTGGGAAGGGCCTTGTTGAGAAATCATGCCAACCGATTTTCCATCCATGTCCTTCTCTGCCATTACTTCTTCTAAACTAGGTTTCGTGAACTCGGCCACCAGATCTGCAAGGATCTGCCCCTTGACTGAAGTGCGAGGCATGTATTTGATATCGAAAGCCCCCAAGATAGTGCCCACTTGGCTATTCTCCCTGTGTAGTCGGCACTTTTGTAACGCCCCAAAATCATAAGCAAAAAAATGTCTATTTAATCTGAATAATCCATAAAATATGTTAAATAAAAGAAACTAGCAACCTTGAATCTCATCACAAAAGTCAGAGCTCTAATTCATCAAATACAAAACATCCTCAAAATAATTCTCCAATATAATGTTTAATGCCATAAAATAATAATAAAATCCTTAGTTCTACAAAAATAGTTTGTAACTGCTGTCTCCCAAGAATCTCTACTCCAGTAATCCCTCTAATGTATTTGTAATGGGAAATAAAAGGGGGGAAGGGTGAGATAACTCAATAAGTGGAATTCACTAACATTGGGGTGTGGGAACAAACCTTCAATAAATAATTCTTATAGCAATTTTATAACTTGTAACTCAACAATATTTATCATCAAATATTTCATGTAAAAGAAAAATATCTTTATATCGTGAGCCATCATAATATATATATTAGTACCATCACATAAACAATTTCCTAGGCTTTTCTCGTGGTCAAACGTTTACGCCCCGTTGACAGGGTTGTGCTGTCTCATTTTTGGGACTGGAACCTCCTTTTCATCCCATTTCTTAACGATGGCTCCTTTGGAACCTAAAGGTGTACTCCCTTGCTAAGGAGCCTCCTTTTTGGATCCTCAATAATTTACTCCCTTGTTAAGGAGCTATCAAATGTGCACTGTCCCCCCCTTTGGGACCGTCTCTTGCTAAGGACTAGCTGCAGTATGATTGTCCCTTGCTAAGGACTAAGTAACATACTGAGCTTCTAATCATGACTTGCCATAAGTTTTCAAAACATATACAAGATTCTCACATAAACAATCCATTCAAGATGCTTACAAAAATAATCCAATCATAATTCTCGAAAATATAAGGATATATCGCACATACAAATTTAAATGAATTGAGGTTGTCCCACAAGTTTTTCATAAAACGAATAATTAATGTACACATCAAGAAATTATAAAATATCCATTTATATGTATAGAATAACAATATATTTCTTATATATATAATAGTTTAATAACCAACGCTGTTTGGGAAAAACTCCCAAAATTAGTAAACACCACTTACCTCTTAGTTGCAAAATAATGGAAATCAACCTCCCTTGAATCACAACAATTCAGTAGAATTAGAACCTAGCAATACCAAAAATAGATTCATCAATACACAATTTCCCACCTAAAAATCTATTTTCACACTTAAAATGGTTTTATCCTAGACAATATTGATATATCTAAAATTCTCCCTTTATTCACCTAACTATCCAATTTACTATTGAAAGCCACGTATTGCCTTAATTTGTTGCTTAGCATTCCCTCTTGATGCACTGGATGTCCATTGACTCTAAAATTATATATATAAATATATATATTCAACTTAACATTGAAGGCCACGTGAGATTGCTTTAATCTATCAATCTAGTGCTAGAATGCTCTCTTGATGCCGCTGGACATCTACTGACCTTAATATTATATATATATATATATATATATATATACTATTGACTCTAATATATAAATATATATATATATATATATATATTTCAATCTAACATGGGAATCACGAGATAGTATTCTAAATCTATCAATCCGGTTGCTCACATTTTTCCCTTGAAGCCACAGGATATATAAACCTATTTGATCAACCTAATATATAAGGCTATTAATCAAAAGTAATAGCCACATATTAAAGTTATGTCAAATTCATCTTAGAGCCTATGGAGGACAATATGGTTGTACAAATAAACAGTTCCTATTTTATTATTGTAATCATCAACCCAAAGACCCAAATCCTCTTGATGCCATAAAGCACAAAGACACGGCTGGACACTTATTTGGACAATGACAATGGTGGTGAAAAGAGTGAGACTATAAACAATTATATATATATAAACCACAAGCAACCCTTTTCCTTTCACATGATGACAAACCAATTGATAAAGTCCAGGCTTATTAGATACAATTTCAAAGCTCTTGACATGCAGCCATATTTGACCATTCCTTGACTCATATAATAACAATATAGGACATCTTTTCCCTTAATGTAGTGATAGTTGGAGATTTATGAGACCAACGTCTCTTAGTTCCTTTCCATGACACATGCCTATATGTACTTGCCTAGTCTAAGTATGATAACAATCATAGGAGTCATATTTCCATTAATATAGTCATAGAAACCATACCTGTAGTCTCTTCTCACAACCACAGTGACGGAAGGCAGAGTTTAGTAGTCGGCTGAAGCAAAAAGGAATCCCATCAACAAATACACGTATGCTTTAAGAGAAGAAAGGCTAGGGTTATTAAGGCCCATATATTTACTCATGCCACTTCACTTGGGCTTCATATTCCATAGTATTAATTTTATTATTATTTTTTTAATATATTAGGCCCAATTCAATTTAATCCATTTAATTGTAGGCCTCCTTTATAATTTACATATAATAATTAAATTGGTGTCAAAATTTTGGGGTGTTACATCCTTCCCCCTTTAAAAAATTTCGTCCTCGAAATTGTACATACCTTCATTACTGAACAACTCTGGATACTTTGATTTCATCTCATCTTCTCATTCCCAAGATGCCTCCTCCACTGTATGATTCTTCCAAAGAACCTTAACCAATGATATGGACTTGGTGCGTAGAACTTGATCTTTGCGGTCAAGAATTTGGATTGGAACTTCCTCATAAGTCAAGTTGTCTTTGATCTTGAGTGGCTCATAGTTCAAGACGTGTGAAGGATCCGGGATGTACTTTCTCAGCATGGAAACATGAAACACATTATGTACTCCTGCAAATGTAGGCGGTAAGGCCAACTCATAGGCAACTTTACCAATACATTTCAGGATCTCAAATGGACCAACAAATCTGGGACTCAACTTTCCCTTCTTCCCAAATCTCATCACACCCTTCATTGGGGAGACTTTCAAAAATACCATATCTCCAACTTCAAATTCTACTTTCTTTCTTGAGTTGTCAAAATAACTTTTCTATCGACTTTGTGCTGTTTGTAATCTTTTACGAATCAAATCAATCTTCTCAGATGTCATCTGAATGATTTCTGGTCCCAACAATTTTCTCTCACCAACCTCTTCCCAACACAACGAGGACCTACATTTTCTACCATACAAAGCCTCATAGGGAGCCATCTCAATACTAGAGTGGTAGCTATTATTATAGGCAAATTCCACTAAAGACAAGTATTTTTCCCAACTCCCTTTGAAATCCAATACACAAGCCCTTAACATATCCTCCAAAGTACGAATAGTCCTTTCTGATAGTCCATCTATTTGTGGGTGGAAGGCTGTACTAAAGCTAAGATTCGTACCCAAAGCTTTTTGTAGGCTTTCCCAAAACTTTGAGGTGAATCTTGGATCTCGATCAGACACAATTGATGCTGAAACTCTGTGAAGACTCACAACCTCATCAATATAAATTTGTGCTAACTGATCAAGTGAGTAAGTCATCTTAACCGGAATAAAATGTGCTGTTTTTGTCATCCTATCCACAATTACCCAAATGGCCTCATGTCCCTTAGGAGATCTTGGCAAACCAGTCACAAAATCCATACATATGCGCTCCCACTTCCACTCAGGAATGGGAAGTGGTTGTAGCAGTCCTGAAGTTTTTTGGTGTAGTGTCTTAATTTGTTAACAAGTCAAGCATTGCTCCACAAACTGAGCTATTTCTCTCTTCATGTTATTCCACCAATAAGTTTCTCGAATGTCACGATACATTTTAGTGCTACCAGGGTGCACTGAGTATGGGGTACGATGGGCTTCTTCTATAATCTCCTTCTTTAATACAAAATCATTTGGCACACAAAGCCTTTTTCCAAACCTCAAAACACTATCATTAGACACATTAAATTCTGGTCTCTTCCCTTCTTGTACCTCTTCTATAATCTTTACAATTCGTGCATCATCAACTTGTGAACTCTTAATCTTCTCAATCAAAGTGGGTTGTATTGTCAAATTGGCCATAAAGACTTGGGAATCACCCATGACGATTTCAATTCCCATCCTTTTCAAGTCCTTAATAATCTCCTTTTGAGTAGTTAACAAGGCAGTTGAGAAACCAGAAGACTTCTGACTAAGTGCATCAGCTACCACATTAGCCTTGCCTGGATGGTAATTGATTGAGCAATCATAATCTTTAATCAACTCAAGCCACCTTCATTGCCTCATATTCAATTCCTTTTGAGTAAAGAATTACTTCAAGCTCTTATGATCTGTATAAATCTCACACCTTTCACCATACAGATAGTGTCTCCAAATCTTTAATGCAAACACCACTGCAGCTAACTCCAAGTCATGAGTGGGATAATTTTGTTCATAACTCTTTAATTGGCGGGAAGCATAAGCTATGACTTTACCATGCTACATCAACACACAACCCAGCCCTTTCCTTGAAGCATCACTATAAATGACAAAACCTCCCAAGTTGCTAGGGATGGTTAGTACTGGTGCAGTGACCAACCTTTGCTTAAGTTCTTGAAAACTCTTCTCACATTCTTCTGTCCACACAAACTTGGCATTCTTACGAGTTAGTTGAGTCAAAGGGGCTGCAATATAGGAAAATCCCTCCACAAGCCTCCTATAATAGCCAGCAAGGCCCAAAAAGCTTCTAATCTCACTCACATTCGTTGATCTTGCCCAATCAACCACAGCTTCAACCTTACTAAGGTCTACAGAAATCCCTGCCTTAGATATCACATGCCCTAGGAACACCACTTGGTCAAGCCAAAATTCACACTTCTTAAACTTGGCATATAGCTTCTTCTCCCTCAAAATCTAAAAAACAATTCTCAAGTGCTCTTCATGTTCTTCCATGCTTTTGGAGAAGATTAGGATGTCATCAATAAAGACAATAACAAAGCGGTCTAAGTACTCATGAAACACCCTATTCGTTAAGCCCATAAATGCAACAGGAGCATTGGTCAATCCAAAAGGCATTACCAAGAATTCATAGTGCCCATACCTCGTCCTAAAAGCTGTCTTGGGTATATCTTCACTCTTGATTTTCAACTGGTGATACCTAGAATGAAGGTCAATCTTAGAGAAGACTTATGCCCCTTGCAATTGATCAAACAAGTCATCAATACAAGGGAGAGGGTATTTGTTTCTCACAATAACCCGGTTTAACTCACGGTAGTCAATACACAACCTCATAGTCCCATCCTTCTTCTTCACAAATAAAACTGGTGCACCCCAAGAAGATGCACTTGGTCTGATGAACCCCTTATCGAGGAGTACTTGTAACTGTTCCTTGAGCTCCTTAAGTTTAGTTGGTGCCATCCAATATGGTGCTTTTGAAATAGGAGAAGTTCCAAGGAGCAAATCAATAGAGAATTCAATCTCCCTATCTATAGGTATCCCTGGTAGGTCATCAGGAAAGACATCAAGAAACTTCCTTACAATAGGGATATCATCCAACTTCAATACCTCTTTCTTAGTGTCCACCACATGAGCTAGGTACCCTTGGCATCCTTTCCGTAATAGACGCTTAGCTCGAAGGGCTGATATCACCCTAGGTAAAGCATGCATCCTAGAGCTCTTAAACCGAAATTCAGGTTCTCCTAGAGGCTGAAACACCACTTCTTATCTAAAACAATCTACACTAGCATGATAAGCTGCCAGCCATTCCATTCCCAAAATTACATCATAGTCATACATGTCCATCAAAATCAAATCTGCTAACATTTCCCTATCCTCAATTTGGATGACACAAGACTTGAGCATAGAGTTACACACCAAAGAATCACCCATAGGTGTGGCCATAGACAAGTCATAATCCATAAGTCCAGGTTTCTTATCATATAACTTAGCATATCGAGAGGAGATGAAAGAGTGTGTAGATCCAGAATCAAATAAAGTTTTAGCAAAGTTTGAGAATAAAGGGTGGATACCTGTAACCACAGTATTCGAAGCTTGAACATCTAGTGGTGTGAGTGCAAACACTCTCCCTTGTGCTTTCCTCCTCTGATCATTCTTTCCAGGTTGTGCCATTGGGTTTTGTTGAGGAGAAGTACAGCTTCTAGCTAGGTGTCCTGTCTTCCCACAATTATAATAAGCCTTTCCTTCAAAGAAACATGGCTTATCTCCATGAAACCTTCCACATGTAGGGCAAGCATTCGAACTTCTAGCTTGAGCATTTTAGGGTGGATTCTTATTTTCTGGCTTATTTGATGATGAATTACTCCCAGACCTCCCAAAAGATCCTTTCTTGTTTCAATGACCTTAAGTAGTACCTTGTCGAAAGCCTGTCTGTCCAGTGTTTCTAGGTGGGTTCTCCTTCCTAACATTGTTCTTGAAATCTTCCTCCAGCCTCATAGCTCTCTTAACTGGCTCCGCATAATTATCAACCCCTGATGCAATCAAATGGTGTCGAAGTCTCTCATTCAACCCCTTTTGAAATTTGCTTGCTTTCTTCACCTCAGTAAGGATTAAGTGGGGTCCAAAGCAAGATAACTCGATGAATTTAGCAGCATACTGCTCAACAGTCAGACTTCCTTGCACCAATTCAGCAAATTCTCTCTCTTTTCGTTCCCGAACCACCTTAGGAAAGTAGTTATCATAGAAAACCCCTTTAAATTTCTCCCAAGTAATGGGGTTTCTCTCAATGTCCATTCCCTCCAAAATGGCCTTAGTGGATCTCCATCAATGCTCAGCTTCCCCAATCAACTTGAAAGTTGCAAACCGCACCTTTTGGGAGTTAGTGCAATCTAAAGCTTCTAACAACTTCTCCATCTATAAGAACCAATTCTCAGCTTCTGTAGGATCTAGCTTCCCATCAAAGGAAGGGGGATTCTGCTTCATAAAAGTCTCAAAAGAGCAACCAGCCCTTGCCTCTACCCTACCTGCGCCTCTACTAGCAACCTATCCAACAGTCGGGCAGCAGCTTCATCCAAAGGATCAGTGCGTGTCACCCTAGGACGTTCATTATTTCTCATGTCTTGAGTGACTTAAGCCTCAATATCAACCCTTGCATTGGTTAGCCTTCACAAATTAACAATAGGTTCCTCGCTATTGGAATTAGCTACTCACTTCTTTTTATGTGGCATGATACCTAGTTAACAAGAAAATCAAGAAATATAGACAGTGCAATAATTATTACTAAACATAAGAAGTAACATTGCTAAGATGATTTAAAATATCTCATCAAACATAACCTAAATACCAAATGCTCTGACAAAAATCAAGATCATAACCTAGTTTCAAATATCTGCAAAATCATAACCTAGTTTTCAAGTGTCTACAGGATCAGAACCTAAATTTTCAAGTGTCTACAGAATCATATCCTAAGCTCTGATACCATAATTGTAACGCCCCAAAATCATAAGCATTAAAAGTCAAGTTAATCTGAATAATCCATAAAAATATTAAATGAAAGAAACCAGCAATCTAAAATGCCATCACAAATGTCAGAGCTCTAATTCACCAAATACAAACATCCTCAAAATAATTCTCCAATACAATGTTCAATGCCATAAAATAACGATAAAATCCTCACTTCAACAAAATAGTTTGTAACTGCTGTCTATCTCTACTCCAATAATCCCTCTAATGTATCTGTAATGGGAAATAAAGGAGGGTGAGATAACTCAATAAGTGGAATTCACTAACATTAGGGCGTAGGGAACAAACCTTTCAAATAAATAGTTTTTACAACAATTTCATAACTTGTAACCCATCAATATTCATCATCAAATACTTCATATATATAAAAACAAATATCTTTATATTGTGAGCCATCATAATATATATATATATATATTAATATCATCACATAAACAATTTCCTAGGCTTTTCTTGTGGTCAACGTTTATGCCCCGTTGACAGGGTTGTGCTGTTCCCCTTTTTGGGACTGGAACCTCCTTTTCATCCCCTTTCTTAAGGATGGTTCCTTTGGAACCTAAAGGTGCACTCCCTTGCTAAGGAGCTTCCTTTTTGGATCCTCAATACTATACTCCCTTGCTAAGGAGCTATCAAAGGTGCACTGTCCCCTTTTCTAGGACCGTCCCTTGCTAAGGACTAACTGTAGTATGATTGTCCCTTGCTAAGGACTAGATACCATACTGAGTTTCTATTCACGACTTGCCATAGGTTTCCAAAACACATTTCAATATGCTCACAAAAATAATCCATTCATAATTCTCAAAAATATAAAGATATATTCACACATAAAAGTTTAAATAAATTCAGGTTGTCCCACAAGTTTTTCATAAAACAAATAGTCAATGTGCACGTCAAACATTTATAAAATATCAATTCATATATAAAATATCAACATGTTTCTTTGATATAAAATAGCTTAATAATCAACACTGCTTCGGGAAAACCCCCAAAATTAGTAAACACCACTTACCTCTTAGTTGCAAAAATTAAGGAAATCAACCTCCCTTGAATCACAACAATTCAGTAGAATTAGAACCTAGCAACACCAAAAATAGGTTCATCAATACACAATTTCTCACTTCAAAATTTTATTTTCACACTTAAACGGATTTATCCTAAACAATATTGATATATCCAAAATCCTCCATTTATTCACTTAACTATCCAATTTAATATTGGAAGCCACATATAGCCTTAATTTATTAATCTAGTTGCTTAGCATTCCCACTTGATGCCGCTGCATATCTATTGACTCTAATATATATACATATATATATATATATATATTTCAATCTAACATGGGAAGCCACGAGATAGTATTCTAAATCTATCAATCCAGTTGCTCACATTTTTCCCTTGAAGCCATAGGATATATAAACCTATCTGATCAACCTAATATATAAGGCTATTAATCAAAAGTAAAAGCCACATATTAAAGTTATGTCAAATCCATCTTAGAGCCTATGGAGGACAATATGGTTGTACAAATAAAGAGTTCCTATTTTAATATTGTAATCATCAACCCAAAGACCCAAATCCTCTTGATGCCATAAAGCACAAGGACACGGCTGGACACTTATTTGGACAATGACAATGGCGGTGAAAAGAGTGAGACTATAAACAATTATATATGTAAACCACAAGCAACCCTTTTCCTTTCACATGGTGACAAACCAATTGATAAAGTCTAGGCCTATTAGATACAATTTCAAAGCTCTTGACATGCAGCCATATTTGACCATTCCTTAACTCATATAATAACAATATAGGACATCTTTTCCCTTAATGTGGGGATAGGTGGAGATTTATGAGACCAACGTCTCTTAGTTCCTTTCCATGACACATGCCTATATGTACTTGCCCAGTCTAAGTATGATAACAATCATAGGTGTCCTATGTCCATTAATATAGTCATAGAAACCATACCTGTAGTCTCTTCTCACAACCACAGTGACGGAAGGCAGAGTTTAGTAGTCGGCTGAAGCAAAAAGGAATCCCATCAGCAAATACATGTATGCGTTAAGAGGAGAAAGGCTAGGGTTTTTAAGGCCCATATATTTACTCATGCCACTTTACTTGGGCTTCATATTCTATAGTATTAATTTTATTATTATTTTTTTAATATATTAGGCTCAATTCAATTTAATTCATTTAATTGTAGGCCTCCTCTATAATTTACATATAATAATTAAATTGGTGTCAAAATTTTGGGGTGTTACAACTTATTGGAAAAAAAAAGTAATTTAAATAATGAATTCAAATTATATGCAGTAAAAAATGTCTCTTAAGATTTGTTGTGAATGTATTATTAAAATATGTGGACATATCCTTACTGAAAAGGTTTGCATGAAAAGAAAAAAAAAAACACACACACACACACACAAAAACACAAAATAGTAAAAATTTAGGGAAAATAAATACTTGATTTTTTTTTTTTTTTTTTGAAATGGTTAGAAATTAGTCAATTACTACACTAGGGTGGGGCTTGGATACACATTGCGTTTAATGCATTTTGGTCTTCTTGCGTTTTCTCTTTTTTTTTTTTTCCTCTGCTGCAGCACGCATTTCAGGGGGACAAACAGCTACTGTTCATGAACAGTAGCCGTATATTTTTGACTTTTTAGCACTTTTCATGTGCACTATTCATGGGTCCTGTGCACTATTCATGAGACTCACAAAATTCACTTTTCAGCAACTTTTTCATTAAAAATGGGTTTCACGACACTATTTACACATTTAAAAATTATTTTACTACAGTGTTTTCCATTTTCAATTTTAACAAAATAAGTTCTATCCAAATGGACCTTAGATATGCAGCTTCTACGTACTGCTCAACAGCCCAAACCCAATGCATCTGGTACATGGGGAGGTACCACTTTGGAGGTGCCACTTGGACTTATTGGTTATTACAAGTCGAGCGGAAAAAAAAAAAAATTAAAGCTATTAATTCTAGCAATTAATGAATAGCTATGCAATATTCAACTATAACCAATAGAATTTCATTTCAAAGAACTATCACTTGTATTATCAAGGAAAGTATACCATATTTCAGTAATATCAATTCAGCATCTGTTTTGATATTTTTTACCCAATAAATGAGTGACACTTGTTTCAAAAACCCACATCAAATTACTCCAATAAATTAATCACAATCTTCAATACTATTGGGAAGATAAATTAATCATTTATTAGAGTAGTCTGATGTGGTTTTTTGAAACAGGTGTCACTCATTTATTGGATAAGAAATACTTAAACAGATGCTGAGTTAGTATTACCGAAATATAGTATACTTTCTCGTATTATCGATAGACCATATTATAGCATGAATGCTACTTAGTTTGTCTCATAAATACTCATTAACTCCAATAGCCCAAATGGAGCAGGATCGAGAGAATCCTGTACAAATTTTTTTCTATACACGAAATTCATGAATGGAATTAATATGTGAATTTGAAATGTTCATGTATCCAAGATGTTATTTCAAATTCATTACGCAAGTATTATTTTTGTAGAAGTACAACCCTCAAATCTTATTTTTTTTGTAAAAATTTATATCAAGTAATTATATAATAATTATTTATTAAATCTATTAATTTTAAATCCTTAAATCTAAATAGAATTTGAGGAGGAAAAAGTTTACCTTCAAATTGGTTTAGAGGAAAATTCCTCCAACCTATTACATGGTGATTGATAAAAATTTTAACATGTATTTTAGTCACAAGACCTATTTAATTAGTAATATCATTTGTTTAAATAACATATACATATAAATTTATAAGCCGTTATATAATGAATTGGAGAAGATTTCTCCACAAAAAAAAAAAAAAAAAAAATATTACTTGAGAGAGAAAGTGGGGGGGGGGGGGAGAGAGAGAGAGAGAGAGAGAACAGTTTAAAAGTGGAAGAGAGTGAGGATAGAGAAAGAAGAGAGGCAAAAATAAAATAAAAAATGATAATTTTTTTACTCATGCTACAGTGCCCTTAAAAAAATTTAGAATTCGGCACATCTCATGAAGCATGGATTTTGATGTTTGGTGCAAGGGAGTCAATACCGTATCGAAGGCTGTACCGGTTTGGCCAGGGGTACGATATATTTCGGATACTGGTCAATACCGGTGTACCGTTTCGGGTTTACCGCTATCTTTTACTATTTTATACAATATACAAAATTATATTTCTAATAACTCATTATACCACCTTTACAACTTTTTATATTTTATGATGGAGTTATCAACGTAAATATATAAAAGTGAAAACCATTAAATAATCCAACACCCACCAAACTCAATAAATGCTAGTCCCACGTGTCAAAAGAGTAGTGATACCAATTCAAAATATCATCTAATGCTTTGAGAAAATCAAAAGCTAGTGTACTTTTTTGACCAAGTTTACTCAGCATTTATATTGAAAAAGCAAAAGAGAAGTCTAGGGAAGAGTAAGTGTAGAGAACAGAAGTTACAAAACAGAAGAAGCAATCGGCCATCGTTGAGTCCTTAAAGAAGAAGATGGTAAAAGAAAAATGTGAAGAATAATGAAGTCAAAGTCTTGAAGAATAGGTGATTATAACTTCATTTTGCAAAGCTATTGTGCATTTTTCTTTCATTTTTCTCTTTCTTTTTGCTGGGTTTTCTTAATTTACTCAGATTTGCACCATCCTACCCATAAAAAACTGTCAAAATTACCAAAGAAAAAAAAAAGTAGGCATTTTATGTTTCAGTCTGATATCCATTTACCAGCCGAAACAGTCGGATTTCGCCGATACGGCCAGTAGGGCCGGTATTTTTTCCGGTAAAAAACAAGGGGGGTATTTGTACCGGTTTACTGACCAGTATGGTATATACCGGTCGTACCGGCCGGTACGGTACGAGATTAACTTCCTTGGTTTGGTGTGCTAAATGCTAAAAATTTAGCATTTAGCACTTTTGATGCTAGTACTATTAGACACTAAAAAGTTACTTTATCTATTTTAACACATCACTTAACAATATGCCCTATATCTCATCTTCTATTTTAACATTTAACACTTTAAAATAACTTTAAAAAAAAAAAAAAAAAAACCCAAAATAACCGGATCAAACCCAAAACCCAAAATAAATAAATAAAAATATATATGTTAAGTTCTAAATATTTAGGATTAAATGTTTAGATTCTAATTTTATGTATGTTGGCAAATCGAGTATAATAACATGTCTAGTATAAGATATTTATGTCTTAGAACAGTTTTAGACATTGCTCAAGTTGATATAAGTCAAGATTCAAGAACATACAAGCTGCAGAAAGAACAATTTAGAAACTGCTAAGCTCAAACGATTGAGAGACAGGTTTGGTTGATCAAATTGAGATTTTTGCAAATTTTAAATCAAGCACAAAAGCCTGCGAAATGTTTAGAGTTTGAGTCCAACATTGCTAGGTATAAAAGCAAAACCTTAATACACTTTTTCAAGACTTGTGAGTTACTCTTGTGAGATCTGAGAGGTTTTGTAACCTTCTAACTCAACAAGTGTCTACCGGAAGAAGATCCAAAACACAAGTACTGGTGGAGATAAGTTGTTGCAACAAGATCAACTACTGCTGATGATCTAAACCTTTGAGTGGGATCTCAAAGTCACAAACAGGAGCATTTGTATGCAAAAAAATTCATTATAGAAGGGTCCATGAATTCGGAGTTGCGTGTGGTCACATAAGTAAGTACTACAAGAGGCATCATTAAATTTAGGATTGAATCTATTGTAAACACTTCCATTATATTTAGTGAATTTGTTGCCTTGTGAATTGTTTAGATTAAATCTTCCCTAGGTTTTTTACTTTTAAACTGGATGGTTTCATTGGTTTTCTTGGGCTATCATATCGCTTGTGTTCATTACTTTTTAGCTTTATTTGATATGATTGATATTTGTTTAACCTAGATCTTTTTATTTGAACTAAGTAATTACTTGGCTTTAAATTAGGTTTGTTGATGCTTGTTTTCGCAAATCTATACCCAAAAGCCCATGAGGAAGAAAGCTCAATAAAAAAGTAAGGCTCAAAAGCCCACACAGAGGAAAGTCCAACGAAAAGCAAGGCCCAAAAACCCGCCAAAAAGACTAAAGAGCAAGAAAGGCCCAAAGAAAACATAAAAGAAATAAAAGCCTAGATTTACACTTGGGCTAAGAAAGAAATGCAAGGGAAAGTGATCTGCAACAGAATACAGATCTATTGCAGATACAGTTCTTCAGTAGAATGACTTTGGCAGAATAAGGCCAATTGGGTCTAATACCCTTTGATCTAGTAAATACTAGTTGGCCCACGAATGCCCAAATCCTTTTGTGTAAAAGGATAGGAGTGAAAACTAATATGAAGAAACACGATGAAAAGAAACAAGGAACAACAAAAAGTGTCAGTAGTAGGAATTGCGTGAAGGAAAGAAAAGCCAAACCAAAGGAAATAACAAACATAATAGGAAGTGCATGTAGAAATAAGACAAAGTCAACAGCAAAAAACGCGTGAATGAGAAAGAAAACAAAATCAGACAAAAGACAAAAGAAAACAGGGCAAGCCCAAGAGCCCATACCTTCTTCCATAGAGGATAAACACGAATAGAATAGACACGCAGCAAGACCAAACAAAACCAATTTGCTATAGCGGAAACGGCATAGGAATGAAAGAAGACAACAACGGAAGATAATGGAGCAAGCATACGAGGGCCAAAACACCACCAACCTATACCTAGCTAATACAAGGGAAGTTGGCCCACAATCAAGGGATTCAAAGGGAGTGGTTTGATGGTGGGGGGAAAATGGGTCTATATTTGGTTTTCAGTCATGTCTTCTTTTGGGAATATATCTTGCTGGGATCATATCTTACCCAAAAGAGGTAGTAAATGGTTAGGACCATCCGATGCATGCCATAAAGGCAGGTGGTGAGATAGCTTGATCCTTGTCCATTTAAACTCAAAGGTAAAGGTATACAGCAAAAACAAAACAAAGGGCGATTTTGTCATGGAATGGGTAGTGGAAGAAAGATAATGCACTGGGTTCACCTAGTAGTGGTATTGGTTAGGCAACCAATGGGTTGGTGGGCGGTCCTAAAAGGATGCCCATAACTAACCAAAAACAATTAGTGAAGCCTTAGGGGTAAAAGGGAGAAATCCCATAGAATCAGCCCACTATAAAGATGGGCAATAGACATAGATGAGAGTGAAGGCACCTAGAGCCCACTGAGAGAAAAGAGACCCATGGCAAAAACAATAGTAAAAAAGGAAATTGAGAAAGAAAGAACGGAGAAAAGGAAAAAAGATAGAAAGTGGTAAAAAGAAGAGAAAAAAAACATAGCAGAAATATGGGCATGCATCAATGGACCATCTTTTCCCTCCCTTTCAACAAATCCACTCTTTGAAGTCACCCAAAAGTAACAACTAGTAGCCATTTAGGCATATTCTCCAAAATGCACAACTTTGATGGCAGAAGCCTATGACAAGGTTGTTCAAATTAGAGTTCAGGTTCTTTCTTGGTTCACTTTTTCCATGGAAAGATTCCATACCTGATGTTGGTGGCAAATACATTTGATTTTCGCTTGATAGAACTTATATTTGTTGTATTAGCCATTCTGTTGTGGCATCTTTTACTATATTTGCTGTATTTATTATTCTGCCGTGGTATCTTCACTTGATGTACTAATTATTTTGTTGTAGCACCTTTTTTATCATATTTACCGTGTTAGTTGTTATACTAGCTAAACTTTTTCTGCTGAAACTTTCTTAGTTCTCTGTTATATGTGTTTTTCTTTTAACACAAACTAATCATTATTTTGCCATATATAGATATGTTATATACTTTATGTATGTATATATATATATTTGAGAATATGCTAACTCATGCAAACTAACATTTGCTTGATGAGTATTTTTTTTGGGTTTTAGAGTTGCTTATGTGCAGGAAGTAGAGAAGTATTTCTGCAGTAGAAAATGAAGAGTAGCCTTTTACATTACAGAAAAGTGCAGAAAACTTTACTGCACAACAGAAAGCTTTACTACACAGCAAAAGGCTTTACTACACAGCAGAAAGTTAAGGAAAGTTAGTTCCATAGCAGAAGTTGGAAAAATGTTACTTATGCAATAGAGATGGAGAAAAGTCACTCACGCTGCAGAAAAGTATAGAAAACTTTACTACACAGTAGAAAGTTAAGAAAAGTTAGCAGCAGAATAAACCCAGTTTGCAGTGTCATCCTCTAGACTTTGGACTCAATATTTGCACACAACCTGGAAGCGGCAGAATGGGACCTTAAAGCCCATTCCACGAAAGCGTCAACCCTAACTTCCTTCATAGAAAAAGTATAGACTAAAAGTTGTCTAATTACATCAAGACACATGTCTAAAGTACGAGAAACGTAAAAAGAACCCTTAACATTTTGGCGACTTCACTGGGAAGTCGGGATCAAGATGGAGATAATGAGATATTTGTCCCCTGCAAACATGTTTCTAGGTCCTTACCAAAGCAAGACATGTAGATGTTCTTAAACTTCCAAGCTATACACTCAAGGAAGTTTCTAACCTTCTAACCTTCTAACCTTTTAATGATTCATGATATCATGATTTACTAAAATTACAATGCTTCAAGAAATATTACCTGTAGTAATTTGGTGTGCTAAAACCAAATCTAGTGGAGAACATGTGTTCGGTAAGAACAACTCCAAATTTAATATGACCATTTGATGGAGCTGCCCACCCTCGGTTGAATAAAGGAAGCCTAAACAATAGTTATTTTGTATCAATAATGACTTAGAAAACCTCACAAGTTATTAGAGTTTAGCTTGCTACTTACACATATTGAGTTTAATGTAGGAAACAAGAAAAAAAAAAACAAAAAATTTTTTGTTTTTTGTTTTTTGTTTTTTCAAAACAAAACAAAACAAAACAAAAACAAAAAAAAACAAAAACAAAAACAAAAATTGTTGAAAAAGAAATGTTGTCGTACATCAAGACTAGATGAACATTCTATCAGTACCTTGCATGATTTTTATATATTGTCTTCCAATAAGAAAATATATATCTTGGAATTGCTAGTGAATATCAGCACTTGAAATATGCTCCCACTGTGAAAGGCAATGGTCGTATAGATTGGCTTCAATTTGAGAATGTACTTATACTTATTTAATTCCCAGCTGTTAATCTAGAACATTTGATTTGTATTTTATGAAAAGTTGAATAACAACTTGGAACTTTGTCTTGTGGAGATGAATTTTAATATTTGGTAACATGTTGGCTCCTTTCATAAAGAAGTGCAAGGATTCAATTGAAATTTCCCAAAAAACAAAAAACAAAAAATTAATTAAATTATTTGGTTTAATCGGTGGTACAAAACAGTAAAGCATCCAAAACGTCACAACAGTACCATGGTAGAATTTTATGGCACGCGACATTACAGCAAAACAGTACCATAGCAGAATTCTATGGTAGAATATCACAACAACGTTACAGCAAGACAATACCGTAACAGAATTCTGTGGCAGAATGTAGCAACATTGAAACAGAACAATATTATGAGCAAAATGCTATGGTAGAATACCGCAATACCATAGTAGAGTTCAATGGCATTACATCAAAATGCAGTGGCAAAATATCACTACAACACCATAGAATTCTATAACAGAAATATCCTGAGAACTCTACAGTAGAAGCCCTTACAATAGTTGTAATATTTCCTATACACAAAGACTAATAAGGTCAAGACACTTGGGGTATTCATTAACTTTTCCCTTATTATTTTTTACATTGATAAACTAATCTAGTAATTCTTTCACACAAAAAAATAGCGTTTAGAGCTAATATACAATTGCAATAGAATGAAATAATTAGGGAGTAAATTTTGTGAGGAAATAGTGCAAACCCTAATTTTTAGCCCAATTTCAAATCCTATTAACACTTACAAATCATTAAACATTAATAATATAAGCAATTTGGTTGAAATTTCCTATTCTCAATATTTTATCAAGAAAAAAAAAAGGTTATATGAGACTTCAATTCTAACATTATGATTTTGACTTGTCAAACATGGATGAAGTTTTGCAAAGAAATCATATAATAAAAAGGAAATTATGAATAATTTAGCTATAAAAATAATAATTGATAAAGTTTATTATGTGAAGTATTATTGTTGAGCATGACTTTAATGGAAGATACTACATTTGTTCTGTTTTTGTTTTTATTTTTTTGTTTTTTTTCTATATATTTGTATAATTTATAGCTAATTATACAGTTTTTGTATACTCATTAGAGTTTAAGAAGATTGTAAGTTTCTCTTTTTAAAAAAAATATTGTGTTTGGGTGTGCAATATGTGCATATTAAAATTATATATATATATATAACTTAATTTAAGATAAGAAAATTAACATTTATATTTTCATATACACACATATATTATGTGGATTTTTTTAGGTGGTGTATGCTTAGAGATACTACAAGTTTTACCGCATAATATTTACATTCTCCAAAAAAAAAAAACCCACATAACATATACAAACTAATATGTCCCTAATCACAAAAAATATTGTCACATAGTTCGTATAAGTTACATAGTATCTTTAACATTTTTCAAGTTTTATATGACAAAAGATACTAGTATAAAAATAAAGTTCTATAGAAAGTCTGTGAAAATAAATGAATTCACAAAATAATTATTATAAACATGTTCAGTATTCAACCTAAAAAATCATAGTTTTGGAAGAAAATAATAATCCATCATAAAGTACCAAACAGCAACATTAATTCTAACGCAATTAACCGAACAAAACCTTAGCATAGCCTAACTCTTGCAGAAAACCGCAACCCAGCAGCTTAACTCGGGCTCTATTAGATTAGTACACATATACTCTAATCTTAGAGAGCATAACAAATACGACAATAATCTTGATCTCAACACGTCAAATTTTTGAAGACGATGCTTGTTAAATCTAATTTTTGCCACAAGACCTTGAATGACTTGGCTCATTCTCTTGCCTGTTGGGCCTCTTTTTATTTAACTTAGGGACCTCAACTTGTCTCATCCATGCACTCCTTGGGCCTTTTGTAAGAATATTGAGGGGTAAGTTTCTCATTGCCTTTGCCCTTGTTTGAACCTTCTTAATAAAATTATCTTCTTATCTATCCTAATATATATATCACATGTTGGGGAGAGTGATGAGATAAATTGATAAAAAGAGATTATTTCCTTAGGTCCTCATATAAAAATTCAAGACTTCTATGCACTCTATTGTAAAATAAATCACCATTTCCAACATTAAGATTGTAAATGACAATTTCCTCATTTGTAGACACATCAAGATTCAATCATTTTGACTACAAACAAATAGCAAGATATAATAAACCTCCAGTTGCAGGATGACAAAAATGACATCGGTGATGAAATAGACAAAAAATAGCAAGACTTCAATTAACAAAATGAAGCTATAGGCTAACGAACTAAAAAAACACACAAGCAGAAACATTATCATTCAGCAATTATGAAGAGAATAGTGAGAAATCAGTTGATAAAGAGAGATTATTGCCTTAGGTCCTCATCAAACTCCATCCAAAGTAGACATGCCATACCTACAGATATTAAACAGATTAATTAAGGGGTAACAAAATCATAAAAACCCTCCCATCCCAGAGCATGATCCAACAATACCAAAGAAAAAAAAAAAAAAAAAAACTACGCAACTTTGAAACCCAACCAACCTATAAAGTAGATATAACGAAGCATAGACCTAAACTTCTCTTGTATTTAGAAAACAGTTATTTTTAGGCATGCAGATCTTATCTTATATTGGCTACCAATGACACTATGATGCAAATTCAAAGCACAACTCATGCAAATCACCACAGGAACTACCCACACTAATAAAAGGCATTACCACATACGAACTAGATATAAGCTTGCCAAAATAGAATGACTAAAGAAAAACAAGAAAGTGGGACAAATGGACAAGAATTTCAATGGAACCTTCAAACCCTCGTTGAGTGAGACTGAAATTTATAATCCTCAAGGAAACCAACATCTATGAAAAGCAATCACATGCCCAGGTACTAGAAAGAAATTAAACAAGAAAAAAATTATCCCCATAATTCTTATGATTGTAGCAGAGATTAACAATGAACTAGGTTCAACAATGTCTGCTCACTTTTGATGGCTACAAAATAATCAGCAACAATTCAAGATTATAGTTATGATTAAGATCCATGGACACAAGTTAATTCCAAGCAAATCGATCCAACATACATGCCTTAAAAAATCTGCAAAGAAACAAAGTCCATATTGTGACAAAAATCTGCTATTGGATTAATCATTCATGGTTCTACTCCAAAATGTGACCTTTATCCAAGATGGCATGTCAGACTTGTGTATGAATGCAAACCAAGATGACCCATTACAGTGAAATTGAAGATGCATGGAAATTTTCAAATGGGTAAATAAAAAAATAAAAATAAAAAGGATTTAAAAGAAAGTACCTTTAATCCCAAGAGAGGTTTGGCCAGATCCAACGGCAGTGAAGGCATGTTCAATTTGCACTAGCTTCCCTAAAGGACTACTCAATAATAACAACAATAAGAAGAGATATAAGAAAACATGATAGTAAAAACCAAAAAACGTTGAAAGTATGGTATAGTAACTTGAAAGTGGTGAGAGAGAATGAGTACTGACTGTCACCCATGCCGTCTTTTTAAGAGAGAGAGAGAGAGAGAGAGAGAGAGAGTTCAGTTTAATGTTTCACAATCATCAAGAAGAGAGAATGCTATTGAGAGATATCCTTTTTGTTCTGTGACCATTCTTTCTTGTTAGACAAGAAGCTTTTTTTCTTTTTAATAATAAAATTAAAATTGCAAATTAAACCCCTAAGTTTTGTCATTTAATTTAAGCTAATTATAACAGTCCATACACATTCTACCTGAAATCATATTTTTAAAACAATATTTCAAGTGTGCTCTATACATAGTGTATAACTATCACTGCTATCTAATTAAACCCCATGAAAGAGAATTGTATTTAATGTATCCTAGGGCTAAAATTAGGTGTTAAATGAGATGATTCTCCCAAAAAAAATGTGTTAAATGAGATGAAGGGTGGCCAAGTGGTTCCTACTTCCAAGTCTCTCCTCAATGTTAACCATTCATTATAAAAGGTTGGTTAAAAATTGTGTTTCTTATTTAAAACCAAAAAAAAAAAAAAAAATGAAGAAAAAAAAGAAAAGAAAAGAAAAAAAAAAAAAAGCAGCTTGTTTGAGCAAATGTTGAGTGTGCTCGATTGAGAGGAGAAACCTACTCCAATGAAATAATAAAGGTCCAAGAATTTCTTTCTGTCCATCCGGAGCAAGAAATCCCATATCTAAAGTTTCTGATCTATGTATCAATTTTTTGCTTATGTTGTTCCTTTTTTCTTCATTGGCATAACTCCAATCATTGTACAATTCATTATAGGAGATTTTTTGTATTGTAAACAACGATATCTTTCTTTGTATCATTTTCAGAAAAGTTGACAAACTTGGTGGATACGTGAAGGATATCCTTTCTTTTCCATCACTTTTACATGTATGAAACAAAGATTGTGACATTTCATTTTTTACAGCATTTTGAAATCGGTCGTTTTTTATATATCGGAATGGACGATTCCATCGTTTAGAGTCGAAAAGAATAGTCACAAGAGGTTTTTCAAACAAGAATCTTTCTTTATCTTTTATTTCTTTAAATATTTCTAACTTCGAATTTTCTTGATTGCCATCTCTCTTAGACTCAAGCAAAGTTGAAGAAATTTGTTTTCCTATTTCATTCACAACTTGGTTTTGTGCCATCTCTTATAACCCTATTTGTGCGTCTATATTAACCATGCTTTGGTTTGGACATTTTTCAGTAAAGAAAAGAATGCCACACAATGTGATATTCATTGAGAAAGCCGTGTATTTCTTTCCTTTTGATTGACAGAAAAAACATGTTTCTATACT
The DNA here is from genome assembly GCF_002906115.3 of Quercus suber. Taxonomy (NCBI): domain Eukaryota; kingdom Viridiplantae; phylum Streptophyta; class Magnoliopsida; order Fagales; family Fagaceae; genus Quercus; species Quercus suber. Next base: position 797,230 of record NW_027069614.1, read on the forward strand.
CACTCTACTTGTGATCATTGAACAAAAAGAAAAAACAATAATCCTAGTACAGTGCTAACTACCTTAATATTTGCTAACATCTGCTGCCTAACTATTACATTAATGAGTATTGTTGGAAAGGCACTCAATACACTGGAATAACATAATATTCATTTCAGTGACGCATTCACCAATCTTAAGAGATGTAAAAGTCTCAATATTATAAATTTTTTCAACAGAGGATTACCAAAATAGGAATGGCACAAAAGTTTTGAAACAGAGACATAAAAACCTTTGCCTAAGAATGAACAATAATTTCATATCAAAAAATGCAAAAGATGCACACAATAATCAATGCAAATAAATTGATCATGCAAGAAAACAAAGTTGGCATCAACATTAGACTTATCATAAATGTAATTCACAATTTTTGAAATCTCATAAAGTAGGACCAACAGAGTATCTTATGTTACAAGTTTTGTTTTGTTTTGTTCTTTTTTTTTTTTTTAATTAAAAAAAAAAGTAAGCTTTGTCAAATGTAAAATGTTTTACCAAGCTGCATGTCAAGACCTTTTTGAGGAGCAGTTGCTGATGAAGATGGACAGACATTGTCAGAAGTGCTCTAATTAAACTCATATATATGCACTCAAACTAAAAATAATAATAATAAAAAAGATTCCAGAAAAGGTAGACCTAAGATCACAAAGAGCAGCCCATGGAAACCTTAAAATAACAGTGAACAAAGTATGAACAACTTGTTTACAACATATACTGATAGATGACTCACACAAACTTAACCATGTACCACACATCAACATCATCCACAATTGATTAAAAAAAAAAAAAAGGGGGGGGGGTGCATTTTTGTAAAATTCATGCAGACAAATAAGCACAAACCTTTAGACTTGGTGGAAAATGATTCAATACCAGTGCTAAATCCAAACCCAGAACCACTTCCAAAATCACCTCCACCACCACCAGATATTCTCATGTCACTAAAGCTACTGGCAATCCTTCCAGAGCTCATTGACTGTAAAGACATAAACCTTTTTCAATCTGCAGAATATGTACAAGAATCTTCTAAGGGATGGATCAAATCAATGCAGCAAATTAATAGAAGGAAGAACTGCAATTAAAGTTTTAAACCCTCACTCAATGAGACAGGAATTTATAATCCTCCTAGGGAAAGCAGTAAAATAAAAGAAATTAGTAAAACAAGAAAAATTATAATCCTTCCCGAAAATAAAACCTAGGAAATTTAGTCACAAACCCATGTATTAGACAGAATTAAAACAACAAAAATGTGTCCTTAAAATTCCTAAGCTTGAAGGAGAGAGAAAAAAAAAAGGTAGAAAAAGAGAGTTTATCGCCAAACTCAGCAGTTTAATCTGTGAAGCACCCAAAAAAAAATTATGGCTTCCTGCTGTAGACTATGTGAAAATCCAAACTAGAAATAGAGCTGCTAACAAAATATAAACAGGTTGCACTAGAAGCAAGAAAACACAAATAGATACAAGACAAGAAGACAAATGTACCAGTGCTACATAAAGCTGACCTACATGAGTAAACTGAAAAACAGAATTCCAGCTACATAGTTTAGGATAACTTTAAATTACAAGATTTTAATTTTGAAGGAAAAAAAATAAAAAAAAAATATTATAAAGAGCAAGACTACTCAAAAGCATGTTTCAACGAGAAGCAACGAAACAAAATTGACCTAGCTAAACCGCAAATGCATCACCACTTAAATTTTTTTTTTTTTTTAAAACCTCACAACACAGACAAGCAAGGGGGTTTTTTGGCATTTAGCATCAACTTTCAAACAATTATGTTAGTTGTCAAGTTTTTAAAACTATTTTGCAAACTAACACCTCGAGTCTATGAGACTTGATGTCGGTGACAAAACTAGAGCCTTTAAGACTTGAGTTCCAGTGCTAGCACACAGCTGACGTGGAAAGGGAGTATAAGGATCAAAAGGAAAAACTAAAACACAGAGGCAATAGAAGCATGTTCTCAACCCAAATACCCAATGTCAGTCCTACAAATTGTTTTTCTAACACGTACATATCTTACCCCAATACTTAAAACATCAAATTATAGAAAAAGAATAATGAAATCCAGACACAAAGAGAGCTTATTACCTGAGGTCCCCCATCAAACTTTGCCATCCAAGTTGATATACAACATGAAAATTTTTAAACACAAGAATTGGGGCAACAGAGCCATAAGCCCCAAAATATCACCCCCTCACGGTCCGACTATACAAACCACATCCATAGAAGTTATAACTTTGAAACATAACAGAACACATGAGGAAGCATAAACCTGTACTATTCTGGAATATAAAGAAAGAGCAACCAATTTTAAAGAATGCAAATTTTTAACCTACATGATTGCCCAATAATGAATCAAAATTTATTATTTATTTTTCACAATATAGGCCAAAGCTCCAACAGACATAATAGGTGCAACAAAGATGATCTTAAGTTCTAAAGTTGTCATGAGTGCAAGTTGATGGCAATAGAAAAAGGAACCCGGACAATCATGATGAGCAGTGCTAGAATTTATTAAAACAGAACAAATGCAATCTAAAATACACACAATGCAGCAAATTTCATTTACAAATTGAATTTCAAATACTTTGAACACATAATAACTTGCCAGACAACAGTAAGGGAAGAGACAGTATACATATTCGTGCTCCAAATAAAGAGGATCAAATTGATCTAGAAAAGCGGACATCGATCCAACATACATGCCTTAAAAAAATCTGCAAAGAAACAAAGTCCATAAAATAAATTGAACAAGGGACGAGATCATGTTCAAGGGTAAAAAATGTGAAATCAAAAGAGAATGATAATCAAAAGACTTCTACACACTCTTGCTGCTAAAGTAAATCATAATTTTTCCTCTTGCTAGACACATCATGATCAAAGTCTTTGAACTAGCAATAAATACCAAGACATAACGAAACTCCAGTGTTTAGCACAAACTAAAGAAACATTCAAGCAGAAACATTAATCTTCACATGTTAGGGAGAAAATGATGAAATATATTGATTGAAAGAGAATATCACCTTAGGTCCTCATATAAAAATTCAAGACTTCTATGCACTCTGTTGTAAACTAAATCACCATTTCCTTTGCCGTAGAAACATCAAGATTGTAAATCATAATTTCCCCACCTACAAAAACATCAAGATTCAATCATTCTGAATACCAATAAATAGCAAGATACAATAAACCCCAAGTTGCAGGTTAACAAAAATGACATCAATGATAAAATAGACAACAGATAGCAAGACTTCAATTAACAAAATGAAGCTGTAGGCCGACGAACTAAAGAAACACACAAGCAGAAACATTAACATTCGGCTATTATGAAGAGAATAGTGAAATCAATTGATAAAGAAATATTATTGCCTTAGGTCCTCGTCAAACTCCATCCAAAGTAGACATACCATACCTACACATATTAAGTAGATTAATTTAGGGGTGACAAAATCATGAAAACCCTCCCATCCCAAAGCATGATCCAACAATACAAAAGAAAACTACATTACTTTGAAACCCAACCTACTAACCTATAGAGTAGGTATAAGGAAGCATAGACCTAAACTTCTCTTGCATTTAGAAAACAGTTATTTTTAAGGCATGCAGATCTTATCTTATATTGGCTGCCAATGACAATAAATCACCATTGACTATGATGCAAATTCAAAGCACAACTCATGCAAAAATCACCACAGGAACTACCCACACTAAAAGAAGGCATTGCCACATATGAATTAGATATAAGCTTGCCAAAATAGAACGACTAAAGTCAAATGGACAAGAATTTCAATGGAACTTCCAAACCCTCATTGAGTGAGACTGAAATTTATAATTCTCAAGGAAACCAAATCCTAAAAAAACCATATATTGCCCCATATTAGAAAACTATAGGGAAAATAACCTTATAATTCATATGATTGAAGGAGAGAATGAAGAAAACAAGTGGGAAAGAAAAGATTTCTTATCGCCAAACTAAACTCCATCACTTAAGAAGTCAACAACAACAAGCCTCAAGCTGCCAAGCACCAAAAAAAATTCCTAGTTAGATATTTTCACAAGCACCTACAATTGCAAAAGTTGCATATCAAATAGAAGAACTTTCCATACGAAGCAACAAGAATTGCAAGGGAAATTTAAACCCTCACTAGGTGAGACAGAATTCATAGCAGTCCAAAATACCAAAGCCTGATAAAAGCAATTATAGTTCCATGAATTAGAAAATTAAGACAAGCCAAAAATTGCATAGTTCATATGATTGCAAAAGACTAAGGACTCAAAAAAAAAAAAAAAAAATTCCTGTAGACATGAGGAATAGATTTTTGTCATGCACTAAGAAAGCAAAACAACTAATAAGAAAACTACAATATTTCAGTAGAAACCAGCATAGCAAAACATCACCCTCACAAATTTACAAAATAAATATTGGCAGCTTATAAAGAAGAATATTCTTGTTTAGTGAATTTGAGTCCAAAATAGCAAAACCTTCAGACTAACAATGGAATAGGCAGGATGTTGATAGTATCTTCTCATTTTCAATGACTATAAAATCAAATCAGCGCCCATCACTACAAGAAAAGAAAAATCAGAATTACTTTCCCACGATAACCATATGTAGGAAACAATCTCTGTTAATCAACCTGCCCAACACCATTAAGACGCATTACCACACTCAAATGCAATGGAAGTTTCAAAACCTCTATAAAACCAACATCTAAGAAAAGCAATGACATGCCCAAGTATTAGAAAGAAATTAAACAAGAAAAAAATTATCCCTATAATTCTTTTGATTGAAGCAGAGATTAACAATGGACTAGGTTCAACAGCATCTGCTCACTTTTGATGGCTACAAAATAATCAGCAACAATTCAAGATTATAGTTATGATTAAAATCCATGGACACAAGTTAATTCCAAGCACATCGATCCAACGTATATTCCTTAAAAAATCGGCAAAGAAACGAAGTCCATAAAATAAATTGAACAAGGGACAAGATCATGTTCAAGGATAAAAAACGTGAAATCAAAAGAGAATGATAAACAAACGACTTCTACACACTCCTGCTGCAAAAGTAAATCATAATTTTTCCTCCTGTAGACAAATCATGTCAAAGTCTTTGAACTAGTAATATATAGCAGGACATGATGAAACTCAGACCTCAAAGAATGGACCCCATAACAATTTTTTTTCTATGAATAAGCAGGACAAAACATTTAGAATAAGTTGCACAAGACAACACAACTTAATTAAAGGAATGAATCAAAGGGAAAATGACCAACAAAAGATTACAAAAACTTACCTGTTGACTATGTGATTGGTGGTCTTTGGAAAGATAGAAAGCTTCAGCTTCACAGCACAAGGAATCTCAACAAACATGTATATATTATTATCTTTTAATTTTTCTATTCGGCAAGCATATATATATATATATATTATCACCAAGAATTACCAATTCAAAGTTTCAGCAACTATGTGCCAGTACTCCAAGCTAAGCAGATGAAACATTTGGAATTTATTTAGCTCTAAATATCCAAGCAGAGCCATAAAGTCCAACAGAAATAACAAACTTATCTTCATTCTAATGAAAACCCAGATAAATGTTGTAGAAATGCCTTTAAAAATTTCTTCGGAAGAAACATACCTAGAGTTTTTGATGTAAGACAAATTACGGATTTGTCTACGTTTAGTTGTGGTGGGTTTAGGGTAGGAAAGAAGAAGAATTAGAGAGAAGTTAGGCCTGTTTATGGGCTGTGTGAACTATAACTCTTTGGTGACTAATTTTATGGCTCACCCCCTCCCCCCTCCACCTTACCCCCTCCCTCCACCACAAACACTACCCCCCCACCCCCCTCTTCTTCCCTGCCAACCCATCCTCCACCAGTACCATATCCAATCCTACCTCTGGCTTCCCAAAACTTTTTCCCTACTCCACAACAATTCCTTCCCCCATATCTTTGCCCTCTCCCACAATCTTTCTACTGGCCAATACAGTTTGGTCAGTACATTCCTCGTTATACCCAAACCCAGCCCTCCTTACCCTCAAATCCCAAGCCTACACAGCTTCCGCCTAAACCCAATACCAAGCATTTTAACCCCAAACCAGGGATACCAGAAAGGAAGTATTCCTTTTCTTTTTGTATTGATTCCAAGTCATTCCTCTTGGCTTTTGATGGAGGTTGTATGGATGCTTACTCCATCACTGAAAAAAGGGTAGGTATCATGGCTCTATCCGGGTTGGTAGATCGGGATTGGATTGGACCATTGCTTGTTTGGTAGAGCTGCGCCGGTGGGACTTTAGCAAGAAACATTTTTTCAAGCGGTTCCATGAGCAATATAAAATTTTGGAATTTTCTAGTAGGTCGAATAAGAGTGGTCTCTTTTTGGAGATCTCTGAGTATCATAATGGGGCAAGACGTGGCTGTTTGTGTGTACTGGAAGGGAGGAATAAGGGCGGTTGGGCTTTCTTTGAATTGAAGCTACGTGAATTCTTTTTGGGAAAATCAACTTCTAGGTCAGGGAAGGAGGCGGCTGGTGGTGGTGGTGGGCTTGAAAAGTCAACCGGTAATTCAAAGAATCAAGTTTGGAAAAAATCTGAATGGGGACGAGAAATCAAGAAGGCAGTTATTTCTGGAGAATCAGTTTCCTAATATTCCTGGGAATTTAAATCAGAATGAGAGTTTAGGGGGATTTCAAAATTTAAATAAACTTCCTATTAATAGACCCTTGCGTGGCCCTTCAGCCAAATGGACTCAGGCCCATTTCTCTTTGAAAATTACTGTTGCCTTAGAAGGGACTCCTAACCGTAAGGTCCACTGGAGTAATTTTGTCAAACCAAAAGGAGTTATGATGGGCCCTGTTTTGTTAGAGCTTGGGTTGAATAGTGACCAATCTCAACGGGCCAAACCCACTAAAGCCTATAACAAATTCATTAAAAATATACTACGTTTGACTGAAAGACGTACATGGGAGGTGGGAGAAGGATCGGGTTCACATGTTTCAACCGAGAAGGGTCTGATGTTGTCTCCATGTACCAACGAGTTGGATGGGGACCGCCCAAGGATCGAGGGGTGTGTGGGTGAGATGTTGACTCACGTTTCGTTAGCGGGAACCCAGTTTAGTGAAGGTTCAGACCCCACGGCTTTGCCGAGAAGCCACTGATGGTGATTCCGGGTATCGACGAGATTGGTGGTGTCTTTTCAAGGTCCGATGGGTGCAGTGGTAAGGTTGGGGCTGTCGGTGGTCTTCTAGTGGACCCTAACTCTAGCGGGGTTGAGGTGGGTTGTATGGGTTTTAGTGTGAAGGTCGCCGGTGGTCCAACGGAGGACTTCCTAAACTTTGGACCTGTCCTTAACTCTGATGGGCAACCTGTCAATGTTGAACCATCTACTTCCCCACCTCTATTGGTTTTTGAATTTTCCGATATGTTCCATCGCCACCAGATGCTGGGTAATAATTGTTTCTCTCCCCTGTCTGAGTTGGGTTTTGATTCTAAGGACGATGAAATCATGCTACTGGATTGGGTCAACCCCATGAGGTCAAGTAAGGATGAGGATGTTGGGAATGCTTTGGAATGTGTGCCTCTGGCTAAGTGGGATCCCCAAAGGGGTATGGAATTAGTTTCAGAGGAGACTGAACTAGATGATTTTCTTGTGGGGGAGGAGCTGGAACCTTCAGTGTGGGTGAAGAGGAAGATCAAAGGCTTTGGTAAATTTGTGGGCTTTCCTATTGACTCATGCGAACAGCAGTGCATTCCCTTTTTTCAAAAGCTTGAGAAAGTGTGGGAAAAACAAGCCACGGTAGGTAGTTTACGTCGTAATGCATCTTCATCAAAAAAAGGAATGTGGGAATTGAGGAGTTTAGTCTCTTCTGTTAACTGTGAGGGGCAATCTAGTCTACAAACCAAAGAGATTGAGAATTTCTGTGGGGTGGGCTCAGGTAGTTGTCCATGAATTTGAAACTCTTATCTTGGAATGTGAGAGGATTAAACAATCCTCAAAAGAGGGATACGGTGAAGAATTTACTTAAAGAGTGGAAGTGTGATGTAGTGTGTTTCCAAGAAACTAAATTGGATTCTATCAATTCTGCTGTTGTGAAAAGTCTTTGGAGTAGCCCTTTTGTTGAATGGAGGCTTTGGATGCTATTCATACAGCAGGGGGGGTTATTCTAGCTTGGGAGACAAGGGTGTATAAAAAAATAGATTTTATGGTTGGATGCTTTTCTGTTTTGTTTTGTTACAAGGCGTGGTAGAAAGTTTTGCTTGGATATGTACAAGGGTATATGGTTTGAATGCTGATGGTCTTAGGGATGCTTTGTGGACTGAACTTGATAGTGTGAGAGGGAGGTGGAGTGCTGCTTGGTGTCTTTTTGGTGATTTTAATATCATCAGATATCCAACAGAATGCCTTGGTTGTTCTTCTTTCAATCCAGCCATGTTCAAATTCTCAGACTTTATTGAGAGGAATTTATTGGTTGATATACCATTGGTGGGGGGCAAGTATACATGGTTTCGTGACTCAGAGAACCCTTCTATGTCTAGAATTGATAGAGTGCTGGTATCTGCTAATTGGGAGGATCATTTTTTAGATGTGATTCAAAGGCCTCTTCCTAGAGTAATTTCAGACCACTATCCTCTTCTTGTGGAGGCGGGTGGAAAGTCGAGGGGAAAGACTTCTTTCAAATTTGAGAATATATGGCTTAAGGTGGAGGGTTTTGTGGATCTTGTGAGAGGTTGGTGGAACGGATACCATTTTGTGGGGTCTCCTAGTTATGTTCTAGCTTGCAAATTGAAAGCTCTTAAGGGAGACTTAAAGCATTGGAATAAACATGTTTTTGGGGATGTGGCTTTTAAGAAAAAATACTTGCTGTAAGAACTTCTGGACCTAGATTTGAGAGAAGGGCTGCAAATTTTGTCACAGGCAGATAATGCAAGAAGGGCTGAGATAAAGGCTGATATTGAGTATTTAGCTTCCTTGGAGGAGATTTCTTGGAGGCAGAAATCAAAGGCTTTGTACTTAAAAGAAGGGGATATTAATACTAAATTTTTTTCATAGGCTTGCTAATTCTCATAGACGTACAAATACTATGAGAGGTGTAGAGGTTGAGGGTTTTTTGTATGAGGATGAGTCTGCAATTCAGGATCAAGTGGTGGGTTTTTATGAGGCTTTATATCAGGAGACCGAATCTTGGAGGCCCACTATTGATGGTTTAGAGTTTGCAAATCTGGATGAAACCGATCGGATTACTTTAGAAAGGGAGTTTGAGAAGGAGGAGATCATTGCAGCCCTACGGGAGGCTAAGGGTGATAAGGCTCCCGGTCCAGATGGCTTTACTATGGCTTTCTTTCAAAAATGCTGGTGTGTTCTTGAAAAGGAAATTTTGGCTTTTTTTGCAGACTTCCATAAAGAATGTATCTTTGAAAAATCACTTAATGCCACCTTTCTGTATTTGATTCCCAAAAAGCTTAGTGTAGTCAATATTAGAGATTTTTGCCCAATCAGCTTGGTGGGCAATCTGTACAAGCTACTTTCAAAGGTTTTGGCGCACAGACTTCGTTGTGTGTTGGATAAACTTATTCCCAACTCCCAAAATTCTTTTGTTGGGGGAAGATAGATACTTGACTCTGTTCTTATTGCAAATGAATGCTTGGATAGTAGATTGAAGAGTGGTATTCCGGGTGTGATTATTAAATTGGATATTGAGAAGGCTTATGATCATGTGAGTTGGAATGCCTTATTTTACCTTATAAAGAGGATGGGTTTTGGGGAGAAGTGGGGGAGATGGATGAAGATGTGTATTTCTACTGCTTATTTTTCAGTCCTTATTAATGGATCTCCAGTTGGTTTCTTTGGTAGCTCTCGTGGTCTTCGCCAAGGGGATCCATTATCTCCACTCTTATTCTTATTAGTAATGGAGGTATTGAGTAGGTTGTTGAAAAGGACAGAAGATGGAGGCTTTATCAGTGGTTTCCAGGCAAATCCCAATACACGTGGAGGTTTGCATATATCTGACCTTTTGTTCGTTGATGATACTATTATATTTTGTGATGCTTCTAAGGAACAATTATTACATATTTGTATGGTTCTAATTTTCTTTGAAGCTATCACAGGACTAAAAGTAAATGTTGGTAAGAGTGAGATTGTTCTGGTTGGTGAGGTTGGGAACTTGGATGCCTTATCTCATATTTTATGTTGTAAGGTAGGTTGTTTACCCATGTCTTATTTGGGGATGCCTTTGGGGGCACATTATAAGGATTCCTCAATTTGGAACCCTATCATTGAAAGGATGGAAAAAAAAAGCTTGCAAGTTGGAAGCAATTATATTTGTCAAAAGAAGGTAGACTTACTTTATTGAAGAGTACTTTATCAAGTCTCCTTACTTATTATTTATCTTTATTCACTATTCCACAACATGTGGTGGACAGATTAGAGAAGATTCAGAGGAATTTCCTTTGGGGGAGATCCAATGTAGTCAAAGGCATTCTGGACGCTTGCCTAGGCGCCCAGGCAAGGCGAGGCGCCAGAAAAGTGCCTCAGAGGCACTGAGCCGAGGCACCTTTAGTGAGGCGCTCACCTCTGGAGCCTAGGTGCTTGCCTAGATGTATTTTGTTAGGCGAGAGGCGAGCGCCTGAGGCTAATTTGTGTTTTTAAGGGCTGTGATGGCATATTTCGTAAATATAAAGAGGTGTATGGTTGATTTAAAACTGTTACCTCAGTGGGGATGAGCTGTCACCCACTATATCAAATAAATTAATATATATAAAAAAAAAAAAGCATAAAACAAAAGATAAATCAAAGAAGTTTCGGGAACATTAGAGCAAAGCAAGCAGTCAACCCACATTAGTGTAGTTTCTCCCAAAAAAAAAAAAAAAAACATCAGAGCAATGCATTTCGTCTTCTTCTAGGGTTTGGAAGAGTAGGCCAGTTATTGCCGGCAATCAACCAACATAAGGTAACATTTTCCTATTCTTTTAGTTTTTTTTTTTTTTACACTTTTTCTTTTACTGAGTGTTCTCTCACTGCAACACTGCATTGGCAAGTTTGTCGTTGTCCACACTTTCAAAGCATATAAAACTCTTTCCTCTCTACTTTTTCCCCCCTTTTCTCTTCTTTGTTGGACTCTGTTTTTTTCCCCCCTTTTCAAAGCATATAAAACTCTCTCCTCTTTGTTTTTTTTCGCCTTTTCTCTTCCTTGTTGGACTCTGTTTTTTTCCCCCTTTTCAGAGCATATAAAACTCTCTCCTCTCTATTTTTTCTCTGTTTTTTTCCCCTTTTCTCTTCTCTATTGGACCCTCTATTTTTTTCCCCCTTTTCAGAGCATATAAAACTCTCTCCTCTCTGTTTTTTCTCCCTTTTTCTCTTCTCTGTTGGACTCTCTGTCTCCGGCAACTTTCTCCTCTCTGTCTCCAGCAACTTTCCCTTTTCTTAAACTCATTACTTCACTCAATTTTTAGAGCTTAAACCATACTAAATGATACATAGCCAGCTTAATATAGAATCCTATTAAATGTATTGTGTTGGTTTTTTATTTTTATTTTTTTTATATGTAGAATGGCTTCAGATAATAGGAGGAGAAAATATCCGGGATGGAAATATAATTATTTAGCTAATGTAGAAGACAAAAATGCAGTGACTTGCCTCTTTTGTAATAAAGTCACAAAGGGAGGGATACATAGAGCTAAGCAGCATCAAGTTGGGAATTTTAAAAATAGTACAAAGTGTTTAAAATGTCCTAATCATGTTAGAGAAGAGTTTGCACAGTATATGGCAGAGAAGACGAGTGACAAGGAGAACTATGACAAGATGCCTGATTTTGATGATATAGATAATATGATTGAAATTGAGGATGTAGATGATGATGAGGTAGAGGAAGTAGAAGTTATCCAAAAAGGGAAAAAATTATGCTCTAGTAAGAGAGGGGTTGGCAGTAGCACCCAAGTGAAGGCTATGAAATTAATGCCAAAGTCTAAGAAGTTGAAAGGTCCCATGGATTCTTTTGTAACGTTAAAGCCAGAAAAAGTAGTTGCACTTAGGAAACAGGGTAAGATGAAGCAAACTAACATCAATGATAAACTTGACAAAGAAAAAAGAGCACAAGCTTGTCAGTATATTGGCCGGCTATTTTATTTAGCCGGTATACTATTCAATGTTGCTCGCTTAGATGAATTTAAATGGGCAGTTGAAGCTATTGGGCAGTATGGTCCAAATATGAAGCCTCCTAGTTACCATGAGTTAAGAGTTCCAATTCTCAAAAAGGAGGTGGCTTACACAAATGAGTTATTGAGTGGTCACAAGTAAAATTGGAAGAAATATGGCTGTTCTATTATGTCTGATGGGTGGACTAGTAGAACCAGTAGGACCTTGATTAACTTTTTGGTGAATTGCCCATCTAGAACCATGTTTGTGAAGTCAATTGATGCATCATCTTTTATGAAAACTAGGGAAAAAAACTTTTGAATTACTTGATGCATTTGTAGAACAAATTGGGGAGGCTAATGTAGTCCAAGTACTATCGAATAATAGATCTAATTATGTGCTGGCTGGTAAGTTGTTGGAAGCAAAAAGGCCAAATTTATATTGGACTCCATGTGCTGCACACTGCATTGATCTTATATTGGAGGACATTGGGAAAATTCCTAGAATTACAAAAACTTTGGAAAGGGCCATTCAATTGACTGGATATATCTACAACCATGGGGGGGGAGGTCTTAAATATGATGAGAGAATACACAAAACAAAGAGAGCTGGTTAAGGCTGGGAAAACTAGGTTTTGCACTTCATATCTTACAATAAAATCCATTTATAAGCAAAAGCATAACCTAAGGGTCATGTTTACTTCTGAGGAGTGGGTTCGTAGTAGATGGGCAAAGGAGGCAAATGCTAAACGAGTAGTAGAAACGATTTTGATGCCTTTTTTTTGGAATACTATAGTTTACATTCTTAAAATTATGGGCCTTCTTATTCGAGTTCTTCGCCTTGTTGATAATGAGAAAAACCAGCTATAGGTTACATATATGAGGCAATGGATAGGGCCAAAGAAGCTATTATAAAAGCTTTTAATGAGAATGAAGAAAGGTATTCAAATATTTTTAAAATCATTGATGAGAGATGGGAATGTCAATTACATTGGCCTTTGCATGCAGCGAGTCATTTCTTGAATCCTGAGTACTTCTATTTTGATGATAACATAGCAACAAATCATGAAATTATAGCAGAATTGTATGATTGTATACAAAAACTAGTTCCTAGAGCTGAAATTCAAGACAAGATCATGGTTGAACTACCCATCTATAAGAAAGCTGAAGGACTCTTTGGCATTAAATTGGCTAAAAGATCAAGAAAGACAAAGGCTCTAGGTAAGAAAGCATTTATATCTAACTTATAATGACTAGAACAGTGACACTTTTTACACACACAAAAAAAAAAAAAAAAAAAAAAAAAAAAAAAAATCTGACTTCTAATATATCATATATCATTACTCATACTTATTTTTTTTTTTTTTTTTAAGATAGCTGAATGGTGGAGTTTGTATGGGAGCTCAACTCTGAATTTGCAACAGTTAGCTATAAGAATCTTGAGCTTGACTTGTAGTGCATGTGGTTGTGAGTGTAATTGGAGTGTGTTTGAGCAGGTGAGTTTTAAAGTATGATAAGTAGATATTATCCTTTGATGAGCTACTTTATTTCATAGAAAATTCCAATGGTTTAATTATTCACTATAGTCTAATACTTAGTTTTCATAAATGGTTGTAGATTCACACAAAAAGAAGGAATAGACTTGCACAAAAACGACTAAATGATCTGGTCTTTGTAAGTGTAATCAAAAGATGAAGGCACGATATGATAAGCGTGATGTTATTGATCCCATCTCCTTAGATGATATAGATGAAAGTAATGAATGGTTGCTGGGGGAAATGGGTGCTAAACCATCTATGAATGTTGAAGATGAGTTAGTTTTTGATGATGATGATGATGGTTTGACATGGGGTGTAGTGGCAAGAGCTGTTGGTGTTAGAGAACCAAGAAAGAATACTAGATTCCAAACAAAATCAAGGGCAAGCTCAAAGGCCTCAACATCACAACCAGATATTGAAGAGGAAAATGCTGATTCTGATGAGACTGAGGAAGAGAATGTTGATGGTAATAAATCTGGTTCAAGTGGCTTTGAAAGTGATGGAAACTTGAGTGAAGACTCTGATGATGACCTTTAGATTAAAAATAACAACCACATTCAGGCTATTAAATAGGCTAATAGGCAGAATGTTCAATCTAATAGGCAGAACAGAATGTTTAATATTCAAATACTTTTGTTTTGTCATGGATAGTCAAGAAGTTCAATCTTCAATGTTTTGTTAGGAGTTTTCTTCTTTCTAATATGAAGTTATGAACAATATTTTGGTTTAATATTCAGATTTAGTTGATATTTGGATGAAGACTAATTTTTAAATAGTGATTTATGTTTGTATTCAAACTTAGTTGATGTTTGATAATTATCTGGACTTAGTTGACTGTTGATATTTGGATGAAGACTAATTTTTTAGAATTTGGCGCATCGCTTCACTCGGGCTAGCGCCTTTTTGGCGCCTCGTCGCCTCAGGCGATACAAGGCCTTGGCGCCTTTCACTTTTGACTACCTTGGGGAGATCTAATGAGGTCTTTAAATTCTCACTTGTTGCTTGGGAGAAAGTAGTGTGGCCAGTGGAGTCTAGTGGCTTGGGGATCTGGAAAATTGGGTTGTTTAACCAAGCTTTGCTTAGGAAGTGGCTCTGGAGATTCGGGACTAAGGTCATATGTTTATAGAGGCAAGTTATAACTTCCAAATATGGGGAGTCCAATGGGGGATGGTGTACTAGAGTTGTTAGAGGGACTCATGGATGTGGTATGTGGAAGAACATTAGGAAGGAGGCTGAGAGTTTCTTTGGTCATGTGTTGTATGTGGCGAGTGAGGGTTTTTGTATCAGATTCTGGTATGACCCTTGGAGTAACCCTACTGCCTTAAAAGACTTATATCCGGCATTGTTTGCTATTGCTGTGAACAAGGAAGCTTTGATTTATGAAATGGTTGATTATGCTCCGAATGGAGGTGGTAGAAGCTGGAACTTACGTTTCCGTCGTGCATTTCAAGATTGGAAGACATGGATCTTTTATGAGTTCTTTGCGCATATTTCCTCCAAGTTACCTATGGGGGGGGGTGATGATATCATGATATAGCAATTGAATCGTAGTGGTGTTTTTGATATGCACTCTTTCTATACTTCATTGCTAGCAACCCCATTGATGTCTTTTCCTTGGAAGAGCATTTGGTGTGTTAAGGTACCTAAAAGGGTGGCTTTCTTCTTATGGACAGCTGCTAGGGGTGGGCTTCTTACTATAGATAACCTAGTTAAGAAGAAGTAACCTTTTGTGAATTGGTGCTGCCTTTGTCGATGTGATGAGGAAACTGTGGATCATTTATTGATTCATTGTAAGTATGCTTATACTTTGTGGAGTGAAGTCCTTCGTTTGTTTGGGATTCAATGGGTAATGTCGAAGAGTGTTGTTTCTCTTCTTACTGCATGGTGGAATTGGTTGGGTAGTCACACTTCCAAAGTGTGGAATATGGTTCCAGTGTGTATTATGTGGTTAATTTGAAGGAGTGCAATGCCCGTACTTTTGAGGAAACTGAGAGACTTGTAGACTGTGTGAAGTCTTTGCTACTCAGGACTTTGTTTGAGTGGTCCCGGATTTGGGGGTTTATGCATTGTCATTCTTTGTTTGACTTCCTTAATTCTGTTAGTCTTTCCTTTTGATTGGTTTGTATTTTTTTTTTAGCACAGTGAGTTTACTTTCGTAAATTCATTGTGCTTTTATTATCAATAAAACTGTTATTACCTATCAAAACAAAAGTTTAGGGGCTGTGTGAACAGTACCCGTGAACGGTAACCCTAGAAAGAAAGAAGAAAAAATAAAGAAAAGAGAGAAAGAGAAAGAAACAAAGGCCAATGTGCCTATTGCTCAAAACACTCAATTTTATTAATCAACTCATTCTCCCCTTCAATTCATTGAGCACCCTATATGTATAAAAACTCTTACTTGTACTAGTAGTATTAGGATTCCTAATAGTACAAGGACTACTATTTAACCATAATAAATTAAACCAAAGCCCATACATAAAGACCCATAATTAAAAAAGACTCCTTAATAAAACCTATGCCTTCCGCCATCAGTTTTTCAATGTATTTTTGCACATTCCCAGAAGGAGTCAACATGGTCTGAGCAAACTATGAAGCTTCTATGCCAGCAAGGAAACAATAATTTATAAATTCACTCTCTTGTAAAAATGGTTGCTACTTTGCATGCCATTTTCTACTTACTCCTAATAGGGTGTTACTCCTCCTGCGTTCATGAAACTAGTCTAAGTCCCATAGATCAGTGACAACATAGTCCAGCAATTATTCTATTATAAAAAATAAAACTTTCTTGTTCTTTCCTATGTTATTCCTTACAGTGTGTTACCCTCCCCAGGTTCATGGAATTTGTCAAAAACCCATAGATCAATGATATTGTGGTTCAAAAATTATCCAAAAAAGAATAAATTTTCTTGTTTAAAACTCATAGCAAGAATAGAAAAATTGAGATCATATCAAATAATGCTTTCCCTTTAAAATTTCTTGATTAAAGCACAAGCACAATCTCAGATACAATCATTTAGAATGAACACTAATAGCGTGAGATGATATCAAATAATGCTTTCCTTTTTTTATATTTTAAGTTATGAACTCCATTAGCAACCCGACATAGTATAAAATTGAAGAAGAATTTGGGTGAATACCTAATCATGGCAGATGGAATGGTGGAGAATTTGCCCTTTCCAAGAGGTCAATCAAAACATAAATGGAAATGGAAATTGAGAGAGAGAGAGTCTCTCTCTCTCTCTCTCTCTCTCTCTCTCTCTCTCTCTCTCTCTCTCTGAGAAATATTACCTGGTTTGTGAGTGAGCCAAAAAATCAAACCAAAATAGAAAAGAATAGTGAAATCAATTGACAAAGAGAGATTATTGCCTTAGTCCTCATCAAACTCCATCCAAAGTAGACATAACATACCTACAAATATTAAACATATTAATTTATGGGTAACAAAATCATAAAAACTCTCCCATCCTAGAGCATGATCTAACGATACCAAAGAAAACTATGCAACTTTGAAACCCAACCAGCTAACCTATAAAGTAGATATAAGGAAGCATAGACCTAAAATTCTCTAGTATTTAGAAAATAGTTATTGTTAAGGCATGCAGATCTTTTCTTATATTGGCTGCCAATGACACTATGATGCAAATTCAAAGCCCAACTCATGCAAATCACCACAGGAACTACCCAAACTAACAAAAGGCATTACCACATACGAATTAGATATAAGCTTGCCAAAATACATTGACTATATAAAAACAAAAAAGTAGGACAACAAAAGGACAACAAATGGACTAGAATTTCAATGGAACTTTCAAACCCTCATTGAGTAAGACTGAAATTTATAATCCTTGAGGAAACCAAATCCTAAAAAAAGCATACATCGCCCAATATTAGAAAAATAGTAGGGAATATATCCTTATAATTCATATGATTGAAGGAGAGAATAAATAAAACAAGGGGGAAAGTAAAGATTGCTTATCACCAAACTAAACTCCATCGCTTAAGCTGACAACAACTACAAGCCTTAAGCTGCCAAGCACCAAAAGAAAATTTATGTGAGGTACACAGTAAGGTGGCTAATATAGTAAGCACCAAAAAAAACTTCTGAGTTATGTCCCTACAAGATAAAAGATAAAGCAATTGTATAAGGAAAGAGAAAAATACAGCAAAATAAAATCACAAACTTTACAGAATATTGCACATAATGGTGCCTCAAAAAGCATAACCACATGAGGTTAAAGACAACAAAAAGAACACTAACAAAAGATTTTGTAATACATAAATGGGCAAGGAAAAAATCTCTTGATCAATACTAAATCTAACCAAAGCGCAACTATGCAAGACCTGTTCCCACTTCACCACAAGCATCTTTCAAAAGACTAACCAGAAAATTGTACCTTCAGTGGACCTGGGGATCAATGAAAGAGAAGTGCTACTTTCATAAAAACAAATTACAAGAATCATAAATAATCAATGAAGTACATGACACTAAGAATCAGAGCATAACTACTATCACATCAGGCTTAGCCAAAGAAAGAAGCCTCCATTTAAGAATTCTACAAAAATAACAAAAACCAGGTTGTTCATTCCTAATCCAAAATTTCAGGAGTAAAAATTTTTCTTAACAGCAAGCAGTTTTGAAATATAGACAAATACCGTCCAACGAATTCTCAATTTTTCAAACCAAATGTCCATGATCCATTCATTTGCAAAACTATGACATAAAATTTTAGAATAATTACATATAGTCATATATTGCATTTAAAAAAATGGAATATTAAATAAAGCATGAAAGAAGGAACTCCAACATAGTTGCATAAAACATATAAAAAGAATTCAAACAAAAGAAATACCTTTCACATGAACACAAAATAACTCAAAGGATCTAATCACCAAAAACATTACTATCAGTTAATATAGTAGAACCTAAAAGGCCTCTCAATATAGAAAAAGGAACACCAAATTAGTCCTTTATCAGATTGATAGGGTAAGTGAACTACTCAATGCAAACGAGCATAAATTGTAAACCAAAGCAAGAAATTTATCCATGGGAACAAAGATAGTATTAGTTCCCACCACTTTAATCAAACTTACACCATTTTTGGATAATGTTTGTCTTTATAAGGCAATCTCATAGGACACATGTTACTTCAGTAAGATCAATCCAACAACATAACTGCATCACTTTCCATGAGACTCCAAATTGGATATCCCCATAATCTGGACATGAACACAAAAAGAAAAAAAACAATAAATAAAATACCATAAGTAAATAAATAAATAAAGAAAACACAAGTGCCAAACAAGGCCATAGTACCCTTAGCATCCAAGAGGAGGTGTTAATGTAGGGAGACAGTGAGGTCATGCTCTATTGAGTTATCAGATTCCATCACCAAAATCTGTACTGTTTTGGAATTTAAAGAGCAACCATGTCTAAAGGATGCAAATGTTTAACTTGTATGATTGCCCAATAATGAATCACGATTTTATATTATTTATTTTTCACAATATAGACCAAAGCTCTAACAAACATAATAGGTGCAACAAAGAGATCTTAAGTTCTAAAGTTTTCATGAGTGCAAGATAATGGCAACAGAAAAAGGAACCAAGACAATCATGCTAAGCAGTGCTGGAGTTTATTTAAGCCAAACAAATGCAATTTAAAATACACACAAAACAAGTAGCAATTTTCATTTCCAAATTGAATTCTAAATACTTGAAACACATAATAACCAGCCAGACAACACCAAGGGAAGAGACAGTATACATATTTTTCCTCCTAATAAAGAGGATCAAATTGATCTAGAAAATCAGACATCAATCCAAAATACATGCCTTAAAAAATCTGCAAAGAAACAAAGTCCATAGAATAAACTGAACAATGGACAAGATCATGTTCAAGGGTAAAAAAACATGGAATCCAAAGAGAATGATAATCAAAAGACTTCTACGCACTCTTGCTGCAAAAGTAAATCATAATTTTCCTCCTGTAGACACATCATGATCAAAGTCATTGAGCTAGCAATAAATAGCAAGACATAATGAAACTCCAGTGTTTAGCACAAACTAAAGAAACATTCAAGCAGAAACATTAATCTTCATACGTTAGGGAGAGAATGATGAGATAAATTGATAAAAAAGAGATTATTGCCATAGGTCCTCGTATAAAAATTCAATACTTCTATAATCTATGTTGTAAACTAAATCAACATTTCCCCTGCTGTAGAAACATCAAGATTGTAAATCACAATTTTCCCATCTGCAAACACATCAAGGTTCAATCATTCTAACTACCAAAAAATAGCAAGATATAATAAACCTCCAATTGCAAGCTGACAAAAATGACATCAATGATGAAATAGACAACAAATACTAAGACTTCAATTAACAAAATGAAGCTACAGGCCAACGAACTAAAAAAACACACAGGCCTAAACATTATCATTCAACTATTACAAAGATAATAGTGCAATCAATTGATAAAGAGAGATTATTGCCTTAGGTCCTCATTAAAAATCCATCCAAAGTAGACATATCATACCTAAACATATTAAACAAATTAATTTAGGGGTAACAAAATGATAAAAAAAACTTCTCTTGTATTTAGAGAACAACTATTTTTAAGGCATGAAGACAAGATAAAGAAAAAACTGTATTATTTACCCTCAGTAATCATCTCAAGGTCACAAACTTTGTCATCAACAATAAGAGGCATTACCATATTCAAATTGAACAAGACAAGACAGAAGAACAAGAATTGCAAGGGAATACCCTTAACAGCTGAGACAGAATTTATAGCAGTCCAAAAAACCAAAGCCCGAGAAAAGCAATTACAGGCCCATGAATTAAAAAATTAAGACAAGCCAAAAATTTGTATAGTTCTTATGATTGCAAGAGACTAAGGACCAAAAAATATTAAAAATAAATCCTGTAGACATATGAGGAATATATTTTTGTCATGCACTAAGAAAGCAAAACAACTAATAAAAAAAACTACAATATTTTAGTATAAACCAACAATTAAATAGATAAATTATTCTAAATCTAAAAACCCTGGTCTTCTATTGCCAAATATTTGATGAAAGCGATATCAATCAGCAACAATCCAAGTTCACATATTATGACACAAATCCATAAATATAATGTTAATTCCAAGTAATTCCCAAAAAGTTCAACTAATCTAGAAGAAGAGAAAGCAAAACCTGTGCTGTTTTCCCTCTACAACCATATTCAGGTCACACATAGTTATATTCTTGCTCCAATCCAATAAAAGGCATTGCCAGATTAGCCTATGAATTCATTATTAAGGTTGCAAATGCAGAATGACCAAAAATTAAATAAGCCATCAAGAAAAAGGAAAAAGAATTGCAATATCAGTTTAAAACTTTCACTTAGTGAGACTAGAATTATAATCCTCCTAAGAAAGCCAACCACAAACCCAAGTATTAGAAAGAATTCTCTCTTTTCTTTTCTTTTTTTTTTCCTTTTCCCTGGATCTAAATCTAACGTTTGAATCTCTCTTCTTTCAGTATTTTTCTTTATCCTTTTACAATGGCAATTGGGTTGACTGGATTTTAGGTGTGGCTAAAGTGTTCACTTGGAATTTGATGTGGTGGTTGATGGCAATTAGGTCCTTGGCCGATATGGTTGAATCAAGGCCATTTGGTGTTTTTTGGGTTTCTTTGTGAAGAACATGAGGATTTTCCTTTTGGTTTTCTTGGCTACCAAACACTGAATGAAGATGAAAATTTTTTTAGCTTCCCCTTTTAATTTTCTAGGCTACCAAATATAGAGTGGAGAAAATTTATGTGGCTTTTTCCTAATGATTTACTCAGCTACCAAACACAATCATTAATAATTTGTATTTTAAGAAAAAAAAAATCAAAGAAAATCACAAACTATAGGAATCGCCATGGATCAGAATTCGTGGTAGAGCTTTATTACTCTGCCATCACCTGAGCCACAAACATTGACTCTCAAACCTAAAATCGTCTTATCCCTCTCATTTAATGTGATCAAACCCAAAACCTCAAACTCTCACTCATCAGAGGCCGAGTGAGGGTCTATAGGGTGGCTTGAAAAAAAAAAACGCTGCATCCATCGGATGTCCAACAAAGGACCTAGCACCAATCATGACCATCTTCCTCATCATTTTTGTTTTAACTTGATGATGCCGGAAAAAACCACCAATGAGCCACACGGTACTCGCACACTAAACAGCACCTGCACAACAAAAAGGAGAAGACCTAACAGAGAGCATCGGTGTAGTGCCAGTCAAATACCCTCCGAAGGTCAAGTTAGAACTTACTTCCACTCTAGACTGCTAGAAAGGGGTTAATTATGCGTACCTCGATTTGTGAGAGTATTTGAGCTTTTATAGTAGTTGAGGATTGACCTTTCTTCCTTGGAGTAGAAGTCTTTTCCATATAGGAATCCGTAGATCGCGGAACCCTTTCCTTGTAAAAGACTAACATTCAGTGTGGGATACAAGTTATTCCCTTATATACTTATGCGTGGTGACCAAGTCATGGTTTTGTTAGAATCGTCAGCCTCAGGCCCGTCAGCCTATTTCATGCCCTTCAGCCATGAAGGGTCGTTAGCCTTTTAGGTCTTCGACTCTCTTCATAACTTAGCCCATCAGCATAAGTTGTAGGCTTTAAACCGACGGGTTAGCCTTGCCTTTATAATTTATACTCATCATAACTTATGTATTTTCTCATTTGGGTTTTGTCTAGTTTTTGAAACAAGCTGATAGGTTTTTGTTCTGTTATTAATATTGGTGTTTCTATAGATTTTAGGTTTGGTTACTTCTTAGAGAAGAGCACTAGAAATGAGATGGGTCTTAATTTTTGTTAGTAAATTAGACTCATTAGGGTTGTGTTTTAAATTTTTGATTTTGTTTTGAATTTGATATTATATAAGATGTTGTTGTGTGCGGGTGCTTAGAGAGCGTTTAGTGAGTATTTCTATACAACAATTTTCAATTTTTAAACAATATTTTACGTATTTTCATACATTTTTTCCACTCATTCGTATTTTCACAAAAACTTTTAAATAACAATTTTTAATTTTTTAAACACATGTACGGTCCTTAATATTCATATTATGGTGAAGTGCTGATATGGCACTATCTCATTGGAGGGCAGAAATACTTGGGTTTACGCTGACTGAATTCACACACGTTTTGACTTCGAGGTACTGGGCACCTCAAAGTAAAAAATATACGGATAAGGAAGCGCACACCTCTCCATACCTTTACCAAATTCCCTTCTCTCTCTTTCTCAAACCAATTTCCAATTCGATTCCTTCTCTTTCGTTGAGATCCTCGCAAGTCGCAATTCATAGCCTTTCTAGTTTCAATTCAGTCTGGGCCTCACCGAAGCTCGACATTTGTTACAGGACTTTGGACTCAGTGAAAAAAGGTAAGATCAATTTCGCACACGCTAACTCATCTCTTATTATAATTCCCATTTTATCATCTTTCTCAAATCTCAATCTTCTTCTCATAGATTCCGATGAAACAATGATGTCCTCTTCCTAAGTTTCAGAGGTGCACACACTCGCTATGGTTTTACAGGCCATGTATATGAGGTTCTATGTAACCTCTATGGAGAATGTTCACAAGCAAGGATGGGTATATATATCTAATGACTACTCTTATTGTATGCTTATTTATTTAGAAAAATGCTAATGGATGCCCTTAACAATCTATAGAATATTTTTATGAAAAAGAATTAATATTTTGACATTTTTTTTTTGTTTCACACCAAAGTGTGTCAAAATTTTTCTAAAATAGATTGTTAATCATTGTCTAAGAGGACTTGTTAGCATGATCTATTTATTTATATATTAGTTTTAACATTTCAATTGTTCACCACTAAATGCCAAATTTTGAAAGCGTTATTATTATTATTTATTGATCATATCTTCTAATAGTAAGGTAGTTTGGTAAAAAGGTTAATGGTAGAAATAGAATAATTTAAGATCAGATAATCTTACCAATTAAGAGTTTCACCTATGTAATTTGTAGAAAGTTCAAGTATCCATACTAAAACTGATTTCCTAGCAAAAAGGGGGGGGGGGATGTGCTAAAGTTAATGATAATTCTCAGATATTTGACTTTAATTAACAATAAAGTCAGTTGTAGTGTACAGAACTGATCATCTTGAATTTGAGCCATCTTCATATTTATATTTCTAGTGTCCAAATTATAATATGTTTCTTGTTTTGTGATTGGCAGTGCACTGAATCTGAATTTGAATTTATCCAAAGAATTTTTAAAGAGATATCAAGTATTAAATTGAATTGCACGAAGTTATTTGTTGCTAAATATCTAGTGGGAATTGATTCTCGAGTGGAGGCCATAGATATGAAGTCAAATGATGCTCGCATGGTAGGAATTCATGGCATGGGGGGAGTAGGTAAGAATACAATCACAAAAGCTGTTTATAATAGAATTGCTGATCATTTTGAAGGAAGTTGCTTTCTTGAAAATATAAAAGAAAATTCAAGAACAAATGATGGCCTAATCCAACTACA
The DNA here is from genome assembly GCF_002906115.3 of Quercus suber. NCBI lineage: Eukaryota > Viridiplantae > Streptophyta > Magnoliopsida > Fagales > Fagaceae > Quercus > Quercus suber. Next base: position 821,463 of record NW_027069614.1, read on the forward strand.
AGAAATACTTCTTTCTAAGATCTTTGGGGATAGATATTTCAAGGTAAACAGCGTACCTGAAGGAATCAATAGAATAATAGAAAGACTTTTCCGTACAAGGGTTCTTTTAATTCTTGATGATGTTGATGAATCGAGAAATAGAAAATTTGTTTGGAGAATGTGATTGGCTTACTTCAGGAAGTAGAATCATTATAACAACAAGAGACAAACAAGCACTCTTGGAAAAGATCATCCAATTTATGAGGATAAGGAATTGAATCAATGTGAAGCTCGTGAACTCTTTAAACTACATGTCTTCCAAATAGACAAATGAACTTAAGGAAAAGTATTCAAAACTTGCAAACCATATTATACATTACGCCAGTTGTCTTCCATTAGATGTGAATGGGAAAGTGCATTAGAAAAGTATAAACATATTCCTCATGAAAAAATCCAAGAAGAGCTCAAAATAAGTTTTGATGGGAAAATATATTTTTCTTGATATTGCATGTTTCTTCAAGGGATTCTACAAGGATTATGTTGTAAATATATTATAAATGCTTGCAATTTATATCTGGATTATGGTATTAGAAGACGTATGGATAAGTGTCTCATAACTGTTGTGGTCAATTATCAATGCATGACTTGCTACTCAACAATTGGGTAGGAAAATTTTTCAGCAAGAATCAAAGGAGCTTGGAAATCATAGCTAAGGATATGGTGTTATAAAGATGCTCATGAAGTACTAACTCGAAAAATGGCACTTTGGTTTCACTTTTCCTTCTACAGGAGTTCCAATTCGAAAATTTGAAATGTATCAATCTCGAGTCCTGTGAATTTATTACGAAAGTACTTGACTTGTGCACCCCAAACTTAGCGGAATTGGACCTTTCTTCTTGTAAAAATTTAGTTGAGGTTCAAGAGTCCATTGGACTTCTTGATAAAATTCAAAGCCTCGAAGATTGTGAAAATTTCAATTCTTCCATGCAACCTCAGGTTGAAATCTCTTAAATGTTTTTATCTTAAGGGCTGCTCAAGGTTTGAGTTCCCCAATATTGGACCAGAAATGAAATGTTTAGTGGTTTTAGAATTACAAAGGAGTGGTATTACAGAGTTACCTTCATCAATCGGGTATCTTATTGGGCCTCTGAGATTAAACCTATATGATTTCCAAAGCCTTAGGATTTTCCAAATAGCATTAATAAATTGCTACAGCTTGAGGTGTTACATATTTCTACTACTAAATTGAGACTGACATGCAATTCATTTGATGACTTCTCTGGGTATGGGTTTCGTAGTTTGGTAAACACTAAATCTCACCAACTATGGAAATCTAATTGAGTTAGATTTTTTTAATGAAGCCTGATTGCTTCCTTGCATTGACATATTTAGATCTATATGGAACCAATGTCGTTACCATCCCCAAAATCATTAGTAGGTTTACTTGACTTGAGGCCCTTCAAATAAACAAGTGCAAGTAGCTTCAAGAAGTTCCAAGGCTTCCCCAATCTATAAGAAGAGTGCATGCAATGAATTGCTTGTCGTTGGATCCACAATCATCAAGAAGATGGTTGAGTCAGGTATCTCTCTCTCTCTCTCTCTCTCTCTCTCTCTCTCTCAAAGTTATTGAGAAAAAAAATTATTCTTTTGCAAATACATTATTGGATTTACTAAATTACATTTTTTGGAATTTTAATTGCAAGAAATTGAGAGAAATTTTGGGGCTTTTACCAGATGGAGTATGTGAATGTGCAAGAAGTGACATACCAATGGATCCACAATCATCAACCTTATTATCGCATCAGGTTATTCTCTCTCCCTCACTCTTTGATGACTTCAAATCTAAAATTAAGGGATTTGTATCTGAAGATGAGGACAATAATTGTGAAATTAGACTACTAAGAAATGAGTCCAGTTCAACCATCAAAGTGTTGGAAATTTCACTTCATTTTGGGTTGGTCCGAAATTTCTAAAAATTTTTATATGCATTGCTTTAAAACCAAAGGCATGTATAGGTGGATTTGGTTGTGAGGTTTACCTTTCCATCAATGGTTGTGAAAAAATTTGCATTAATGCAATTTCTATGCATGAAAATTTTGACCATCTGTGGTTATCTTCTAGTTCTCATTGGCCATTGCAGAACAAATTCAATGACTCAAATCCATTTGAACAAAATCACGTTGAAGTTTTATGTAAAATCAAGGATAGGAGTAATACCTCTTCTTCTCCTCCCATAAATGTTAGTGCTATCATAAAAGGATTTGTGCTCCATGTAGAGTGCATACGTTGTCCTCACAAGTCTGGTACTCCTTAATTGCCCTTTTCGAGAGCAAGTCATGGTGGTGGTCTTCCTCAGTCCCTCATAACAGTGAGCCCCCACCTTTACTACCTCCTTTTCCCACTTCTTGACCCTCATTGATGGGTCATAGGGTTTTCAAAAATGGAGGAGTTCTGAGGCTTTGAATGGAAACAACTGGTAATGGGTTTGACTCTGGTTTGAAGGGCTTGCATAGTGATGTGTATGATCTGAGTTTGTCATCAAACGCTTATCCCTTTAGAAGCCTTGGATACAAGACTTGAATGCAGAATGATGTCAGCCTCCTTGGGTCTCTCACAACTCTTTGCCATCTGAATTAAGGATTCCATGGGATACAACAAATGAATTTGAATTAGGTTTGGACCGATTGGTAGTTGAATAAACCATTAGCAATGGGTTTGGTTTAGGTTCAGGTTCGACTTCAATGGCCCATACCTTTGTAAACAACCATTCCGACTTCAATCTGTATCCACTATCGAATAAAATGGGAACATCTTGATTGAACTGGAAAGAAATATGCCTCCATCTGAAAACAACCTTTAAACTGTTTTCTTCTCCGTAGTTTCCATTCAATTCCTTTGCATTTGATGCCAAAGTATATCTCCTCCTTTAGTTGCATTGTTTCATTTGCATCTTCGGGTGCCCGTCACTTTCTTCACTCTCTCTCATTTAAGAGGCTCTACTCCTAGGATTGGTTACAAACCCAATTTGGAAAGACATTAATTTTTTTTTTATATTATTCAATTCTTACACCAAGTGGGGGAGGAAAATTTGAACCTTGGTTCTACTCATAAAGAAGACCAAGCAATGCCACTGAGCTAGAATGCTCTTGGCAGCTTTAAAGGACATTAATGTACCAAAAAAATAAAATTAATGAAAAGAAATTAGTCATTTGATTTGCTGTTAAGTTCGATTTCTTTTGATGGTGGTTGTCCGATGAGTGTTAAGTTACAAGTCATTGGACAAGTAAAATATTGGCAAATAATAATTTACTTCTCTTGGCTCACTGGATGTGTTACACATAATGTCAAGTATTTTTTCCCCCTCAAAATGGCATATGCTATTATAGATTGATGAAGGTCAACATGATGGATGATTTCAGCCTATGTTGTGCGGTCATTGTGAGATAAGTTGCTCACAATTCTTGGACTTAAATTCATGTTCTTATCCATTACTCAGTGATGGAAGTATCATTTGATTTTGGTCTAGCAGTCTATTAGCAGGTAGCACCAATTTTGTAAATCCATTGCATGCTACGGTCCAAAGATACTCATTTCACATGTCTACACCTTTTTTGGCCACAAGATATATTGCTGCTCCTTTTAAAGGTACTCATGTTGGAATAGAGTTAAATGACTCTAAGTTCACACTATTTGGACGCCGATTAGAATTAGCTGTTTCGAGTTTTGATGTATGCTATTCTAGGAACACGGATATAAAATCATCATCACACTTGGCTATAGGAATTGTTATTAGACTAAACTTCAAGATGAATTTCCCATGGCCTTCAATTATATTTCTTGAGCAGAAGCCTGCAATTAAAATAAAGTTCTGAAAAATGAAAGGAAAAATTGATGTGGAAATCTTAGGTGTAATTGTGAAATTTCAATGCTTTAACCTAATATTTAGTCTACAAGAGTTCTAAATTTTTGCTAATTGGTAGGAATCTCTCACATGCACATACTTAGTGAAAGGAAATTCAAACTCCAGCAGGTCCACCCTTGCGCCATCCTTACTTTCAAAAGGTGGAGGTTCGAAAGGATTGGGCTTTGCCAATAGTCATAGGTTCAAGGTCCTTTGAGCACCATTCCATATTAAATGCTTTCTGGTCTAAACCGTTGTTGGTAGTTAGACATTCTTGAGTTTCATAATTTGGTAAAAATGTTGGGAATGATATATGTGTTCTGGTTATTACTTATTAGTTTGTTCCCTAGACATGTAGGAGCTTATTATTATTGATGGTTCTCTCTCTGCTATAGTTGGAATTGAAGGATGATATATCTTAATTAAAAGAGTTCAAGGAAAAAAGGATGATGTTACCTTCCTGGTTGATCCATCTATGGATTTTGCACTTCAAGTATGAATAAGTGAGGTCTCTAATCTAGTGGCAACAACAATTTATTTAATTATACTTCTTTGTTATAATGCTCTAGTTGAACCTTTTTTTTTCCTTGTGCATGCTTTTTAATAGCTTTTAGTCTTTTACCCTGAAATGATTTTTGTCTTTATTATTGATGGTTGGATTGAAGTAGTTCGAATAATTTAATGAGCTTAACTAGGCTGAGTTGCTGTTTGAAATCCTTAAACCAACAAGGGCTTATCATATTACTTTGAGTAAGACTTCAGTCTCTGTAATAGTGGAATATTTTGCAGCTTGCAGAAGTATACCAAATTCTTTCCATAGACTAATGCAACTCTCATTTTGTTTCAAAATTGAAATGGATTATGCTTCGTGTCTTTGGAAGTAGATTTGATTTTTATTTTATTTTATTTTATTTTATTTTTTTATTTTAATTTGTAAAAATTGATAAATTGCTAAGAAAGGAAATGGCTCAGTTGATAAAGTATTGAAACTTAAAAGAGGGCATTGGAGCCTATGACTTTAATTGTTTTCTGACTAGTGGCTTTTTTTTATATAAATGTTTTGTGCTACAGTTATAACTTACTACCTCAGTGATCGTGAATGAATAAAATTTTGGAAAAAAAAAAATTATGCCTATTATACTCTGCTCAAATAAAAGATGAAAATGCCGCTGCTATCTCTCCATTGTCCAATAGACTATGCCACATCATTGAGTAATGTATCTCAAATTTTCTTAGTTTTTTTCTTCTCAATCACGAACAAAATGAGATTGATAGGCACCCCTCAACCATCGTTGCCCATTATTGTCTCTAATTGAAGTAGGTCCAGGTTCTTAGTCACTATTTTACCTCGTTCTCCAATCTCCCAAGATGTAGCTCTTTTGTATAATTTCTCTCTTAGCTTTATAATTCAAATGTTCACCTTGTTTCCTTTTCAAAAAGAACCTCTAAGAAATCTTATGGTGTTTATGTTGACAATTACTTTGATTTATTAGTGCTTTGCTTCTTGTCTTTGTGTTTTAAATATCATTTCTGTGTTGGGTTTCTTGAATGTCTAGGAGCTTTGTTTATGTGTCCTCTGTTTCTGTGATGGGGTTTTTTGCAACATATTAGGAACCCGTGGGTAGAACTCACTCTTGAAAACCGGCTTGCAAGGTGAGGGTGCCCAAGAGCTTATAAACACATGGTTAAGAATATACTTAATCTATGTGTGACACTAGGATCATAACACAACATTTTACAATCTGTTTTTGTTTGGTTCTTGTGAAAGTTTTGGAAACTTAACAGGTTTTTTGTTGTTGTTGTTGTTGTTGCAGGTAAAATTGCCCAATCTGATGACCTGTCCATGACTCGGCGGCCAACTCAAATGTGATTTTTGCCTGATCCCTCAGTTGGCAGCGGGTAGAGAAGACCAAGCCCAACGGACCCTTGATCATCCAATGCATGAGAAGACCGGGTCTGAGATAGCTTATCCCGTGGAAATCATTCTCTTTAGTCTTTACCTTGACTGTTGCTAACCCTACTCTTCTTTGAACAAGATGGAGTTATTGGAATAAATACCATGAATGATGATCTTTTAATTTTACAACAGAATCAAAAATAGTTTTTGCCTATCATACTTGAGTCATTTTACATGTACTGCACGCAATTAATTTAGATTGAATCTTTTTGTGTTAAAGAGAAATTTCAATTGCAATTACAAAATACACTTTCTTGTGCAACATAATGAATTGGAGATGATCCCCTTTTGACCTACTTTGCCCCTGATAACTTGTTTGGAAGGGGAGAAAATAATTTAATGAATGTTTAAATAACATTCCTCTCAACTGTGAAGGTCAAAGTAGTCATTTTGAAATTGGCTGGGCATTATTAGACAGATTGTCATAAAAAATAAATAAATAAATAAACCAAAAGTATGGCCATCTCATCATTAAACTTGTTGGAAAGTTAGTAAACTGCATAAAAGCTTGGGTACGGCACAGAGAAAATTACAGGGATGCTGAGAGTGTGATTCCGGTTCAGTAGCAACTCACTTGTGAATCCGATTCTGTAGCAACAAACGTGAGCTTGGTACAGGATTTTGATTTTGATTTTCTTTAAATTTCCCTTCATCAGCTACTTTCAAGGATTATAAGTTACCATGCTTTGCTCATTAATGTATAGCTAAAATTTGTTACACTACTAATAAGAATAGGGTTTTTAGTAAAATGAATTTGGATTTGGAATTTAGGATAATACAATGAACCTTGACTAATATTATAACATGCTTGTGGATTCTAGATAGTTGAATTGGTAAAATCTTTGTTAACCAATGAGAGATATAGAGTTCAAACCCTCCTATACTAGACACTAATTGGTGTCTTAGGTTAATATTAATAATAAAAAGTAATTATCGTATATTTTGAATTATAATGTGTCTTTAAATAATAATAATAATATGAGTAAAAATATGAATTTTTTTTTAAAATTGCTTAAATAATCAAAATAACACTTATAAGAATCTTTTTTTTTTCTTTTATAAAACACTTAAATGATCAAAGAATAGGATATAAGTTCTTTTTTATAACTAACTATAGTAGAAAAAATATTTTTTAAAGGCAGTATAGCGAAATCACATAAAACCGGATATGAAAGCTCTAAGTCTAATCCACTGAAAATAACCTTAATTAGGAAAGTTAATTTTTAGTTAGACTAATTATTTAGATAGATAGTTAATTGAAAGGTGTTCATATTGAAAACAGAAGAAAAAACAAAATAGTCATCAGAAAAAGATAGAGAATAAAATAAATAAATAAAACATCTGCCGAAAGAAAAGAGGGAGTGAACAGTGTTAGTAACAGAAAAGAAAACGCAAAAAAATCCCAAAAAAAAAAAAAAAAAAGCATTTAGCCTATCACGAAGTGCCGCGTCAGATTCGTGGTATAATGTTTTGCTAAAAGAATCGAAAAGATCTCATCCATAGTAGTCAGTTTCGTAAACAAAAGGCAAGAACAGATCTCCATCCAATTCCAATTCCAAATCCCGCAACCAAACATGTCATCTTCTTCATCCGGATTCAGCGGCGACGAAACCGCACCGTTCTTCGGGTTCCTGGGAGCGGCGGCGGCTCTGGTGTTCTCGTGCATGGGGGCGGCGTACGGGACGGCGAAGAGCGGAGTTGGGGTGGCGTCGATGGGAGTGATGCGTCCGGAGCTGGTGATGAAGTCGATAGTCCCGGTTGTTATGGCTGGAGTGTTGGGTATCTATGGCCTTATCATAGCTGTCATTATTAGTACTGGGATTAACCCCAAGGCTAAGTCTTACTATCTCTTTGATGGCTATGCTCACTTGTCTTCTGGTCTCTCCTGTGGACTCGCTGGTCTCTCTGCTGGTATGGCCATTGGGATTGTCGGTGATGCCGGTGTCAGGTACTACTTCTTCTACTACTACTGCTTTTATTTTAGTGCAAAACAAACAAAAACATTATGATTTATAGTTGAGAAAGTAAGTCTACTGGAAAAGTCACAACATACATGGGTTTTATTTTTTTATTTTATATATGGATGAATCAGTGTATATATATATATAGCACAACTAAATGTGTTAAGCTGTGATTCGTGCATAATAAGTTGAGTGTTTGTGAGGTGTGAATTTGGGTGTGTCTGTAGGATTGCTATTGTTTTTTTTTTTTTTTAACTGTTGGGGGCCATTGAAATGAATGTGTGAGAATTGAGAAGGTGTGATTTTTTTGGCAGTAGCAGGGCTCTTTAAAGTTTGATTCATGAGAATTGAGTGTATATGCACAATTAGAAGTTTACCCTTTTTATTTATTTATTTCATTATTGCTAGGACTAAATTTTAAGCTATATTTCATTATATCTTATTGCTAGGATTCATAAGGATTGTTCTTATCTTATTGCTACCTGTGTACAACCCCTCCTCCGTTATCTAGTCCACTAGATTTGATTTACACCTATGGTGGAGCAAATCAATGGAATGGTTTCTTGTTGGCGCAAGCTTGCATGGGATGAAAATATTTTTCGACAGAAAACGTTTCATAATGAAACAAATGGAGTCTTGGTTTGAAAAGTTTTATGGTGATGTCTATTGACAACATGGAAGGTAAGAGATGCCTTGCTTATCAGGGGATCTATTTCCCTTCAGGCATTGAGTGTAAGCTTTGATTTACCATAAGCAAGACATCTCTTACTCTTCAGGTATTGGGAGTAAGCTCTGAGTTACCAAAATCGGGGGCTCACATTTCTTTTTATGGGAAAATGAGAGGAGCTTGGTAACTTGCCTTCTTTTGCTCTTGCTGAAAGGACAAGTTTTACTTTCACACTTGACTTTTAAATGTGTGCTAAGCTTTGGAATTGTGTGTATGGGAAGGGGTATGCATGCTCTGATGACCAGGGTTTGACTGTCACTGTCTTTGGATTAAATTACAGACTTATATGCTTTCTTGCCCTTCTTGGCAGCATATTTTTAAGTTTTATTCTTATAAAGTAGTGCTAAGAGTTGGATTGGAGTAATAAATTTATAATAGTCATAATTTTTTTTTTTTTTTTTTAATTTTCAAAAAGGAGAGTTACATTAATTATTATTACTCTTCACTTCTAAAATGTGAGATATGCTCTACCTCATTTTAGGAAAAATTGTTTGCCATAACTCATCTGAGTGCTGGTGGTGCAATAATCGGGAACTGTAGTATAATGTCAAGTGTCAACAATCTTTTAGTGGTTTTTCCCTTTTTGGTGGTATAACTAGAACTGAGCTTTTTGAAAATTGGATTGCCGCCCCCCCCCCCCCCCCTTCGTTTCTCTCTCTTGCATGAATTGCAAATTTAGACATGATGAACTGAAGTAGGTCGAGAAGTTTCAGTTTGGAGTTCTCACATATTCTAATGGCTTGCCTAGAAGTCTCTTTTCATACAAAGAGAAATAGACTTGTTGGACACAATGCTTTTCTTATCAGAGGGTTCACTAACATAATAGTCTTGTGGGACTTTAGTGGCTGCGCATCAAGCTGAAGGTTGAATTGCAATTTCAGATACTGTTTAACTGAAGTTGGTTGAGGGGTCTCAGCTTGGGCATGCACATTTCTTTGCATTTCCTGGATATGGATTTGTCAAAGTCAACACTTTGGGTGGCATAAGGTTGACTGTCATAAAGATCTTGTGGGACTTATGATTCCTTTTTCCCTATTAGACTTAGGTTTTTAGCTATTTGGTTGCCTTTTTAATGGACGAAGTGTTTTTGTGTTTGAGTTGCATGTTTAGTTTTTGTTTTTTATTTGAATCATTATATTCTGATAAGATTGTGTAATATGTAATTTGTTGGTATTATATTATTATTACGAAGTATAGAGTCAAATGGCATGTCACATGTGATGATTTTTGCACTAAATTTGGTTTTGGGGATTATATTCAGGGCTAATGCACAGCAGCCAAAGCTGTTCGTGGTATGATTCTAATCCTTATCTTTGCTGAAGCACTTGCTCTCTATGGTCTCATTGTGGGGATCATCCTTTCATCCCGAGCAGGCCAATCTCGTGCAGATTAAAGGAGGCCATGTTTCAGAAATTTTTTTGCTTCTGTATTATTTGCAGATTGGCAGTTGGATGCCTTAACAACAATGTCATTGTTAAGCTTACGATAATGTTTAACTGGATCATACTTGTCCAAATTGTACTCTATGAAGGCAGTTGCCATGACAACTTTTCAAATAAGCATTTATTAGTTATAAGAAATGTTTATCCTTGTGCTTTGTCAAGAGGTTTTGCGTTTCTGATGTTAGTTGTGATAATTAGCGGATTGATACTTCGGGAAAAAAAGAAAAAGAAAAAAAAAGGAAAGAGGGCCGTTTTACACAGTTAATTTTGGCAAGAGAAGCTTTTTGTCTTCTGGATGCTTTAAAATGCAAGGAAAGCTAGAGGTATATTCACTGGCACTTAATTTGTTTTGGCATTATGCCCTCCAACAATTATTTAGTCTTTCTCACTCTCTATTCTACTTAAATACTCTCCATTATTCTTTTTGTCATTTAATAAGTCTAAAGGCAACAAATTTTCACAACATTTTATACAATTGTTGATAGACATGTTGTAATTGGTATATAATAAAATTGATAAATTTTTTGTCTATAATATTGTCGTTTCTCATTTCTCCCTCCCACACCCTTTTCCATCTTTATCAGTCTCTAACCCTCTCACACCTCTATGGCTCTATCTTATCTAACTTTCTTGAGGTGTGCCACCATAAAATGATGGCAGCATGGCACAAGTGAAAAGCCGCCATTGGCGATGGCGATGAATAAGCATGAGTTCCATCGTTCTTGTTCAGATGAATGAAGGTTTTTAAAGAAATGTCATAGAGACCTAGACGACAGGGCAAGGGCGGAGGGCATGACCGTGGGTGCCATTGCAATTATCACCCCCTAGAGGATCATGCTCATGCAAAATATTGGAAGGGGTCTTTCTTCTTCTTCTTCTTTAATTTTTTTAATTTTAATTTTTTTTATGGTGATTTCTTTTATATTTATTTGGTTTACTAAAGGGCTTTGATAATAGTTGCTGAGGCATGGGTTTTCTAATTTTGGAGGTGGTGGGTGCTTAGGCCACCGTGGGAGTGAGAAGGTTTGAGAGGGATTGGGTCAATGAATGAGGGAAAGTAATGTGTTTTGGTAAATTGGAGAGGTGTTGAGTCACGGGTCCACAAATTTGCTTTGATTTTGAGTTAAGTAATCAATCTCTTCCATCCTATGGAAGAGATTGATTACTTAATTCTGTTTGCTTGCTTTGATTTACTTTGTTTGCTTCTTTTAATTCTGTTTGAAGATATAGAAAATCAAAATTAGAGAACGACAGTGACCTTTAACAAAAAAAAAAAAAAACTTAAAAAGTATAAGTACAATTAAATTCAATGAAAATACATGTTTGAATTTAATTAAAAAACTTAAGACAAAAATGCAAAACTGACCCTCTAACTTTCAACATTTTTCATTTCAGTCCTCTAACTTTCAGTTTTATCATTTCAGTCCTCTAATTTTTAATTGTTGTCAATTCGATATTTTGTTAACCATCTTTTAAGTGTCTCCGTCAAATGAGCAAAACGACGCCGTTTTGGTTTTTTTTTTTTTTTTTTTAATTTTGTAATTGAAAGAAATTAAAAAAACTGTTAAAAAAAAAAAAAAAAAAAAAACAAAACAAAACAAACGAAGTTGAAGAATCTGTCTGCGTAGAACAGAGCAAAGAGAACATGAAGAAAGGAAAACAACCCACGTGCTTGATCGATTTCTGGATGCAAGAGACTGTGAAGAAGTTAACAGCTTTATCTGAATCCGGCGAAACCACGGCGGCGGCGGCGACAAACACCAGCAACGTTGAAATCGGAAGCTACCTCTTCGCTGCGCAGGACGCTTCCACTTCATCGCTCCTCTGGGCAGTGACTCTCCTCGACTCACATCCGGAGGTTTTGGCGAAAGTGCGTGAAGAAGTCGAGTCGATATGGTTGCCGGAGTCAGATTCTTTGATAACCGGCGACCAGATAGCGCAAATGTACACGCACACGGTGGCGCGTGAGATTCTGAGGTACAGAGCTCCGGCGACTATATAGCGCAAATGAAGTACACGCACGCTGTTAACTCCTTCACAGTCTCTTGCATCCAGAAATCGATCAAGCACGTGGTTCTTTCCTTTCTTCATGTTCTCTTTGCTCTGTTCTGCCCAGACAGACACAGTTTTCCTTTTCTCAACTTCCTTTTTTTTTTTTTTTTTTTTTTTTTTTTTTTTTTTTAATATCAGTTTTTTAATTTCTTTTAATTACGAAAAAAAAAAAAAGCCAAAACGGCGTTGTTTTACTCATTTAATGGAGATACTTAACAGATGGTTAACAAAATACCGAATTGACAACAATTGAAAATTAGAGGACTGAAATGACAAAACTGAAAATTAAAAGACTGAAATGAAAAATGCTGAAAGTTAGAGGGTCAGTTTTGCATTTTTGACAAAACTTAATTTAATGTAAGATACTTAAAGTTTTACCCATATTCTATTAAATACGTTTATCATTTAAAAATTTTTAATTAATTTTTACTTATTTATGGAAATTGCTTGTTCAATCACCAACTTAACCTTAGTTAGATTAAGGCTATATTTGGTTGGAGGGAAAAGAAAGGAAATGAAGAGAAAAGTAGAGAAAACTCAGAAAACAAAAAGGGGAAGAGAAATGAAAAATAAAATATGTGTTTGGATGTAGAAAAGAGAAATGAAAGAAATGAAATGTAATTTGCACTTTTATCTTTTTAATTTATAGAGAAATAACTCAAATAAAGATGTAAATGTAGTTTTACCTAAAGATTCAAAACTTTTTAAGGATATAAGAGTAATTTTATGGATTTAGATGGAAAGTTAAAATAAAAAATTGGTGGGATGTAGAGTCTCCCTGCATTTCATTTCTTTCCTCTATTCTTTACTAACCAAACAAAAAAATAATGGGTCATTTCTATTCCATTTTCTCCCTATCCCTCAAACCAAACATAGCCTAAAGAACTGGAAACCACTTTTCTTTTAACATTCACGTGTGGTCAAGAGATACCGTAAAATGGTGGAAAGCTAATTAAAAAGCAAAACGCAGATGCCATAAAAATAAAATGGTGGAAAGATTATCAAAAAGCAACCAAACTTGCGTTTTAGATGGACTTCTGATGTGGAAAAGGCAACCGAGCTTGCGTTTTAGGAGAAAAGTTGTCTTGCTTTCTTTTTTCTTTTTCGAGTATTAAACACTAGAACAAAAGTGACAACAGTGAAAAAAAAATTTGAAATGGGATTTTAACAAAAAAATAAAAGTTTTACCTTAGCACCAGATATATAATTTCAGATTATTGCAGGTTTATTGATATGAATGATTCAGCCAAAAAAAGAAAAAAAAGAAGTTACCTTAATGTAAATATTAATGATGACTAAAACATTCAAAAAAAAAAAAAAAAAACCCAAAATAATCCGTCTAATATAATAAAGGATTGTTTAATTGAGTTGAATCGAAATATCTGATAAGTTTTTTTAGAAGGAAAATATCTGACAAGTTGTTGAGAGGTCACATCATATTAATATTGATCAGTGGGCGTCGGTTGTTCTATTGTGTTGTGGCAAACACTGAGTTAAAGTTTGATCCACAATTAAAAGCTTAAGAGTTAAGAGAGATTTTAGGTTAAGTGGAAACCCTAAACAGAACTTGTGTAAGTGGATGTTATCACAATATGTTCTTTTTCTTTTCCAAAATCTCAGCGCATGATTAATAATATTGTTTAAGTATTATGAAAATATGTATGAGAAAAAAAGTGTTGTGAAAATACATATTATGTTATTTAAACAATAAAAATTATTATTTAAACAACACAACCAAATAAGTCTAATTTTCATGATACTCTTGCACAACTGGTCATGTTATCGTATTGTTGCAATGACCCAAGCTTATTCACTTATTTATTGCTAATATGGTATATATCTAGATTATGTTACAGGAAGTTGTACATTGAAAGACTTCTTAAATGGTTTTTTAGGAAAAAAGAAAAAGAAAAAGTGTCCAGCTAAAATAATGTCATCAATTTATCATTAACCGTATTGCATTGTTTAAGTTCGGTAAAAAATAAAAAGAAGACGGAGGAGGGGAAACGACAGTTAGGCTTATCTATATATCTATATAATAATAATAATAATAATAATAATAATAAATAAAACTGAGAGAAATATAAATTAAAATTTTAAATTAGAGTTTCAATTTTGTGACATATGTCCTAAATTATTTATTTTTAAAGAATTTTATTTTTTAGTTTTAGAATCAAATGTAAGACCTCATTATAAATATTCATCAAAGTGAGTTATTAAGTACAAAAACCCAAAAATCTATAATAAATGAATTGTATAAAAAAAAGTGCTTCAAAATAATTTTTTTGAAAAAAACATGGACAATTTACATTTTATACCTAATAATATCCTTATAAAATTTTTTAAAGAGTTAAAAAAATATATAAAAATGACTATTAATAGTGATGATGAGCTAAAAATCATACCATCTCCAATTCATCCATAAGAGTCGTCCAGAGCCAAAGGTTAGCCCAATGTAAGAAGGTCGTTCGTGGACATAAGGGTCATCTATCAGGAAAGCGCCTGGACGACCCTCCAACGCTTAGGAAATTTTCAGAAATAGATTATGCACAAAAACTTGTAATTTGGACCACGTTCTACTATTTAGAAGCATGAGCAAAATCCTTGTTCACTACTATAACTTTCTACCAAGTACTTAACTCCCAATGGCAGTTGTAGAAGATAAGATTGAACATTCTAACTTCTATAGCAGTTGTGAAAGTTAGTCTGAACCTTCTAACTTCCCCACGCATTGAGGAAGTTACTAAACAAGTAACCATTCCAAAGCTCACTATATAAGGACTCATGCACATCAGAAGAAGGTTAAGTTTTCACTACTAAAGTTGGAATTTTTGAGTTCTAGATAAAAAACTAATTTAAGCATTGGAGGGTTCTTGGCCAGTTCACCCTGGTTGCCTTTGATCTTGTGTCTTTTTTCTTTTCAGGCTTTCCAAGTTACCCCTAGTCCATTGAAGCTCAGAGCATTCAACCTACTGATTTTCTATGCATCATCAGTTGGCGCCGTCTATGGGAAAAGATTAAACTTGGGTTTTGCAATATATCTTTCTTTGACAAAAGGCTGCATGGTTTGGACAAGATCAATGACCACTAGTCCAAGCCACCAAAAGAGTGGGAACACTTCTAGTAATCCTAATCGTGATCGACAGTCAGCACCTGTCATGCAACCGCCTTCCATACAACAAGTGCAATCCATGGCAACCGCTATGGCAGAATTAATCCATCAGAACCAAGAGTTGACTAGAGAGATTACTTTAAGGAGACAACGTCATGTGGAAGGACAAGCCCAAAGTCAATAAGTTAGAGAATGAGAAAATGCTGAGCATGAGAAACAGTTAAGGGGTATCACTTCACAAAGAGTGCCACACTTGGAAAGGGAGATGGATCAAATGAGAGAGAACATTAAAAGGGCGAATCCCGTAGATGATTTAGTTCATCGAATTGATTCCCCTTTCATGGCTTCCATCAACAGTCATCCCCTGCCTTCTAAGTTCAAGATGCCTTCCTTGGACTCATATGATGGAACGCACAACCTGTGTGATCATATCGCTACCTTCAAGACTACAATGCACCTTCAAGGGGTTCCAGACGAGATTATGTGTAGGACCTTCCTTACCACCCTTAAAGGGCCAGCACGAGTGTGGTTTAGCAAGGTACCTCTTAACACTATGGGTTCTTTTGAAGAATTGAGTAAGTTGTTTGTCAACAACTTTATCGGAGGACAAAGGCATAAGCGCTCCTCGTCTAGCTTGTTAACCATAGAGCAAGGAAAAAAAATGAAAGCTTACAGTCCTTCATTACTCACTCTAACAAAGAAGCCCTAACGGTAGATGATATGGACGACAAGTTGTTATTTTCATCCTTCCACAATAGAGTTAGTTTCGATTTGTTCATTCACAAACTCTATGATCAAGAGCCATAAGCCATGGCTAAACTCGTCCATTCAGCCTAAAGTTTCATGAATGCAAAGGATGCAATCATTGCTAAGAAAAGGAAGAGAGTTGAATGAACGAAAGCAAATCTGCCACACCATCCTGAATAGGGTCTTCGTCCAAAGAAGGCCTAGATGAGAGAGAAGAAAGATTGAGACAACAGGAAGGCAAGTTTGTCTTCAGTAAGGAGTCAGCATTATACACCTTTAAACACTCCACTTGAACAAGTGCTTATGCAAATCAAGGATGACTCGTCCTTGAAGTGGCTGAAAAAAATGAAGGGAGATCTAAACAAGCGCAATAGGAACAAGTATTGTTACTTCCACAGAGATCATGGGCATGACACAGACGAGTGTTTTGACTTGAAGTAGCAAATAGAGAATCTCATCAGGCAAGGAAAATTGAGAAACTTTCTTGGACGAGATCACAAGGGCGAAAAGTTGAAAAGAAAGATAGAAGAGTCGTCATGGCCCCCACTTGGAGAAAAAAGAGTTATTATAGAAGGAACCTCAGCAAGACAATCTTCTAAGTCAAGGAAGACATCCTTGAAGGTGGTGCAAAACGTCCAACTCTCTGAACGACCTCCAAGGATGAGGGGGGCAGATGAGCAAGCCATTACATTCATGGATGAGGATGCTAAAACCACCCACATGACAATGCGATCGTCATCTCCTTACTCATTGCTGATTATACAACTAGAAGGGTGTTGGTAGACAATGGGAGTTCGGCGGACATCTTATACTACTCTGCCTTCCAACAAATGAGACTTGGATGAGATTAACTTCGTCTAGTAAATTCGCCTTTGATAGGATTTGGGGGGATGAAAGTACAACCTGTGGGTGCCATTACATTACCTGTGGTGGTAGGAGCATATCCATAATAGATAACCAAAGAAGTAAATTTCCTTGTTATGGATTGTTCGTCTTCACACAACGCCATCATTGGAAGACCGACTTTAAATAGTTGGAAGGCAATAACATCTACCTACCTTTTATCTGTCAAGTTCCCAAAAGATTATAGAGTAGATCAAGTGTAAGGAAATCAGTTAACCACTAGAGAATGCTATCTAGCCATGTTGGTTATGGATGAGCATGTGTAGACAATGAATATAAACGAGAGAAGGGTTACTGCAAAACCCATGGAAGTGCTAAAAGACGTTCCTTTGGACGAGAATAACCTTGAAAATTTTACAAGGATTGGAGCAAGCATGGAAAAGAAGACAAAGCAAGACCTTGTCCAATTCTTAAAAAAGAGCATTGATGTGTTCGCATAAAGTTATGAGGACATGCCAGTATTGACCTAAGTGTCATTACATATTGTCTAAATGTGTATCCTTCCTCCAAGCTCGTACTTCAAAAAAAATAATGTTTGCTCCTGAACGAGATAATGCCATTAGAGAAGAAGTCTAGAAGTTGACCATGACAAAATTTATCTGGGAAGTTTATTACCTGGACTGGTTGGCTAATGTGGTGATGATTAATAAGGCTAATAGCAAATAGAGGATGTGTGTGGACTTCACTGATTTGAACAAGACTTGCCCCAAGGATAGCTATCTATTGCCACGCATTGACTAGCTAGTGGACTCATTTG
The DNA here is from genome assembly GCF_002906115.3 of Quercus suber. Lineage (NCBI taxonomy): Eukaryota > Viridiplantae > Streptophyta > Magnoliopsida > Fagales > Fagaceae > Quercus > Quercus suber. The sequence goes on from NW_027069614.1 coordinate 839,001, forward strand.
TGGGTCATAAATTGCTAACTTTCATGGACGCCTTCTTAGGTTACAATCAAATAAAGATGGATGAGGTGGATTAAGAGAAGACATCCTTTATTACCAGTCAAGACCTGTTTTGCTACAAGGTGGTGCCCTTCGATTTGAAAACAAGGGGGCAACTTATTAAAAACTGGTTAACCATATGTTTCGTCCACAGATTAGATGAAATGTGAAAGTTTATGTAGATGATATGTTGGTAAAGAGTTTGGACGAGGAAAAGCATTTGGACGACCTTCAAGAGATCTTCGATACGCTTAGACAATATAATATGAAGTTGAATCCGAGCAAATGTGCTTTTGGAGTTTTGTCAGGAAAATTTCTTGGGTTCTTGGTTTCACATAGGGGGATTGAAACAAATCCTGATATAATTCAAGCAATACTAAAGATGGAGTCATCAAGGAATATTAAAGAAGTCTAGTCTCTCATTGGACGAGTTGCAACCCTTAACAGATTCGTCTCTAAAGCTACTGACAAGTGTTTACCATTTTTTAAGATTCTTAAGAAGGCATTTGAATGAATGGACGAGCATCAAAAGACCTTCCAAGACTTCAAGACCTACCTCACAACAGCTCTTCTACTAAGCCCGTCTATACTAGGTGAAGAATTATACTTGTATTTGGCAATGTCTCCATATACAGTGAGCTCAGCATTAATTAGAGAAGAAGGGAAGATCTAGAAGCCGGTTTATTATACAAGCCGAGCACTAAGAGGAGCGGAAGGACGGTATCCCATGATGGAAAAGTTAGCCTTTGCTTTGGTCACAGCTTCTAGAAAGTTACGACATTATTTTTCAAGCTCATGTCGTCAACGTCTTGACAGATCATCCACTTAAGAAGGCGATGAACAAGTTAGAAGTCATAGGATGACTAATCCAATGAGCCATAGAACTTAGTGAGTTTGATGTCAGGTACCAACCAAGAAGCGCGATAAAAGCTAAAGTATTGGCAAATTTCATTGTAGAATTCACTCCCAACCAAGGTGAGTTAGATAAGGATGATGGAGCTCAAAAGTAGGTCGTCTATGTGGATGGTTAGTCCACATTATATGCAGGAGGAATTGGAGTTATGCTAAAATCCCCTGAAGGGGACAAATTGAAATCTGCATCTCGTCTACAATATCAAACAATCAACAATGAAGCTGAATATGAAGCTCTCCTTAAAGGGTTGGAATTGGCTAAGTCCTTAGGGGCAAAGTCAATAGTCGTCCAAGAAGATTCTCAGTTGATCATAAATCAAGTGAATGGAATATGTGAAGTTAAGGAATACCGTATGAAAATGTATATTGATAAAGTGAAGCGGCTTGTCAAAAAGTTTAAAGAAGTCGATTTTGTTCAAGTTCCAAGGGAGGAAAACATGGAAGTAGCTGCTTTGGCAAAAGTAGCTTCGGCAAAGGGGGCTATGGTCGAGTATGACAAAATCCAGTACATGCCAAACATAGATCTTCTAGAGGTACAACAAATTGAAGGAGAAGAAAATTGGATGACAAGGATGAGGCTAGAAAGTTGAGGATCAAAGCTGCCAAGTATGTCCTCATAGATGAGGTATTATATAAAAGAGGCTTCTCTCAGTCCTACTTAAGTTGCTTAGCTTTGAACGAGTTAAATTATATGTTGAGGAAAGTTCATGAAGGAGCATATGAAAACCACTCAGGAGCAAGAGCACTAGTCCATAAAGTCGTCCGTGCAGGTTGTTACTAGCTAACTATTCAAGTAGATGATAAGGCTTATGTCAAGTTGTGTAACCAATGTCAACGCTTCAGCAACGTCCTTAGACAACTGACAGAGTATCTCACCCCGATGATGGCCCCATGACCCTTTGCACAATGGGGATTGGATATCTTAGGTCCCTTTTCACTTGGAACCAGGCAAATGAAATTTTTGGTAGAAATGATTGATTACTTTACTAAGTGGGTGGAGGCCGAACCCTTAGCAAAGATCACACAGTAGAATGTCAAAAACTTTGTTTGGAAGAGCATTGTATGTATGTTTGGGGTACCTAGGGTATTAGTGTCAAACAATGGGCAGCAATTTGACAGCACGCCTTTCAAAGACTTTTGCGAGCAATTTGGAATCAAGAATTATTATTCCTCACCTTCCCACCCACAAGCAAATGGACAAGCAGAAGTTACAAACCGATCCTAGTTGAAAATATCAAGACTCGACTTGAAGTGGTAAAGGAAGTATGGACAAACGAGCTATCAGGAGTTTTATGGGCTTATAGGACTACTATGAGGACCCCCACAGGGGAAACTCTTTTCAAACTAGCTTATGGAAGTGAAGCAGTTCTATCTACAGAAGTACACATGACAAACCACAGGGTGATGAAGTATTAAGACGAGGATAACGAAGAACAACTTTGTGTCAACCTTGATTTGATAGACGAGATACGGATGAATGCTGAGCAAAGGATAGCGAGGTATAAAAACCTCATAGCTAGACAATATGATGCGATGGTGAAACCCAGCCGCTTCAATATTGGGGACCTCGTCCTAAAAAGGGTCTCTTTGGCAACCAAAAACCTAGCCCATGGGAAATTGTGACCTAATTAGGAAGGACCTAACAGGATTATTAATTGCAAGAGACAAAGATCATATTACTTAGAAGCCCTGGATGGGAGAAAGCTAGAACACCCCTGGAATGTTAAGCATTTAAGAAGATATTATCAGTAGGATATCAGCCTGGACAAGCATCATCCTAGATGAGATCATCCTAGACGTTGTGGTCGCCCTGGATGAGCTGAAGTTGTGTGTTACTTTCTATTATTTGCATTTACCTTTTGTTTGTTATTAGTATTATATGTTGTGTTTTAATTCCCTAGATGTGCATCAATTTCTAAACTGTGTGCTGTCTATGGATTATGGACAAAGTCATGGACTGCGCTATTTGTACATATCTTTAATTCCATAAAGGCATCAACTTCTAAGCATGTGCCAGAACTTGTGGACGATATTTTGTAAATATGGTTTGGATTTCCAATGTATGTAAGGTTGTGTGAATTTTCAATTCTCATGTTGTTGAAGTTCTCATCAAAACTAATCAACAGGAAAGGCTAAAAGCCCAAGACGAATAAAATCTCTAGATGCAGGGATGTAATGTCTATATGCTTTCCTTGAAATAAGGATAAAGTAGAGAAATAAGCTTAAGGCATATTCGTCTGACCAATGGGCGAGGTAAACCCTTAAGCGTCTTCGTCCAACCAATGGACGAGAAAATGCGTGCACGAAAGAATATTCAAAATCCATGGATAAATATAACCAGCCAAAACAATCTAATCTTTGGACGAGTAAAAGCTGGAAACTTTTTGCTTGAAGATGAGTCCTATGGATGAAAATTAGAATCGGCTGTCAAATTTCTGGATGATTAAAGCTGGTAAAACCAATGCCATTCATAAGACGAGTTATACTTGCAAAATTTAAAGAATGGTAAAAATGTTGAACATGAGGAAATTATCTTAACATGGATGAGCTAAATGCCTTCATGAGTGGATGGACCACACTTAAAACCAGTATAATATGGATGATGTAAATAAAGAAAATTCATCCATACAATAACATGTTCAATAGTAAATAAAAAGTGATGGAAATAAACATTTATTCATAAAAGTTTAGAAAAAAGTAGACGACCACTGTCCAAAAACCCTTATAAAGTAAAGTCTAAAAGGCAATTGTTTGGAAACTCAACCCAAAGATTATAGATGAGTAAAATGTACTTAGATAAATTCAAATGGTCCAAAACAACGAACCTCTAAAAAAAAAGGGGGGGAAACTAAGACGATAAAATTTCCCATTTTTAATGTGGGGGGGGGGGGGGGGGGGTCNAGCATTTTATAGCGTCCATACGATAATCTTCAAAGCCAGTAGCATAGTTCGTGTCCGAAAGATCAGTAAATTGTTTGAAAGCTTTGAACTCCATAACATCGTCCTTTTTGGCATTCTCAAGAAGGGTGCTCAACTCATCATTCCTTTTCTGAAGATGGTCAAGATGGGTATCATTTTCGACGATGTCAGCCTTAAACTCTTCGACGAGGTTTTTCAGTTCCTTGGCCTCGTCTGTAGCCTTGGTTGCCACTTCAGCCCAACCCCTGCAGTCATCTTTAACCTTCTGGATCCTTGTCTCAAGCTTGATCCTCTCCTTGTCCATCTCTGTGGCCTGCCTGGATGCTGCGATGAACTTTGACATTGCCTAAAGTGATTAAAAAAAAAAAAATCTTGTTAGATGAGAAAAATGTAAAATGACAAGACGAGGCAAAAGTAAAATTACATACCTTGAAGAGATCATGAACAACAAAATGTTCAAATTCTTTTAAGGACATGTCATAGCATGCAGCCACGTCCTCATCAGCTATAGCCTTCTGAAACCGTTCCTAAGCCAAATCCTCATTTTCAACAAAATTCATAGGAACTCTTTGAGAAGGCTGAGATGAAGTAGGTGCAGTGGTCATGGACGGGGTGACTTCAATAGGCACATACGAGTCTACATCATGAATTTGGATGGACAGCTGTTACAAGGTAGGAGGAATGGTAAGGCCAGGCTTGACGACCCCTGGTTTGGACGACCTATGCTTCACCTTCTTATCCTTGTGACGACTTGGAAGATTTTCCATATCAACTGTCTTAGACAAATTGTTTCTCTTATCCCCAACAGAAGGATGAGGCTAAGACTCCGTCTCTGGTAAGGTTTCCTTATTCACTACCCCTTTTCCCTTACTTTCTTTCGTGGTTGCCATCCCTGAAAAGAAAAATATTAGAATTTAGCTAAAGGGTAATACTCAAATAATATTCAAATAAACTCTTAAGTAAAAACTCACATCTATGAATAGTGAGCTCGTGAGCTAGAGCTTCAGGAGACGGTTCAGGACCAAGTCCCCAAGTTGCAAGACGATGAAGGGTGACTAAAGAATGGAAACTCCTGTCAGCAAATAGACGAGCTCTTTGGATGAGTTCAAGGAAGAATATGTTCAAAGATGGTCGTCTAACAACTAAAAAAAAAAAGAGAGAGAAAAAAGAGGGTTAGACAATTACAAAAAAAAAAATATATATATATATATATACCTTCAGGACGATGGTTCCCTATCTCTCCAGTATAGGGGGCGAATGGATTCCTACCAACCTCAACAGGGTGTCCAACACAAAAACCAAAGACGAAGAAAAACTTCGTTTTCTAGTTTCTATTAGATGTTAAAAGTGATTATATTAATCTACAATCTTTGCCCTTGGTTGTGAACTGATAAAAGCCAAGGGATTGGTTAATCTCTGAGGGTTTGTAGCAGTAGAGGAACTCGTTCACAGTGAGAGGACGACCCCTTTCAAACACTTCCCTCCACAAAACTTGCATAGAGACAACCAGCCTCCATGCATTGGGATTAAATTGACATATTCTTAAACCTAACCTAGCAAGTAACTCCCTAGAGAAGGCATTGAAAGGTAACCTAAGTCCCCCTAGAAGGTAAGCTTTATAAATACCTATTCCAAGACGAGGGTCACAACACCATTCCTTACGAACGGCTAACCTAGGGTTAAGGTCATTTGGAATTTGATACCAACTCCTAAGGGAAGTAAGTCTCTTTTCATCCGTCTTGGAATGGACGCCTACAGGAATGGATGGAGGAACACTCATCGAGGTGCCAGCTCGTGACCCAGAAGCTACCCTCGTCCTAAGTTACTCTCGAAGAACCTCTAAAGGAACCCTTGGAACACCAAATGTGTATTGCTTGTCCGTGGTGTTCCCTCCATTACTATTGTTACTACTACTACCACTACTAGAACCATTATAGGTAGTATTGTCATGGTATTTGTCTATCTCTTTATCAATACTATTACTAGATGAAGAAATGACAACCTTAGACATCTTGAAGAAACTTGAAGGAAAACCTAAAGGCGAGGATGAAGAGAATACCTGATTCTAGATGAAGATGGCCTAAAGACGCAGGAAGACTCCTAGATGAGGCACCAGACGACAAATGTCAAAGGAGAAAATTTAGGAAATGTGAAAGGGATGTGACCAACCAGAGGATGCCACATGGCATGACATTTAACCACTGAAATAATGGCACGTGTCAAAAGTCAATAGTAAATTGTATAGTACACTGGACGACCCTTGGACAAGGGGGAAACTGATGGTGAGCTAAAAATCGAACCATCTCCAATTCGTCCATAAGAGTTGTCTAGAGCCAGAGGTTAACCCAACGTAAGAAGGTCGTCCGTGGACATTAGGGTCGTCTATCAAGAAAGCACCTGGATGACCTTCCAACACTTAGGAGATTTTCAGAAATAGAATTATGCACAAAAACTTGTAATTCGAACCATGTTCTACTATTTAGAAGCATGAGCAAAATCCTTGTTCATCGCTATAACTTCCTACTAATTACTTAACTTCCAAAGGCAATTGTAGAAGATAAGATTGAACATTCTAACTTCTATGACAATTGTGGAAATTAAGTCTGAACCTTCTAACTTCCCCACGCATTGAGGAAGTTACTAAACAAGTAACCACTCCAAAGCTCATTATATAAGTACTCATCCACATCAGAAGAAGGTTAAGTTTTCCATTACTCTTGAAGTTGGAATTTTTGAGTTCTAGAGAAAAAACTACCTCAAGTATCGGAGGGTTCTTGGCCAGTTCACCCCGGCCGCCTTTGATCTTGTATCTTTTTTCTTTTCAGGCTTTCCAAGTAACCACTAGTCCATTGAAGCCCATAGCATTCAGCCTACTGATTTTCTGTGAGTTTATTTAAATTATATATATATGAATTATACTATACATCTTATTATATATCTTTAAGTGTATCCATGCATATGCATGGGGTTACAAGCTAGTAAAGTTATAATGAGAGGAATTAATACCATGTTACATAATAGGTTTCAAGCAAATTAATGGGGTTTATTGTTAAGGGGTCACAACCACTAATCTTTTGGAGAAGCAAATGGAAAAAGAAACAATAATTAAGGAATTAAGGAATTCAATAACAATAAAAATAAAGAGAATATATAATTAATTAATTAATTTAGGATTAAATGTACTGACACATGTTGAATGTGTTATAGATGGACAATTTGCTATTTGTCATGTGTCATTATTTGTTCACATCATTCTAAATAAATAGAAAATTGTTGCACTTGTCATTGTTGTGTGAATCTACAAGATGTGGGATCCAACTTTTATAATGTAAATATTATAAATAGATGCTACAGACACAATAATATTTACAACAATTAAATTTGACAAATTTTTTTACTAAAAAAAAAAAGTTTGACAAATTTTAATTATTTTTTATTTAGGCCCGTTACTAACATTATTTTTTTAATTATTTACCATTAACAGCTTGATACCTTGCAAAATATTTTGTGAAATTTGTTTTACCAAAAAAAAAAAAAAATCCATATACAGTAACATGAACTATGTCTTTTTTTATTTTTTATTTTTTTTTTATTTTACAAACACAATTAATAATTCGAAAATTGACAAACACAATTGCATTGTATATGTTTTTAATATGGAAAATATTAAAACTTTAAAAAATTTTACTAGATAAAATTTACAAGCTGGAGTGACAGTAAATGTGATTAGTTGATCTGAAATTCCTATATATATACTAGCCTTTGAGCACATGCTCACTCCTGTGCTCAGAGGCTTTTCTATTTTTTTTAGGTAAATGTTAATAATTTGCATCTATTACAATGTAGAAATACATATTTTTATTTTTCAAACAAATAAAAAGAATAAACTTTAGATATAAGTAGTAATTGTAATTTCTTTTTTGAATGTGAAGAGAAAAAAAAATCTTAAATTTTAGGAATTTTCTTTTTGAATTCAAAATGAAATTTGTTATCTGACATGTATGATCCTATTATATATATATATATATATATAAAAGAGGATTCTTTCTTTCAATTGGACTTATGTGGTTCAAAAATACCATCATTAATGAAAGGTAATTTTATAGGTAAAATTTGGAGAAAGTTCAATTATAATTTGAAATTAGAATCCAATTTCGCACCATGTGTCTAAATTTATGTGGGGATCACATCATAATTATCCACTTAAGTTTGTGCTTAAGTTTTTTTTTTTTAATTTTTGTGCCAAGTGAGTAAATGTGTGCAAAATACTAAGAATCTAATACTAAAAAAAAAAAAAAACCAATCACATATATTCAATAAAAATCACCACATAGTGAAGATCACAATACATTCTATCTTATTAAAAATTAGAAAAAAAAATGATCATAAGTAGTACTCCCTCCATCTCACTTTTTTTGTCCTCTATTTCATTTTGAGATGTCTCAAAATATTGTCTTGTTTCTAAAATAAAAGTCATCAATTTACTAATATTCCTATTATACTCCTATTAATTTACTAATTTAATTTTTTGATAAATTTTTTTAAGGGTAGTTTTAGAAACTTATACATTGTTAAAAGGTAGACAAGACAATAAATAATGTTCTCTTAAAAAGTTTAATTTTTTAAACAGGACAAAAAAAGTGGGACGGAATGAGTATTAAATTTAGGTAAAAATTTTAATACGTGGCTAATTATGTTTACTTTAAAAAAATATGACTAATCATTTCTATTTTTATGATAAAAATTATGTTTAATTTTAAATGTATCTATAGGTATACATGTATTACATGCTATTCTTTTTTTAATAATTTAACTAATTATTTATATTATTTTTATAATATAAATTGTATTTAATTTTAAATGCATTTATGCATTTGCATGGCAGCATGGATTACATGCTAATTCCTAATAAAATTTGATACTTTATATGGAAATGACGCATAGGCTTTCTACTCGAAGTTATATCTTTGAACATGGCATCTCAACTATATATGTCCGAAATGCCATAAACCAGAAACACATTGCATATTCTTAGGGATTGCACGCAGATGGGCTTGTTTCTTCTGGATTTTACTTCTAGTCCCCCTCTCAAGTCTCAACTCTCTTTTTTCAAAATCCTCTTCAAATATGGCTCAAGCATAATATGCACCAAAAGGTCCCGTGGAACACTCTTTTTGCTTTAGGCAATTTGGCAACTATGGCTTTGCAGAAACAACTATATCCATAATGTCTCTCTATGCACTATCTCACACCACCAAACTATCCACTTAGCTATAAATTACACCTTTTTTGGCCGTAGCTAATCATATAAAACTCATCTGTAATCAAATGTTTGTTTGTTGGCAACAACCGCTGGCACCTTTTTCCACTACGGGTTCCACATTGCCTAGAATTTAGGGTATAAGCATTTAATTTTGGAATTAGAATCTTAAGCCGTAAATCTCCTGGCTAACTTCCAGTGGCATTTGGGACCCGACTTTGTCTACCTTGGTTTTGGATTGCTAAAGATCTCTTATCATCCAAATTACACGGTGCATTCATGTCAATTTTTCAAAAGTAATGTTAGGGATACATTTCTTTCTGCATCAAATCACGTCTTATTTGTGTGTTAACTCTTAATTAAATTTTAGAATTTATTTTTAAATACATACAATAAACTTACGTGCTAAAATCCAATTAAGAATCAACACACAATTGGCATTACTCACTTATGTTTTTGGCAGAGTATAGAGAACAAAATATCATAACGAAGGAATACTCTCAAATAATATATCCTTGATTTTCCAAAAATAATAATAATAAAAGAAAAGAACTGAAAATAGGGAAACAAAAAAAAAAAAAAAAAAAAAAAAAGGTTAAGCCTTAAAAAAAATGTAATTTTTTTCATTACGAATAGCATCAAAAACAAAAAGTTGTGGACGGAGTCTCCGCCTATGAAGTCAGGAAAATTTTTTTATACGGAAAAAACAGAAAAGTCATTACCTTTCCCTTTTTCTCTCTCTTTCTCTTTCTCTCCCACTTTCTTTCTAAATAAAACGTAGTGTGAGACTTGTAAAAGCAGTCACAGAGAGCTCAGAGAGGAGGAAAAAAAATGGTTGATTCAAAGGTGGAGACGATCTCAAGACTAGCTCAATGGAAAATCGAGAACTTCGGGTCTTGTTCTTACAAAAAGTCTGACCCTTTCAAGGTCGGAATCTGGAACTGGTAACACACACTCTCTCTCTCTCAAACACTTTGTTCTGTCTCTGTATGCAATAATGGACAATGGGTTGGTGTTTGATTCACTGATTTTGATATGGGTTTGCAGGCATTTGTCGATAGAGAAGAATCGGTACCTCTACATTCGTCTATTTCCAGAGCCTTCACGATTCTCCAAGGAACAGCCTCCACTTGCTCGCTTTGTCCTTCGAGTCTCTAACACTGGCCTTAATCGCAAGCCTTACATATCCCCAAGTATGATGCACACAGTTTCTGTTTTCTGATTATGTGTTTATATATGCATCATGCTTGTTTTGTGTCTGTCTGTGTTGTGTGTTTCTGATTTTTGAGTCTTATGTGGCTGAGATGTTTATTTTTGTGCCCAAAAAAAAAAAGAAAAAACCTATAAGCAAATTACCATGAGAAGAAAAGCAAGGTGAACATTTATGCAAGCCGATGCTGTAGATGTTTTGTTCTTAATAATATTTAGTAGTTTGTATTACAATATGATGGGGGATAAGGGAATACTGCTACTCAGCGTTGGTAAAAGAGTCAAGCGCACTTAAGCTCCAAAAGCGTCTTTGGAGCCTAGGCGCAAAGCGGAAATCATAACTGTGGATGTGATTTAACTTGGATAAAAACTTGTATGGGGATGGGATTTAGGATTTGATCGCAAATTAGTTTTTATCATTTTGATCAATGCATGATTGTTATTAAGAAATACTTACCATAACATCTGTATTTGAGCTTGGCCAATTCAGGGAAAACTTTTTTTGATACTTTTCCCAAAGGGAAGCAAAAGGCACAAGGAGTATAGCTTATAAAAAGTCAAAAGTGGGTAAAGTAGTGTCTTTTTTATTTCTCTGACATAGATTTTTAAGCTTATTCTATCTACTTAAACTCAACTCTGCTCTCAGTCTGGCTAGAATATACTGCAACAGTACATTCTTGCACACAAAATCATGAAACTATGAGGATTTTTTGTGTGGCAAAAGCATCTTCTGTATGTGCCTTGATATCCAAACTAAGTAGATGTATTCATCCAGAGAACAAGAAAGAAGTAACAACAAACTTAGAGGAGGTGGCTTTTGTGTGGCCCAATGGACCCGGTTTCTTGTTGAAAGGAGTGTACTAGATATGGATATGATTTCAGATATAAACATATGCCAACATGACTATTTTGTTCTTTAAAAGTGGGTTGAACGCCTTGTAATCAGAAATCATGTTCTCCTTTCTCCTAAGTAATTCCTTGATGAGGATTGCACTTGCTCCCTTCATCTATTACGCAAGAGGTTTGAATAGATAGTGAGGGTATTGTGGCCTTGTGGGTCAATTGAAAGTGATCTATTTCTTGGGGATACTTTTAGCTTAGTGTTGCTGAACCTAGTGTGTATGACTTGAGTTACAATAAGCATTAAGCAGGCATCATGCAATTTTCTGTTCAAGCTTTAGTACATTTAGTCATCTTCCATTCTCCTCTACTCTCCCCTAATCTCCCTCCATCCAAACATGGGGTTATATTTCTGAATGATCAATTTACTCATTTAGTCCATATTATGGGTCTGCAAAATTTCTGTTATTTTCTTTCATGAGTCTGTTTCTGTGTATGTTGTAAATAATGTAATTCTTGTCTCTTGATCTGGTTTTGAGTTTCCAGCATGTAGTGTGTGTGTGTGTGTGTATTTCAATTGAAAAAAAAAGAAAAAAAGAAGAAGAATAAAAAATCCAACTGTGGTTGTAATATATATATCCAATTTATAAATACATATTATAGAACTTAGACTCTTAAATGGAGATGAGGTCAGACTGCAATTCTTTATGCCTTGCCCATATTACAGTGGGAAAAATAAAAAACTTTTGACCTATTTGGCACAAAGAATTAACTTCAGTTCTAACAAAGGTTCCCCCCCATTCCATTAGGGATTATTGAAATTCATGAATGTCATTTTAAGCTCCAATATGGTGATATGTTTTTGTGTATAAATAATGCTATCTTGCATCATGGTGTAGTTCATGAGAGACTGCTTCGGAATTGCGAAGACTTTGTTTGGCCAGTTGATTCCACCTTTCATGGTCGCTTCATCATTGATGTTGAGTTTCTGGACCTGAAGATCTGCCCTGTGAATGTGAGTAACTTTCTGAATTCCTAATTTGAGGTGCTATGATGTTGGTTGGTGTAAAAGTGTTTTATATGCTGGTTGCTCTCTATCTCTCTTGTGGAGCTCCATTTTAATATACATGCATTACAATGTGTCATAAAATTTTTCTAGTAGTAGAAAGTTGAATCTGGGAACCTGTAAAGGATACTCATTTCCAGTCTGGTTCCTTTGAGTCTATGACCTAGTGACTTTAGGCAAGAAACATGTTTTACATGATTTTTTTTTTAAATTAAAAAAAAAAAAATGCAAGTGTCTACAACTACAACAACAACAACAACAACTTAGGAAATCATGCATCAAGACAAAATGCAAGTGTCTACAACAACAACCAAGCCTAATTTCCAAAACTATTGGAAAGCCTACGTCTCTTAATTTCTTTAAAGCTTGCTGTACCTTTTCTTCATTAAGTATTGATCTTTGCATGCTGAAACTCAGGGTGGAGAAGCCAGTTCTATATGGCCAAGTGATGGGCTTCTGCAGTCTGTGGCAGCCGAAAGCACACTTCGGTGTCTCTCTCGTATGCTTGAGGAGGCTATCCATTCTGATGTGACAATTAACACTGCCGATGGCACTTTAAGAGCTCACAAGGCAATTTTATCAGCAAGTTCCCCTGTGTTTCAAAGCATGTTTCGTCATAACCTAAAGGAAAAGGAATCATCTTTGATCTACATAGAAGACATGTCACTGGAATCCTGCACAACACTTCTCAGTTACTTGTATGGAACCATAAAACAAGAAGATTTCTGGAAGCACCGGCTGGCACTACTGGGGGCAGCCAACAAATATGACATTGCTGACCTTAAAGATGCTTGCGAGGAAAGCCTCCTAGAAGACATTAACTCAGCGAATGTGCTTGAGAGGCTGCAAGAGGCTTGGCTTTATCAGTTAGACAGGTTGAAGAAAGGGTGTTTGACATACTTGTTTGACTTTGGCAAGATATATGATGTTAGAGATGAGGTTAATAACTTTTTCAGGCAAGCAGACAGGGAACTAATGCTGGAGATGTTCCAAGAGGTGCTTACAGTTTGGAAGCCTATATAAACTAACATGGGAATTTGTATTTAGTCATTAGATGCTTGTATATATGTTCATGCATGTATGTGCATGTTAAGGTTTTTACATCAGAAACTAGTAGTTTCTGTTGTTAAGAATAATTTTATTTGTGATCAATGTGAAAGTCTCATCTGGGTGTACGAATTCTATAAGTTTGAAGCAAATGAGGTTGTGCTTTTATCAATGTACTTCCTCGGAATGTTATCATATATGCAGTCGTTAGGCGGGGATATGAATGGCCTCTCCTGCGTTGAGTTTCTAGATCACATCCATTGGCAAGTCCAAAATCCAAATTAAGATATCAGAAGACCATGAGCTCCTCTGTTTCATTTTACGAGTTCTAAGATTACCTTTTTGCCAGGAATTGCTTCACACCACATTTAACATAACGTTTACGTGTTTAATTTTTTTTAGTCTTTATCTTCCATTCCTTACAGGAATGATGAAATCACTAATTTTAATGTTCCATACTATATTATTTTCTTCTCTTCCTATCAATACATTCATTCATATTAGGGAAGTTCCATTCATTAAACAGTATGGCATAGTTCAATTATTTTCTATTTTTTATATTCAAATAAAGGAAGGCTAGGTTGTGAAATTATTTAGTAATAGGTGCTAAGAGTTTTTTTTAGTTTAGTGGTATTGCTCACTCATAATTAATCTCTATTCCCGTTATTGTAACTTTGTAACTATCCCAATTATAAAAAAAAAACTTGCATCCCACCATATACTAATTTTTATAAATATACTAATCAATATTTATATTTCTTTAATTATTCTATTCTCATCCTGCCAAATACTTGTTCTCTCTCTCTCACTCTAATAATTCACTTTTACTTTCATTTCTACCTAAATTATGTTGAAGCCATTTCATTAGAGATAACAAAATATTTTCTACCTACCCTACTCTAGACCTACCTTCTTGATGTCTTGCGCAAAATTTTCCTATCTTCAAGAAGGGATAGGGTAGGGATGATGCACCCATAGTTCGACTTTGCCCAATTCTGTTGTCATCCCTATTTCAAATCAATGGTTTCCAATAAAAATTTTAGAAAATAACTATATAAATTTCTTTTGCATAAATAATTAATGCACTGCTTATCGATAATTAATATATGAAAATAAATATATTTTCCCCATTAATGCATAACAATGAATTAATATTTTGACAAAAATACAAAATTTTGCTAAAATTGGAAGCTATATGAAGAGTATTTCATTTTATTTCTAAAGGAGAGTTACACATGACACAAATTTAGGGTATTGAGAACCTACTTTTATATGCAAATTAAAAAAGTAGGAAGAAATGTAAATTTAAAAAAAAGAAAAGAAAAGGAAATGTAATTTGTTAAGATTAATATAATTAAGAATATGAATGTATGCTTGAGTAAATTGACAAATATTTAGTTATTTCAATTAACTTGTGGGCACAATTATTTTTTATTAATTGAGTTATCAAATTAGTGTTTGCCTTTTGCCTTTTTGTTTTTGGATTCAATTAGGGGAAAAATAACTTTTTTTTTTTTGAAAGCTAACTAAAATTGAGTAAGAATGTCATATTCCATTAAAATAGAAATGTAAATTATTTTTTACATAAATAAATAAAGAGAAATGTTATATCCATAATATTTTCTCAACAAATCATAGATAATAAATTGTTGTTGGTAATAATTTGAACCCACCACAGAACTTATTTTTTTACCAACTAATAACAACGAATAACAACTTATTACTTAAAATTTGTTGTGAAAATGTTGTGGATATAACATTTCTCATAAATAAATAGTACATCATCTATAGATAGTTAATTCATGAAAGTAATTGCATTTGCCCCGTAATAATGAATTAATAGTTTAACATAAATGCAAAGTTTTATTTGAAAAACTAATTGAGTATTTTATTTCCTATTTCAGAAGGGAATAGTATAGAAAACTCTAGGAATATAATAAATGTGTACTGCTTTCTCTTACATGAATGTGGAACAAAAAAAAGTAAGACAAATGATTTGAATTCCACATTCGTCGTCTCAAGATTTATGTTTTCATTTACATTTCATGAGTGTTCAATACACACACATATATATATATATATATATATTTTTTAATTTAAAAAAAATTATGACTACAAATATGAATAATATTAGTCAAAGCCTCCTATAATTCTGGAGAGAATTGATTCCATACTTAATTTCACAACTTACCGATTTGTGCGACTGTGAGTGGTAGGCAGTGTACATTTCTGTCTTGCACTGCCCACCATTTTATGTAAACGACTCATAATTGCACAAATCAACAAATTGTTAAATTGAGTGTGTAATTAGTTGTATGCTTAGATTTATGAGGTAAAAGTTAAAAACAATTTCAATAAGTCTAGATATACACCAAAATTGATAACAAATTTCACATGGTTGAAAAGATAATTTATTTATGGTGGAGAATAAAGTAGTATTAATGATAGGCTCATATGAGAATTAGTAATAACCTGCCAACTTAGAGTCCGTTTGGATAGAACTTGTGGGGTTAGGATTTGTGGCTTAAGCCCAAAACAATAAATTTGTAGAGCGTGGATGATAGAGCTAGGTTGATTATGGAATTAACAACGGTTGATTACAACCTCCAAGTATAAACCAGCATAAAGATATATGTAAAGACGAAATGAATTGAAGTCCGAAGAGGTTTATGATAAATTGAATAGTGATTACAGTTCTTAGAGCTACAGTAAAGCCTTTCTTTCTTCTCTATCATTTTTTTCCTCTTTACTTTATCAGGAGCCCTTCTTCTTTATATAGCATCCTTCCCCATCATTCCCATCGTCTACTTGTTCTTCATCCGTGTACCTACTTAAGTATATGTCACGTCATGTATCTTTTTTAGCTCTTTGTGAGTGGCGGTAGCTGAGGTTACACTGTTTAGGGGTCTTCTCCACATAAATGCGGCTAGAAAAGTTGCTGGAGTGCATTTAATACGGTGGTAGCAGCTTTTCCTTTAGATATTTCTTCGTTCTTATCATCTTCAAACATACCCAGAACTTATCTTTATCATTGGAGTTGCTAGGAAGATCATTTGGACCTTCCACACATTTGATTGATCAAAACTATTCATATCCGAGGAGTAAGACCACTTCGGACCACTGGTGACCTCTTCGGATTGTACTCCTCCTTCAATTCCAGGTACCTTTCTTCCAGATGGACTCCATCTCAACCGGTTCCTTCTCTTCGGACACATAGTAATCTTTAAATAGGGCCCTAGGCCCATTACATAAGGTTGGGCTTCCCCCCCCCCACAGAACTTATTTTGCTGAAACTAAAAACTAAAAACTAAAAATATTGAGTCCGTTTAGATAGGTTGTTTTAAAAGCCTTAACGCACGTTTTTATTAAAAACGCAAATACATGTGCATTTGGCACTGTGATTTTACTAGAAATTGCGTTCTTTCGAATGCAAAATATCACGTTTTGAAACTGGAGTTCCAGCCAATTTTTTGAAAACGGCACTTTGTAGCAAAATAATCTTTAAATGTGTGAATAGTGCTGTGAAACCAATTTTTAATGAAAATGTTGCTAAAAAGTGAATTTTGTGGGTTTTGTGAACAGTACATGGACTCACAAACTGATGAAAAGTGGCTGAAAAAGTCAAAAATATATAGCTACTGTTCATAAACAGTACTTGTTTGTCTATGCTGCAGCACAAAAAAATAAAAATAAAAAATAAAAAATAAAAAAAAACACAGGAAATACCAAACGCCAGACGTAATGTGTTTCCAAACCCCACCTAAGTAAGTGTTACATTTGCTGAAATTTGCCCAAACTATTACAGGCAGGTGAGGAAGATGGGCGCGCAACAAAAAGCAAATATATTAATTATCTGTTCACACCCCTATATTAGGTGATTAAGGAATAATTAATAATGATTATCCTCTTTTTTTTTCTTTTTTTTTTTCTCTTATCTCGTAGTTTGCAGATAACTTTACAGCTGTAAAATGATCTTGAGAGAGAAATCATAATAGTTTGACGCCTGTCCTTGTACTTAGCCATGTTCCTTAGAGTATAAAAGGAACATGCAGCTGAACTTCTAGGGTAAGAACCCGACTAGATATTTTGAGATGAAAGTGAAGAGTTGGTTGGAAGAAAGAGGCAACTCCATTGTAAACTAATCTCTTTCTGATACATAATATAAACTAAGCCGAGCAAGAATGTTGTGTTCTTGCCCAAATCATGGTTTTTTTATCCATTCTTTAGGGTTTTCCACGTACTTACTATGTTGTCTTGATAGTTAGCTTCTTCCCTTTCTCTAAATGTGTGGCTTTTTCATGTCCTACCATCACTTTCTTTATTTTCTTGAGTGTCATGCGAAAGCTTACATCTTATTGAGCTTTCTCATGTAAATATACTATTAGAAAACTTATTTCACTCTCATAAATAAGCTCAAATCTAACTTACATGTACAATACTACGTTGCAACTTAAATTATGAAAACTATTTTCAATATTCTATTACCTAATGTTTAGTTACCATCCCTAACCTTCTTTTGATCTCCCTCTAAAGTCATGTTAATTCTAATATTTTGTTAGAAGATTTACATTTGATTATTATATTGGGTAAATTCCAGTAACCTCCTCTAAGGTTTAGGGAATCGCCAAGCACATCCAAGGGTTTTTGAAAATGACCAATTTGCTACTTGAACACAAACGGCATGTACTGCCGTCTCTTCACTCTCTCCTAATGATTTATTTCCCATGTTCTCTATTTGTTCACTTTCTTCTTCGTGCCATAATATAAACACTTCTCTCTGTAGCTCAAACCAGTCCAAAAGATATACACAAAACATGTATTTTGAGAAAGATTACAGGAAAAAAAAATCACTAAACCAATACCTATTTTTCAAATCAAAACCATACATTCTCATTTGGAAAAATAAAAATTTACATTACATTCAAAAACAAAAATCCTCCATACATCAAACAAGATCAACCCAATTAGATCCAGTATCACACAAGGCAATCAAACATAGATCAACTCAACCAATCAACCATCCAACATCCCACCTTAAATAGATCCATTTACATCACACCTCAAACAGATCCAAAAAATAAATAAATTCAAAACAAAACCTAGGCCCATTGGTGAGCATCGTGTGACCCAACAATTGTCGACCACCACAGCACCACTCATCGCTAGCCACCCATCGATTTCAAATCCAAACCATTCCCACCATTAAACATCACATGATTCACACCTTAAACCCAAACAAATTCCATATTAAAAAAAGAAAAAGAAAAAAAAAAAAAAGACCCATTGTCGAGCATCGTGTGACCCAGCAACCATTGTCCACCACGACACCACCCATCACTACCTTCCCATCTTCCTCAAACCCAAACTATTCCAACCATCAAACATCACATGATTCACACCTCAGACCCAAACAAAACCCAAATAAAAAAAATTAAAAAAAAAATAATAATAAAAATCTATACCCAACAATAGCAGCTCCACTAGACTGACCTTGCAACCACCGTCTCCACTCATCATGACCTAGCAATCACCATCTACAATTCATCATGATTCACAACTGAACCACCAAGCTTTTAACGGAGGAGTATGGTGTGAGATTTGTGGTTAAACCGGCTTTGAAACCATTTTGGTGGAGGAGTTGTTGGTCTCGAGTCTGAAATTTTAGCTTTGAGAGAGAGAGAGAGAGAGAGAGAGAGAGAGAGAGAGATTTTTGGGCGTGAAGGAGAGAGAGATTTTTTGGTGAAATTCTTGAAGAAGAGAGAGAAGAAAATTTGGTTTGATATATAGTGCTCAAACAGCATTACATGCCGTTTGTTTTTTAGGAGCAAATTGGTCATTTTTAACAACTTTTGGACATGTTTGGTATTTCCTCAAACCTCGGGGGAGGTTACTATAATTTACCCTATTATATTTAATTTTTATACAGGAGGTAAAGTGCGAATTGTTGATTTCTCGACATTTTATATATATATATATATATATAGCCAACAAATAAATCATTTCCATGTTAATAAGATACATTTTTGAAATTTGGATATTTTTCAAATCATAGTTATCAAATATTTAGCTAAAAAGAAATTAAATCAATTTTTTATTTTGAGTTTAAGGTTAAAAAAAAATTATATACAATAGTAATGTAATAAAACAAACAATAAAATTTATTCCCTATTTCTTTTTTACCCAAGACCGCACATTCCAAATGTGAGAAATACTGCATTTTCTCTACTCTTATAGCTAAAAAGATCCTTGGTTCTCCACAATGATCTTTGTAGGTGGCATATGAACCATGCATTTAAATACCATCGCTGAAAAATTGTGTTTTCTACCACTAAAAAATCACAAGACCAGGTGGGGCTACTTGTATAGCTGAGGAATTGCAAATCCAAGTGGTCATTGGTGGAGAAAAAGATGGGGATGAAAGTGATGTGTGGCTATAGCGAGGAGGGTGTGGCCAATCAAATGGTCTAGGTAAAGACTGATGTGTGCATCTCATCCTTTTTTGAGTGAAGAAGATGTGAACGATATGAAATGTTATTTACATGGAATAAAAGAGAATAGAGAAATTGTTGGAACTTGCAAGGTGTATTTTGTGAAAATTGTTAGTTAAAAGAAAAACAATCATGTTAAGGACAAGATGTTTCTTCACAACTTATAGATGTCAAGTAATAAGTGATTCAACATCACATGATCTTACCATGACATATATTTATTAATTATGCATAAATTATAACATGTTACTTGAGCTATTATGAACAACAAATTTTTTAAGTCATTTGACTTCGTTTATTTCGATGTAAAATATTTGCAAAAGTAAATTTTACATGCATATTTTCATTTTATAGTATTTGATTTTTATTTTGAAAATGCCAAAAAAAAATGTACGTTTCAACAAAATGAAGGAATTTTAAGAATCTCACAAAACCAAACCACCACCATTCCACTAGCCACCCAAACCACCACCAGATCAGCAAAAACCCACCTACCACAACCCTGACACTCCATTGACCACTCAAATCCACATATTGGAGAATGAAAAAAAAAAAAAAAAAAAAAAAAAAAAAGGAGGCCTAAGCCAGCCAACCACCCACAAACCCAATCCTCACCATGGCCCATAAATCATTCCAGCCACCCAAAAACTCAGCCATTAATGGACCCACAAACATCCCAGCCACCCAAAAATGCAAACACCCACTGCAACTCAAAAACCCAGCCACCTACCACCACCCATAAAACCAGCCAAAAAGCCCAAATCAATAAACCCATGCAGTGGTTAAAAAAAAAAAAAAAAAAGATCTGAGAATCGATGGGTGAGTTAATGAAGGTGGAGGTAGAGCTGGTCTGATGGAGGATAGAAGAATTTGTGGAGTTAAGAGCTGGTGTATGGTCAGATCGAAAAAAGAATTGGTGGGTTTTAATGGTTGAACCAAACTCGGTGGGTGGAGGTGTGGAGGCGAGTCAGGCAATAATGGCAAGGTGGAGCCAGCAATGAGAGTCACTGGAGATGAGTGGCNGTAGTGTGTGTGTGTGTGTGTATTTCAATTGAAAAAAAAAGAAAAAAAGAAGAAGAATAAAAAATCCAACTGTGGTTGTAATATATATATCCAATTTATAAATACATATTATAGAACTTAGACTCTTAAATGGAGATGAGGTCAGACTGCAATTCTTTATGCCTTGCCCATATTACAGTGGGAAAAATAAAAAACTTTTGACCTATTTGGCACAAAGAATTAACTTCAGTTCTAACAAAGGTTCCCCCCCATTCCATTAGGGATTATTGAAATTCATGAATGTCATTTTAAGCTCCAATATGGTGATATGTTTTTGTGTATAAATAATGCTATCTTGCATCATGGTGTAGTTCATGAGAGACTGCTTCGGAATTGCGAAGACTTTGTTTGGCCAGTTGATTCCACCTTTCATGGTCGCTTCATCATTGATGTTGAGTTTCTGGACCTGAAGATCTGCCCTGTGAATGTGAGTAACTTTCTGAATTCCTAATTTGAGGTGCTATGATGTTGGTTGGTGTAAAAGTGTTTTATATGCTGGTTGCTCTCTATCTCTCTTGTGGAGCTCCATTTTAATATACATGCATTACAATGTGTCATAAAATTTTTCTAGTAGTAGAAAGTTGAATCTGGGAACCTGTAAAGGATACTCATTTCCAGTCTGGTTCCTTTGAGTCTATGACCTAGTGACTTTAGGCAAGAAACATGTTTTACATGATTTTTTTTTTAAATTAAAAAAAAAAAAATGCAAGTGTCTACAACTACAACAACAACAACAACAACTTAGGAAATCATGCATCAAGACAAAATGCAAGTGTCTACAACAACAACCAAGCCTAATTTCCAAAACTATTGGAAAGCCTACGTCTCTTAATTTCTTTAAAGCTTGCTGTACCTTTTCTTCATTAAGTATTGATCTTTGCATGCTGAAACTCAGGGTGGAGAAGCCAGTTCTATATGGCCAAGTGATGGGCTTCTGCAGTCTGTGGCAGCCGAAAGCACACTTCGGTGTCTCTCTCGTATGCTTGAGGAGGCTATCCATTCTGATGTGACAATTAACACTGCCGATGGCACTTTAAGAGCTCACAAGGCAATTTTATCAGCAAGTTCCCCTGTGTTTCAAAGCATGTTTCGTCATAACCTAAAGGAAAAGGAATCATCTTTGATCTACATAGAAGACATGTCACTGGAATCCTGCACAACACTTCTCAGTTACTTGTATGGAACCATAAAACAAGAAGATTTCTGGAAGCACCGGCTGGCACTACTGGGGGCAGCCAACAAATATGACATTGCTGACCTTAAAGATGCTTGCGAGGAAAGCCTCCTAGAAGACATTAACTCAGCGAATGTGCTTGAGAGGCTGCAAGAGGCTTGGCTTTATCAGTTAGACAGGTTGAAGAAAGGGTGTTTGACATACTTGTTTGACTTTGGCAAGATATA
This sequence comes from Quercus suber, assembly GCF_002906115.3. Classification (NCBI taxonomy): domain Eukaryota; kingdom Viridiplantae; phylum Streptophyta; class Magnoliopsida; order Fagales; family Fagaceae; genus Quercus; species Quercus suber. The sequence goes on from NW_027069614.1 coordinate 861,241, forward strand.
TGATGTTAGAGATGAGGTTAATAACTTTTTCAGGCAAGCAGACAGGGAACTAATGCTGGAGATGTTCCAAGAGGTGCTTACAGTTTGGAAGCCTATATAAACTAACATGGGAATTTGTATTTAGTCATTAGATGCTTGTATATATGTTCATGCATGTATGTGCATGTTAAGGTTTTTACATCAGAAACTAGTAGTTTCTGTTGTTAAGAATAATTTTATTTGTGATCAATGTGAAAGTCTCATCTGGGTGTACGAATTCTATAAGTTTGAAGCAAATGAGGTTGTGCTTTTATCAATGTACTTCCTCGGAATGTTATCATATATGCAGTCGTTAGGCGGGGATATGAATGGCCTCTCCTGCGTTGAGTTTCTAGATCACATCCATTGGCAAGTCCAAAATCCAAATTAAGATATCAGAAGACCATGAGCTCCTCTGTTTCATTTTACGAGTTCTAAGATTACCTTTTTGCCAGGAATTGCTTCACACCACATTTAACATAACGTTTACGTGTTTAATTTTTTTTAGTCTTTATCTTCCATTCCTTACAGGAATGATGAAATCACTAATTTTAATGTTCCATACTATATTATTTTCTTCTCTTCCTATCAATACATTCATTCATATTAGGGAAGTTCCATTCATTAAACAGTATGGCATAGTTCAATTATTTTCTATTTTTTATATTCAAATAAAGGAAGGCTAGGTTGTGAAATTATTTAGTAATAGGTGCTAAGAGTTTTTTTTAGTTTAGTGGTATTGCTCACTCATAATTAATCTCTATTCCCGTTATTGTAACTTTGTAACTATCCCAATTATAAAAAAAAAACTTGCATCCCACCATATACTAATTTTTATAAATATACTAATCAATATTTATATTTCTTTAATTATTCTATTCTCATCCTGCCAAATACTTGTTCTCTCTCTCTCACTCTAATAATTCACTTTTACTTTCATTTCTACCTAAATTATGTTGAAGCCATTTCATTAGAGATAACAAAATATTTTCTACCTACCCTACTCTAGACCTACCTTCTTGATGTCTTGCGCAAAATTTTCCTATCTTCAAGAAGGGATAGGGTAGGGATGATGCACCCATAGTTCGACTTTGCCCAATTCTGTTGTCATCCCTATTTCAAATCAATGGTTTCCAATAAAAATTTTAGAAAATAACTATATAAATTTCTTTTGCATAAATAATTAATGCACTGCTTATCGATAATTAATATATGAAAATAAATATATTTTCCCCATTAATGCATAACAATGAATTAATATTTTGACAAAAATACAAAATTTTGCTAAAATTGGAAGCTATATGAAGAGTATTTCATTTTATTTCTAAAGGAGAGTTACACATGACACAAATTTAGGGTATTGAGAACCTACTTTTATATGCAAATTAAAAAAGTAGGAAGAAATGTAAATTTAAAAAAAAGAAAAGAAAAGGAAATGTAATTTGTTAAGATTAATATAATTAAGAATATGAATGTATGCTTGAGTAAATTGACAAATATTTAGTTATTTCAATTAACTTGTGGGCACAATTATTTTTTATTAATTGAGTTATCAAATTAGTGTTTGCCTTTTGCCTTTTTGTTTTTGGATTCAATTAGGGGAAAAATAACTTTTTTTTTTTTGAAAGCTAACTAAAATTGAGTAAGAATGTCATATTCCATTAAAATAGAAATGTAAATTATTTTTTACATAAATAAATAAAGAGAAATGTTATATCCATAATATTTTCTCAACAAATCATAGATAATAAATTGTTGTTGGTAATAATTTGAACCCACCACAGAACTTATTTTTTTACCAACTAATAACAACGAATAACAACTTATTACTTAAAATTTGTTGTGAAAATGTTGTGGATATAACATTTCTCATAAATAAATAGTACATCATCTATAGATAGTTAATTCATGAAAGTAATTGCATTTGCCCCGTAATAATGAATTAATAGTTTAACATAAATGCAAAGTTTTATTTGAAAAACTAATTGAGTATTTTATTTCCTATTTCAGAAGGGAATAGTATAGAAAACTCTAGGAATATAATAAATGTGTACTGCTTTCTCTTACATGAATGTGGAACAAAAAAAAGTAAGACAAATGATTTGAATTCCACATTCGTCGTCTCAAGATTTATGTTTTCATTTACATTTCATGAGTGTTCAATACACACACATATATATATATATATATATATTTTTTAATTTAAAAAAAATTATGACTACAAATATGAATAATATTAGTCAAAGCCTCCTATAATTCTGGAGAGAATTGATTCCATACTTAATTTCACAACTTACCGATTTGTGCGACTGTGAGTGGTAGGCAGTGTACATTTCTGTCTTGCACTGCCCACCATTTTATGTAAACGACTCATAATTGCACAAATCAACAAATTGTTAAATTGAGTGTGTAATTAGTTGTATGCTTAGATTTATGAGGTAAAAGTTAAAAACAATTTCAATAAGTCTAGATATACACCAAAATTGATAACAAATTTCACATGGTTGAAAAGATAATTTATTTATGGTGGAGAATAAAGTAGTATTAATGATAGGCTCATATGAGAATTAGTAATAACCTGCCAACTTAGAGTCCGTTTGGATAGAACTTGTGGGGTTAGGATTTGTGGCTTAAGCCCAAAACAATAAATTTGTAGAGCGTGGATGATAGAGCTAGGTTGATTATGGAATTAACAACGGTTGATTACAACCTCCAAGTATAAACCAGCATAAAGATATATGTAAAGACGAAATGAATTGAAGTCCGAAGAGGTTTATGATAAATTGAATAGTGATTACAGTTCTTAGAGCTACAGTAAAGCCTTTCTTTCTTCTCTATCATTTTTTTCCTCTTTACTTTATCAGGAGCCCTTCTTCTTTATATAGCATCCTTCCCCATCATTCCCATCGTCTACTTGTTCTTCATCCGTGTACCTACTTAAGTATATGTCACGTCATGTATCTTTTTTAGCTCTTTGTGAGTGGCGGTAGCTGAGGTTACACTGTTTAGGGGTCTTCTCCACATAAATGCGGCTAGAAAAGTTGCTGGAGTGCATTTAATACGGTGGTAGCAGCTTTTCCTTTAGATATTTCTTCGTTCTTATCATCTTCAAACATACCCAGAACTTATCTTTATCATTGGAGTTGCTAGGAAGATCATTTGGACCTTCCACACATTTGATTGATCAAAACTATTCATATCCGAGGAGTAAGACCACTTCGGACCACTGGTGACCTCTTCGGATTGTACTCCTCCTTCAATTCCAGGTACCTTTCTTCCAGATGGACTCCATCTCAACCGGTTCCTTCTCTTCGGACACATAGTAATCTTTAAATAGGGCCCTAGGCCCATTACATAAGGTTGGGCTTCCCCCCCCCCACAGAACTTATTTTGCTGAAACTAAAAACTAAAAACTAAAAATATTGAGTCCGTTTAGATAGGTTGTTTTAAAAGCCTTAACGCACGTTTTTATTAAAAACGCAAATACATGTGCATTTGGCACTGTGATTTTACTAGAAATTGCGTTCTTTCGAATGCAAAATATCACGTTTTGAAACTGGAGTTCCAGCCAATTTTTTGAAAACGGCACTTTGTAGCAAAATAATCTTTAAATGTGTGAATAGTGCTGTGAAACCAATTTTTAATGAAAATGTTGCTAAAAAGTGAATTTTGTGGGTTTTGTGAACAGTACATGGACTCACAAACTGATGAAAAGTGGCTGAAAAAGTCAAAAATATATAGCTACTGTTCATAAACAGTACTTGTTTGTCTATGCTGCAGCACAAAAAAATAAAAATAAAAAATAAAAAATAAAAAAAAACACAGGAAATACCAAACGCCAGACGTAATGTGTTTCCAAACCCCACCTAAGTAAGTGTTACATTTGCTGAAATTTGCCCAAACTATTACAGGCAGGTGAGGAAGATGGGCGCGCAACAAAAAGCAAATATATTAATTATCTGTTCACACCCCTATATTAGGTGATTAAGGAATAATTAATAATGATTATCCTCTTTTTTTTTCTTTTTTTTTTTTATGGGAATTATCCTCCGATTCTTGAAAAAAAAAAATACAACAGGATATAACACAATTCAATTCTCAAAAAAAAAAAAAATAAATAAATAAACGCTGTTTATAACAAGCAATAATAATTAGTAATTATTCGATTTTGTCAGAAATAGGTAAAAAAGTTAACCCCAAAAAAAAAAAAATAGTAATTAATAAAACCCTATGAATCTCATTTAATAAGGGAAATTACTAGAGGCAGCAGATTTTTCCTCACAAAAATTCACATTATATTGTAGTTGGCCCCAAGTAATATCAATTTTTTTAGCACTACTCCTTAATAATTAGTTTTTTTTTTTTTATATATATATTTATTTTTAGAATCTTCTTAATAATTACTTGGCATGGACAATTCAATTTAAATTAAACCCTTTAATTAAATTCTATTAACTCACACTGTACAACATAATTTTTGAGTTTTCGCACCTCCTTTGGAGTTCTATCACCTCACGTATATCTCGTTTATATCTCCGTACGTATTTCCTCGCAACAAAATCGTTTATGTATTTTAAAATAATAAGAAAAATAACATCTATTTCAAAACCTTGAAACAAATCAAACTCTCTCTTCAGTCACTCTATACTCTGATCTGAAGTACTCAATCTGTTTTCTGTTTTCTCTTTTCTCTAAGACCCATATCTCCAATGGAATCCGTGTACCAATACCACTGTTGGGAAGATGACCAAAACGACGTACCCAACAACACCACCACCCAACTCCCCTGCCACTGTTTTCTTATTCGCTTGTACTTCTACCATGCCCTCCGATTGGAATACCCACAACGCAATCTCGTTCCTTTAACTTCTTTTAACCAATCAACCCTCGTACCCTGTAACGCATTCTTTGCTGTTGGTCCAACAATCTTGGCCAACATATTCTCCAACACCGGCGTGTCCCAAGATTTCTTGGACGCGGCCACACCTTCCATACTATCTTTTGCTTCTGTCATGTTTAACGATGCTCGTAACATTGGCCGTGTCTTGTTCCCTATAGCGGTGTTCGTTCTTGTTGTCACGCCCTATGATGAACGTGACCAAATCGATAGGGCTATAAGGGAGTCCATGGAAGCTAGGACGGTTAAGACTGTACCCGCCGCTAAGTCTTCTATTGATGGCTTAAAGAAAGTGAGAATTGATGATTTTTGTTCGATAAGGGAGTGTAGTATTTGTTTGGAAGAGTTTTGTGATGGGTTGGAGGTTGTGTGCTTGCCGTGCTTGCATCTTTATCATAAGGATTGTATTGTCAAGTGGTTACATACAAGTCATTTGTGTCCCTTGTGTCGCTTTCCAATGCCTACTTGATTAATATCATGTAACACTGAGATTTGTTTTTACATAGACGTACACTGAATGTTTCACATCTCACTCACATAGTATTTGAGATGGTACTCGACTGGGCTCACCACAACACAAAGATACGAGCGATTGTGTATTAAAATTGGTGAAACTTTCGGTTGTCCGACATACTTTACTTTTTTTTTTTTTTTAACTGCCATGTCTGTTGTTGTGCATATGAATCATTGACTAACTTGCTGTTGTGTTGAAGATTATGGTTTAATGAGAGTTTTGTTTGATGGTACAGTTTGTAATATGTTTTGAAGAGTTTCGAAATTAATATGATTCTTGTGTTCAAATGGAGATCATGTTTGGCAAAAAGGCTCGAGAGTGGCCGAATATTTGATATCTTTATCTTTGAATAAGATCTCAATTTGGTTTCATTATTAGATATCTTATAACTGGAATTCCTTTTTTTCTCTGATCCAGATTTAGGCATGATATATTTTTTAGTTATTGGGAAAGCCCGGATCCTGAGAAGGACTCAGATTCTTTTTTTCTTTATTTGGAAGAAGATAAAGGAGCTAAACAATCGACCTATTATTATTGGAAGAGTGGTATGCTGGATCCTTATGCCAAATTGTACATACTTTTTGGGAAAGAAGAATGTAACTATAGAATTTCTTGTTATTTGCCATATATCCAGATTTGTTTACAACTTTGTGGTCCTAATGTCCTTATGTTGATCAATTCATTTACATTTGTCTAGTTTAATTTGGTTGTGTGAGTAAAGCTATACTTCTACAATACTAGTGATCAATGATAAAAGAATTTTATGCAATGTTGGTTAAGACCCATTGTCGAGCATCGTGTGACCCAGCAACCATTGTCCACCACGACACCACCCATCACTACCTTCCCATCTTCCTCAAACCCAAACTATTCCAACCATCAAACATCACATGATTCACACCTCAGACCCAAACAAAACCCAAATAAAAAAAATTAAAAAAAAAATAATAATAAAAATCTATACCCAACAATAGCAGCTCCACTAGACTGACCTTGCAACCACCGTCTCCACTCATCATGACCTAGCAATCACCATCTACAATTCATCATGATTCACAACTGAACCACCAAGCTTTTAACGGAGGAGTATGGTGTGAGATTTGTGGTTAAACCGGCTTTGAAACCATTTTGGTGGAGGAGTTGTTGGTCTCGAGTCTGAAATTTTAGCTTTGAGAGAGAGAGAGAGAGAGAGAGAGAGAGAGAGAGAGATTTTTGGGCGTGAAGGAGAGAGAGATTTTTTGGTGAAATTCTTGAAGAAGAGAGAGAAGAAAATTTGGTTTGATATATAGTGCTCAAACAGCATTACATGCCGTTTGTTTTTTAGGAGCAAATTGGTCATTTTTAACAACTTTTGGACATGTTTGGTATTTCCTCAAACCTCGGGGGAGGTTACTATAATTTACCCTATTATATTTAATTTTTATACAGGAGGTAAAGTGCGAATTGTTGATTTCTCGACATTTTATATATATATATATATATAGCCAACAAATAAATCATTTCCATGTTAATAAGATACATTTTTGAAATTTGGATATTTTTCAAATCATAGTTATCAAATATTTAGCTAAAAAGAAATTAAATCAATTTTTTATTTTGAGTTTAAGGTTAAAAAAAAATTATATACAATAGTAATGTAATAAAACAAACAATAAAATTTATTCCCTATTTCTTTTTTACCCAAGACCGCACATTCCAAATGTGAGAAATACTGCATTTTCTCTACTCTTATAGCTAAAAAGATCCTTGGTTCTCCACAATGATCTTTGTAGGTGGCATATGAACCATGCATTTAAATACCATCGCTGAAAAATTGTGTTTTCTACCACTAAAAAATCACAAGACCAGGTGGGGCTACTTGTATAGCTGAGGAATTGCAAATCCAAGTGGTCATTGGTGGAGAAAAAGATGGGGATGAAAGTGATGTGTGGCTATAGCGAGGAGGGTGTGGCCAATCAAATGGTCTAGGTAAAGACTGATGTGTGCATCTCATCCTTTTTTGAGTGAAGAAGATGTGAACGATATGAAATGTTATTTACATGGAATAAAAGAGAATAGAGAAATTGTTGGAACTTGCAAGGTGTATTTTGTGAAAATTGTTAGTTAAAAGAAAAACAATCATGTTAAGGACAAGATGTTTCTTCACAACTTATAGATGTCAAGTAATAAGTGATTCAACATCACATGATCTTACCATGACATATATTTATTAATTATGCATAAATTATAACATGTTACTTGAGCTATTATGAACAACAAATTTTTTAAGTCATTTGACTTCGTTTATTTCGATGTAAAATATTTGCAAAAGTAAATTTTACATGCATATTTTCATTTTATAGTATTTGATTTTTATTTTGAAAATGCCAAAAAAAAATGTACGTTTCAACAAAATGAAGGAATTTTAAGAATCTCACAAAACCAAACCACCACCATTCCACTAGCCACCCAAACCACCACCAGATCAGCAAAAACCCACCTACCACAACCCTGACACTCCATTGACCACTCAAATCCACATATTGGAGAATGAATTTTTTTTTTTTTTTTTTTTTTTTTGGAGGCCTAAGCCAGCCAACCACCCACAAACCCAATCCTCACCATGGCCCATAAATCATTCCAGCCACCCAAAAACTCAGCCATTAATGGACCCACAAACATCCCAGCCACCCAAAAATGCAAACACCCACTGCAACTCAAAAACCCAGCCACCTACCACCACCCATAAAACCAGCCAAAAAGCCCAAATCAATAAACCCATGCAGTGGTTAAAAAAAAAAAAAAAAAAGATCTGAGAATCGATGGGTGAGTTAATGAAGGTGGAGGTAGAGCTGGTCTGATGGAGGATAGAAGAATTTGTGGAGTTAAGAGCTGGTGTATGGTCAGATCGAAAAAAGAATTGGTGGGTTTTAATGGTTGAACCAAACTCGGTGGGTGGAGGTGTGGAGGCGAGTCAGGCAATAATGGCAAGGTGGAGCCAGCAATGAGAGTCACTGGAGATGAGTGGCGCCGACGAAACTAAGAGTGGCTTGGTGGATCTAGTTTGTGGGGAGGGAGAACTTGAGAGTAGAAAGGGAGAGAGTGTGAGAGGGACTGAGGTCTGAGGGAGTATCGGGGTAATGGCTTCAAAACAAATGTAAAATATATTTTACCAAATTTTAAGTGCAAATTATTTTACAAAAATTTGCGTAGTTGGTTTGGTTGACTAAAAATATTTTACTTTTAATTAAATATTGGTAAAAATGTAAAAATGATCCTCTAACTTTCAGTGTTTTTCATTTTAGTTCTAACTTTCAGTTTTGTCATTTCAGTCATCTAACTTTCAATTGTTGTCAATTTGATATTCTGTTAAACTCCAGTTATGTTATTTTGTTAATTGAGCCAAAACTACGTTGTTTTGGCTTTTTTTTTTTTTTTAAATTGGAATTTAAAGAAAATTAAAAAAAAAACTAATATTAAAAAAAAAATAAAAAAAAAGGAAGAAAACATTTATGCGATGAAAACCCAGTTCGAAACTGCAACCAATACCGATAAAACCTCGGTGGAGTTGAAGTTGAGGACATGGGTTTTCTTCTGCGGGGACCACGCGCTAAGGCTGAGGTTGACGTCGGCGTGGCGGAGCACGACGCGGAAGCTAACAGTGGCGGCGAAGACTATGAGGTGGAAAGAGCTGAATAGAGGGCGAACGGAGCATTTTTGTGGGTGTGGTAGTTTCATGGGTTTTGCTAAAGACGGGATGTTGAAAGATTGAATCTTGGGTCAGGGTTAGATTAATTGTCTTCTTCAGTTTTAGGAGTGTTCTTCGACATTGGAAGAGATGGGATGTTGAAAGATTGAATCTTGGCATGAAATGGTGGAAAGAAAGCTGAAACTTTTTTGTGAGAGATTGATGAGTAGCTAGTTTCCTGAAAGTGGTAGTGGAAATTTTGTTGTTGTTGTGTATTGGGTTTCCAGTGTGGAGGATTTGGTTTGAGTTTGAGAAGTGTGTAGGAAATTTACCAGTGAGTGATTTGGGCGTGGCTCGGAAAAAAAAAAAAAAAAAAAAAAAAATATCAATTTTTTTTTTAATTTTCTTTAAATTCCAAAATTTATTATAAAAAAAGAAAAGAAAAAAGAGCCAAAACGACGTAGTTTTGGCTCAATTAACGGCAGGACATAACTGGAGTTTAACGTAGTACCAAATTGACAACAATTAAAAGTTAGAGGACTGTAATAACAAAACTGAAAGTTAGAGGACTGAAATGAAAAAGTCTAAAAGTTAGAGGACCAGTTTTGCATTTTTGCTTTAAATATTTTACTGCAAAATAAACGCAAGAAAATGAGAAAATTTTTTTCTAAAAATATTTTACGTTAATACAAACAAAGCGTAAACCTTCTTGAATTTTTATATAAATTAATTGAAGGGCTGAGCATTGCATGTTTTTGTAATGAAATTATAGAATATGTAATTTATTTCATTCTTAAAAAAGAGAATATGTAATTTATTTTAGAAATAATAACTATATGAATGATTATTACATAACTTTAGAATTTTCACTTAACATATTGACAGTCTCATAATAACATTTGTAGTTGCTTGTAACAAGATATTTGCATATGAATTGTTTATCTAATTGAGTTGCAAAATGATGATCAAAATTGAATAAACTCTTGATTGTACAATAAAAATGATTATATATATATATATATATTTAGAAGTTTTATAATTATTAAGTTAGTTGAGACCTAATGTGGTGAATCTAGATGTTTTAATTTGGTAAACAATGTAGCAAACTAATCTATACTATTAATAAGAGGATTCTCCTTCTTTTTTTTTTTTTTAATTTTTGGTGTACCAAAATATTTTCATACAACTTTTGAAATAACATACCCTTTAGTTTATTTTTTTTCCCTACAAAAAAGCGAAAAAAGGTTAAAATAGTAATACTAACTCATATACAAAAGGGAAAAAAAAAATTGTTATTCTCATCACCCATTTGCATTTAAATGTCTTATTTCTATCTGTATTTGTTATCTATCTGAATTCAAATACTTCAATTATCTTTATAAAAAAAATACAAAATTACTTATTCAAAAAAAAAAAAAAAAACTCACTACCTCACATAAAAAACTACTCATTCTTATCTCGAAATTTCTATGGTTTTATTTTTAATTCTTTAAGACATTCCAAACTTTTTGTTATCTAAATTCTATATAGTTATCACAATTTCCCATTCATCCACACTAACATATATCATCTTTCTTTGGCTTAAATCACAACTTTTTTTACTTATCACAACTCTTATCCCAATTAATAAATTCAAATGTCCCATTGGGTTTCAACTTTTTACAGTTTTCTATCTCATTTTTAAACATTATTCCACGTTACCTTACCTCTTTCTTTTTTTTTTTTTCTTTTTTTAAAATAAACACGGTTATTTATATATCACTTTTAAACATTATAACACTAATCCAAAAAAAAGAAAAAGAAAAAGAGCATTATTGTAGTGCAAAGTGCATGTAATCAATCTAGTAGAGTAATAAAAGTGTTTACAGAGGTGGTGCGAAACAATTTAGCTTTAGCAACTCAAAAAACTATTTTATCTATTATAACACTCCACTTTACAATACACCGAACATTAAAGGCTCTATTTTTTTACTACTTCATTTAAATATTCTTTCTTTACTCTTTTTTTATTCTTCATCTATGTCTCTTTCCCTCTCTCCTTGAAGCAATAACAACCAGCAAGAAGCCAAGAACAACCACCCACAACCACCATGCATAACACATCACCACCAAAACCAGCCACCATAACCCATAGCCATAAATTCACTTTCCCAAAAATATATCATAGCAAACTCACCAAAAACCACTGCAACTATATTTTTAAAAAAAATTAAAAAAAAAAAAAACATGAACACCACAAACCCACCAACCACCACATCGCAACCCAACAACCCAAATTAGCCAAAACCACCACACAAACCATAATTTAGCCATAACAAGACTTGATCAAACAACCCACCACACCCATAACCCACGGTGTGGCCCACCAACCCAACCACCATAATGATCAATGCCCACCACACCCACAACACTTTACGACATGACCCACCACCATAAGCTGATCAACGACCCACTACCACCGTAACAACCCACAACTCGATCAACAACCCACCACCACCACATGTACCCATAGCCCCATTGAAACCCCATCCCAACCGCTATAAGTTGGAGAGAGAGAGAGAGAGAGAGATTTAAAAAATACATAAAAGTAACTAGCAAATTGTTAATTTTTTTTAGATATGACACCATCAATGTAGCACATTTTTTATTGTTTGTGATGCTAAAAATAGCTTTTTAGCAATTTAAGACTGTCATTGTAAGTGCTCTAAGTATGTGCTTTAATGCACCATCACCTCTAGCAGAATAATAGTGCATGCTTATTTTTGAAAGGCGTATTAAGTACATGTATGTCTAAAAAAGACTTGCATGGAGGTTAGTGGTGGTGGAATACTCATCCATATCAACGTAATTCTTGTTAATGGCAACTTGTTATGTTTGTGTATTGCAACTAATAAGACATACAAATTATATATATTATATTAAAGTTGGAACACAATCAAAATCCAAATTAGTTTTTAATTATTGTCTAATTTTGTGCCATTTGTCCAATTTAATTCTGGGTTAATTACACTTTATCCACTTTTGGTTTTGGCCATTGTAATGTTGCTTATCTGTGGTGTAAAAAGTGTCATTTTACCTGTCTAATTTTGAAATTATAAAACAAATTCTTACTATGAGTTCATGTGGATTAATGAGTCCGATTCAATTTTACAAACAATTTTAAAAGCTCTCTCTCTCTCTCTCTCTCTCTCTCTCTCTCTCTCTCTCTCTCTCCAGTACACAAGTCCAAAGTGTAAGGACACTCTCTCTCTCTCTCTCTCTCTCTCTCTCTCTCTCTCTCTCTCTCTCTCTCTCTCTCTCTCTCTCTCTCCAGTACACAAGTCCAAAGTGTAAGGACACCTTCTTCTTTTTTTTTTTTTAATAAAAAAATTTGGAAACTTCATTAATCAAGTAGAAGAGTCAACAACAATATAATTAGCCTTACAAGCATCTAAGATGACTTTTGGGGCTTCCGGCTTATTACAACAAAATTTGAATTTTAAGCCTAACAACAAGTTTTGTAGCAATGTGGCTTGCAGAATTAAGACTTCTATTAACCCAACTAAACTAACACCTAGAAAAGGACTTGCTAAGTTCAAGGGAATTACAAAGAGTGGACCAGTCAACTTGTTCACCCTCTACATTGAGATTGTTAACACAAGCTTAAACATGGCACCTTTTATAAAAACTTGCATTCAATAAATCTCTAGCATCAACTTGCAAAGTCCAGAGAAAGGTTGTTGCCTCAGCTCACAAAGAAGAGCATAACTCACTAAAATTGTCTCTTGCCTTTACTCTTAATGGAACTAAATCATTAGTGATAGTTGTATCCATGTTGAGTTTAACCATGCCTATAGTAGGGGTTGCCAAGAGTCAAGTTCTTCAACTCTATTTAATATCTTAGTCTTCTCATCACCAATAACAAACGACACAATTATTTTCACAACAAAATAACAACTGATAAAACGTGATTTTGTCTTGTCAGTATGCTCCTCATCAGTATGATGGATAACCTTCAGATACTGTATAAGAGAAACACTAAATAAATAATGACACCGGTTTAGGGCCTGCCAAGGACCGTCCGATACTTAAATTAGTTTAAACTCTTTAGAAATCTATAATCTATAGAGTAATTTGTGTGTGTGTTCAATATGAATCATTTACCTGTCTTTCCAAGCTTTTTATGGCCTTTTGTGTGAGTAAATGATCAATCTATTGGCCTTTCTAACGTTGTACCATAGCTAGAGGATTTATGGCCTAATAATGACCATCTATCCTCATCCCTTTAATGGCTGTAACAGCCATTAAATGCTCATAATTGGACGGCAGTAACGGCTCCATGCTCATTTATCATTTGGACAGTAAATGTTGTCTGAAAATAATGCACTTATGCTCATCCGTACTTTTGCTCGTCATTAACATGAATGGTTTGCAAGTACAGAAGAGCATTTTATCACTATCCATCAATTATGGTTGAGCTGGAGGGTTAAATGGCTCATTTAATAGCCATATAACTTCCCCATTCAATGTCTTGTAACGGATGTGTAATGGTCAACTTGAGGTATTTGTAACAGCTATGAGCTGGTAGCTAGAAAGGCTGTACATCCATTACACTTATGCCATTTAAGTGAGGAATTTATATCTGAACATTAATTTATGCTTACAATCGTCCTTAGTAATAATGGTTGTCCTTAGTAATGACAGTCACTTTACGAACGACCATTTTACATTACTTGTCAGTTGCCCCCTTTATTCCTTTGTCGTCCTTTGTTTGGACGAGCATAGGAATATGAAAGGTTTTTGGTGGTTCAATCTCCTCTTCGTGTATCGAGATTCTTGTCCCATCACATTTAATGCGAGGCGACTTTCTCGTCAAGTGATTGACACGTGCCTTCTCTTCATTGGTTGTGCATGCGAAGTTTTCTTGAACTTCCCGCACGCCTTGATTTTTGTTTTCCTTCTTAAAAAAACTCCTCATCGGTTTTTAACCACGCGAATTTATATGACATATTCTCGCTTTGAGAATTTGATCGTCATTATGATTGTGCTCGTCTGTTTTTAACCATGCGTATTTAATCATATGACCTACTCTCACTTTGAGAATTTGATCGTCATTATGATTGTGTTTGTCAGTTTTTAACCATGTGAATTTAATCATATGATTTACTCTCGCTTTGAGAATTTGATTGTCATTATGATTGTGTTCATCGGTTTTTATCCATGCAAATTTAATCATGACTTACTCTTGCTTTGAGAATTTGATCATTATTATGATTGTACTCATTAGTTTTTAACCATGCAAATTTAATCATATGACTTACTCCCACTTTGAGAATTTGATCATCATTATGATTGTACTCATCCAAATTGAACCTTATGTGACGATTTTACTCTTATCGAGATTTTTATCGTTTACTTGGTTTTACTCGTTGGACTTTTAATGACAGGCTTTCTTCTTGAATTTTTTTTTTTTGGTATGGTAAATAATACTTTCAGATCTTTCAAGAGAACGCCATTTATTCATGTGGGAAAAAATGCCCCCTTATTCATTCCTGCTTAGAAAATAGTTTGATGAGAGAAAATTGAAAACGTCATCTAACTAGCGATAATACCTCTTGAAATGCTCTACATTGCATGGATGAGGTAATTGTTTGCCGTTGAGTGATTTGAGGTAACATGTTCCTCTTCTAGAATACTTGTTGATCTTGTATGAGCCTGCGTATTCTTGTTGTCATTCTTTCGACTGGGGGAACGATCTTTCTTCTCCTTCTTTTTGTGTTGGAGCTCATCGATTTCTTCCATCTTTTTCTTGCCATCTATTCACATCCTCTCCGTTCATGTAATTCTGGGCTTTGAATAGGAGGTCTGTTACTGTAGTTAGCGGAGTCTTCTCTAGAGAGAAGATGAGGTTAGGATTGTTCAACCTTGCTTGGAAGGTTGTCATTATCACCTGATCGTTTGCCTCATCAATTTCTAACACTACTTTGTTGAAGCGTTTTACATACTCTCTTAGGGTTTCCCCTTCTTGTTGCTTCACAATTAGCAGGTATGAGGTTGGCCCCCAATGAAATGGCAGACAAAAAAGTCACTCAGCTGCTCAAAGTTCACGATAGATGCCGTGGGCAGCTTGCTAAACCACATCCTTGCTGCTCCTCTGAGGGTTGCTGGGAATGAACTGCAAATTACCTTGTCTGGGGTCTGCTGGAGGTTTAATATTGTCTTGAATGCTCCTATGTGATCTAGGAGATCCTTAGTGCCATTGTAAACCTCCAGCTATGGGAGACAAAATTTGGGAGGCAAAGGGCACTCCAAAACACTGGCAATGAAGGGCGAGTCTGTCCTCTTGATCATGCCATCAAGATTTATCACTGTCTTTCCCTTCATGATGTTCTTGACTTCGTCTAACTCCTTCCTCATGTTTTTCATCATCTAAACGTTGCCATGAGTTGACTGTGCGGTGTACTTAGAAGTTTCTCTTCTGCTATTTCTTGGACTATGGGCTTCGCTGTTATTGTCATTGCGATTACACTGTAACTATGACGTATTTGTGCCTTTTGGATGCACTCTCTGCTTCAAGTCTTCATTTTGTTTCTTCAATTCTTGCACATCGACCATTAGTGCTTGGATTTGTTTAGTCATCATGACTGGGTCCGGCGGCGCAGTTATGGTTGAGTCCTTTTGCTCTGAAGGACTAAGTCAATGGAGAATTCAACAGCTTATTGATTGATATGTTGTCGTTCCCACAGATGGTGCCAAACTGATAAAACGCAATTTTGCCTTGTTAGTATGATGGACAACCTTCAGATCTTGTATGAGAGAAAACACTAAGTAGATAATGACACTAGTTTAGGGCCTGCCAAGGACCCATTCGATACTTAAGTTAGTTTAAACTCTTTAGAAATTTGTAATTTGTAGAGTAATTTGTGTGTGTGTTCAATATGAATCATTTACATGTCTCTCTAGGCTTTTTATAGCCTTTTGTGTGAGTAAATGCTCAATCTACTGGCCTTTCTAACGTTGTATTACAGCTAGAGGATTTATAGCCTAATAATAACCATTTATCCTCAACCCTTTAACGTCTGTAACGGCCATTAAATGTGCATAATTAGATGACAGTAACGGCTTTATGCTCATTTATCATTTGGATATTGAATGTTGTTTGGAAATAATGCGCTTACGCTCGTTTATACTTTTACTCGTCATTAACATGGACGGTTTGCTAGTATGAAGAAGCGATTCATTGCTATCCATCAGTTATGGTTGAGCTGGAGGGTTAAATGGCTCATTTAATAGTCATTTAACTTCCCCATTCAATGTCTTGTAATGATTGTGTAATGGTCAGCTTGAGGTAGTTGTAACAGCTGTAAGCTGGTGGCTGGAAAAGCTGTACGTCTGTTACACTTGTGCCATTTAAGTGAGGAATTTATATCTGTGCATTAATGTGTGTTTAGGATCGTCCTTAGTAATAACAGTCATCCTTAGTAATGACGGACATTTTACAAACGACTATTTTTCACTACTCGTCAACAACATTGTAATTTACATGATAAAATAATGTTGCGATAAGTGTGTTGTCCCACTTATCAATGCCTTATGAGCTCGAATTTCTTGCTATCGGCGCTAGGATTCATTTCTCACCAATAGATGAAGTGAGCAAACCAAAACTCAGGATTAAAAACACCCTTGTATCTAGGTAATCCATTTTGTCCCAAATCCCAATTTCCTTAGTATAGCTGAAATAACCCATTACCAAAATAAATTAACTTGAAAAAAAAAAAGAAAAAAAAAGAAAAAGAAAAAAAGCACCCGAAGCCTCCAGATTCCACTCCAAATCTGGAGCACAATCTCCCAATTATACTATGGAATAGAATAGACCCCAACACACACACGCACGCAACGCAAATCAAACAGTGACAGTAAAGTGAGCGAGAAACAAAAACAAAGTAAAAAAAAAAAAAAAAATGTTTTTCTTCTTTGCGGGAGGGGTTGAGCAACAAGTCCGGCAAGTGCTGAGATCAGGTGCGGGAAGGTGCATTGTGTGCAAGTCTCCGGCGGATCTGGTGGAGTACGAGAAGGTTCTGAAGCTGTTCTTCGTTCCGGTGTGGCGGTGGCCGGGAAAGGAGCCTTCCATGTACTGCAGAAATTGCAACCTCTTCTTCCCTCAGTCCTACTCTCTTCCGCCACCACGGCCGACCACTGACTCTGCTGTTACGGAGGTCGACCGCTGCCGTTTCTGTGACCGGCCGGTGGAGCCCGAGTTCAGTTTTTGCCCCTTTTGTGGCTCTGCTCTGTAAGCTTCTTCTGATTCTGATTCTGTTTTTCTTTTGTATTAGTGGTTGTGTTGTGAGTATGAGAGGGTTTAGGGTTTTGGTATGGGTTGTAATTTTTGTAAATGGGTATCATAGAAAAGATATATATGATCCTTTTTGGATGGGTTCCGAGTTTAATAAATTGTTGTTCCTATTTAGGATTTGAAACTTTTTTGTATAATTGTATGCATGATGAATTTGAAAATTAACAATAAAGGGTAAAACTTTTCCCGAGTCAAATCCAATTTTCCTCAATCAAATTCACCTGTGATTACATTGGCCAATAATGTTAAATTTAATTGTCTTTGGAAAATATAATACCAATAACATTGGATGATGCCAAGACGTATTCGATTAATTCGATAGTTATAACAATGAAGACGTTTGAACCCTTCTGTTGAGTGAGTTACAAACCTCTTGCTAACATATAATTAAATTTGTATCAAAGTTTTATCAAGGACGTATAATTAGATTTGATCTACGAAAACTGTATCAAAGTTTTATTCAATGATGAATAGGGTTAGATTATGGTGAATCTTTCGCTAATTTTCTCACTAACCAAGCACGCAAAAACCGTTGGCTCATCCATCCGTCGCTCAATTGGCTTAAGATCAGGTGATATTGTTAAGTGGAAAGTGGGTTTGAGTTTTCTCTGTGAATTTGTGATATATCACTCAAATGAGTCAAATCCCTCAAAGATGCAGTTGAATTTTGGAAAGCTGAGTTGAAGAAGGAAAAGTGATAAAAATCTGTAAAATCTTTCCAAGTCTCCAATGAAAAAAAGGTTACATCAGATCTTCTTGGGGATCACATTTTAAACACCAGCGTCCAAGACCAGAAATCAATCTTCACGTCATTGTGGTGAAAAATTGAAAAGAAGGTTAAAAAATAAAAATAATAATGATTTGACACTGTACACGGAATCAATAAAATTAGTGTACAGTTTCTTTTTAGTTTACAAGGGTTTTGCACATAGACACTCTTTTCTCTGCCTCAGATCATTAACAATCTCCGCCAATGCCAACGTAAATCCAATTGAGAGAGCAAAGGTATGCGAAACTGCATAATATTCTCAGCCATTTCGTGCTCATTTAATAGTTCCGGACTTCCTGCACAAGTTTGTCATATGTGCAGGCTTATTCCGGAGAAGCAAGCCGTTATATAATCCATCATCACATGTTATTCTATGTTGATTCGCTGTAGGGTAGTTGCTTAGCCCCTCTGTCCACGGCAGCTCTCCATAGCCTGTACCTTACACCTAGCTTATCATAGGATACAGGCCAATTCCAGATATTGGCGCCATTGAGCATGCGCTCTTGCTGGCCAACTACGAGCCGCAGATCCTCATTTAACACCTGTTGTCAAATTAAACATCAACAATGGTAGAACAGAAATGAAAGATAGGAGTAGCTGGGCAAGAAACTATTGTAGATCCTTTTGTAACAGGCTAAGGTAACAAACGAGATAATTACTATTTATCCTTTTACCTGTTCTGCGAAATGCCGCCACAGATATTGCACGAAAGGAACATACTTAAGCAGGGGAGCAAAATCCAGTGACATTCTGTATAATAACCTTGTCTTCTGCCTTGAAGAAGGTAAACAAACATGAAGTTGGTGAAGGTGTGTGGCACACTGCTTGGTACTCTGCCCTTCCAGTTTGCCAGGCTTTGAGATCCCGATAGTTGATATCACCATACAAGGTGGCCGAAATTCCATGTCAATTGGATAAGGGTCCCAATATCCTTGGAGGCCCGAAGCAGGTGTCAAAAATTTCACAAAGCTGAAATTGCAGATTGCAAAAATTGTTAAAGAGTATGTTTTAACCGGAGCTGTTTCGTCAGATATAAATTGAAGTTTCTTATTAACATCAGGCCCATGTAATCTTGACACTACTTGAATTTAAAGAGGGCACATAGATAACATATAGAATATAGATGGAGGATTTTAAATCCCATAGGAAGTGAAGTCATTCCTTCTTATGTTCCACACCTATTGGCCAGAATAGGTATCTATGACAAAATAGAAGGAAGAACTCAACTAAGCCTCAGTCTCAAACAAAAGGGGTTGGCTAAAATGAGGAAAAGAAGTATCTCAATCATAACTATGCGTGGACTTGCTCCCGAAAGAGAGGTTGATGAGTTGAACTGATTAGGTACTCCGGCATCCTAGTAAGTGATCCCTATTTTTCTTCTATTGATACTTTTATTGAAAAACAAATGTTGTCCAGATGGTGCCTAGATGCGGGATGCCTCATAATACTATATAAAACAAAATGGAAATGGAATAATTTCTCCTCATAATACCATATAAAACAAAATGGAAATGGAATAATTTCTCCATGGTGTCCGGATGCCTGATAAGTTCCTATTGTGTTTTAACTTCTTCTGGTAGTCTTGAGTGAAAAAGGCAATCTTGAACATGATAAAAGGAACCATAATACTCAGATTGCTGAAATTTTTATCATCTTGAGAAAACTGATTAGATTTAACGGTAATAATAACAGGAACAAACCTGGGAACACTCCATCCCTTGGCAAAGGTGGAAGTGTGAGTGAAAGGGGCATGTGCAAGATCCAAAAGATTATCTAGAAGTAGTCCATGTTCCACTGGAAGTTCCATGACAATCTGTCATATTCATACTTGAAATGAGATGACTTGCTCTTTCATAGAATCACATATGCATAATTCACCTGTTTCTTGTATTCATGATAATATTTCGACAGATAAAAAAGAGTAAAGGGCATTCATGATAATCAAAGGATATGAATGTCATTGCAATGCATACCTCAGCATGAATTTGAAACCCTGGAGGAGGTTCTAAAGAGGGAATGGTGGCCGTTGGAGGGTCATTTCCAGGCCAAATCCAGATCATTCCCTCTTGTTCAAAACATGGCAATGACTTTATCTTTAAATTAAGTAATCGCGTAGATGGCATTTTCTCACATTTTCCATCTGTTGAGTACTCCCACCCTAACATTCATCAATCACAAAATTCCAAGAATTAGTTTTTTTTTTTTTTTTTTTTTTTCCCAGTTATTCGTTTATCAAATTTTCATAAAGACCTGTATATTTTATCAATCTATATAAACTATAGTTGTTTCTTCTGATCCTTACTAACCATGGTAGGGACATTGGATGCGACCCTTATTGACTGAACCAAGGTGAAGAGGACATGCTCTATGTGCACAGGTGTTCTGGATGCATCCAGGTTTCCCATCTTTTCCACGAAAGACAACCCATGGTTCCTCAAAACATTCAATTGGAATCTGAAATAGAGAAATGATGAAGTATTCATATGATGAAGTCCAGAGAATCATTAGTTGCAGAAAATCGCAGATAATTTATAGTGCTGGCTTATCCATCATAACATCCCTGTTTCCCCATAACAAAACCACCACAGTTATAGTGTAATCCATCAAAGCATGCCATTTTATGGTGGTGATGGCATTATTGACAGTCCCAAAAATGTAGCGCCACTCTAGTTCTTTAATTTCTTTTGTTTACCCATTCAATTGGGGGGGGGGGGGGGGGAACTCCATTGTATCATAATATGGTATGCTACAACTGGTTTCTTGATGAGATTTTTATTTTTATTTTTTCTGAGTAATGCTCACATAAGTAATGAATATACGAAGAATGTATCACAAACTTAAATGCTCTTAGCTTACCATGGTATCCTCCTTCAGATCATTGGAGAAAGCAACGGGATACCAGAAATTCTTCAAGCGGGGATGATAAGGTTTAACTGGACCAGATACGTTCAAGCTTTTACGTGGTGACCGTCTCTGTACAACTTCAAGAGATTGTGTAGAAGTACTGGGAGAAGGGGATGTTTGGTCTGATGCTGTAGAGCTTCTGTCTTGTAACAGCCTATCATTCACCAATTCTTCCATGTAAGCTAGTTTATCTAAAGCAGTGGCAACTCTTGCTTCGGACATGTGAACCTGTTTTTATTCATTGGTCAGACCAAGTGCTTATAAGATTGTATTTGAAAAGCAATAATCTAATGAACGGTTGTATAGTCTAAGATCAAGTCATGTGAAATTTGATCAATTGTGTCTTATTGATGGTATGTATCCTGACAGACATGATAAAAGCATTACAATTATCAATACACAAGTTGCTATTTCATTAACAAATAATTCCAACCTGTTTGTGAGCTTGTGCTAATTCTCCTTGCAACTCCGCAAGTTCCTTCTTCATTGTGCCAATGGACTTGTAGTCACGAGCTAGAGGATTTAAAACTTCTACAACCTACACCCAATTGTCTAAAAGTGAGAATTTTATTTTAACAGACCCAACTGGCAAAGGATCAAATTTAGCAACCCCAATATGCATGAATTTTAAGCCGGGCGAGATCAAGAAATCGAAGAGTTATTGGGAAACCTTTTCATGGAGAAGCATGATTGTGAGGACATCTTGCCGGGCCCGCCAATCACAGTACTGAAGATCATATCTAGCCACTTCTAGGGCTTGATATACATCCAAGAACTTCCCTTTACACTGAGGAACCTTAGACCTTGGATCCTCCACATCAAAAAGCTGTCCCCAAGTGCTCTTCTTCTCTAACCCTCCTTCCTCTCTGAAAACAGCAACCACCCGAAATCCTCCTCTCACTCCCTGAAATTCAAGACCCAAAAGCAACAACATAAGCTATGAAATAGTAACTTTTTAAGTTTTAACCATATTTCCTTTCGATATGCAGTAGCCCATACAAAAAATGCAGCCTGGATTAAAGAAAAAAAGGACAATCTTCCGGGGTTGCCTAGATAAAAATTCAATCAACAACTAAATTTAACTAATTTTCCTTCAGATTTGGCGGGTACACATATATTTTTGGCTGAGAAAACCATGTCTAATGGCATTTTGAACTAGAATATAAACAACTTAACTAATAAATCAACTAACCAAACTAAAAACTCTTCTACTTTGGTCTATAATACAAGACAAATAATAAATGAATGAACAAACTTAAGGTTTTCTTTCCTTTTTTAAGTTTAACTAGTACCCGGATAAACTATGTAGCAATACAAGTAAAAAAGATTGTACCTTTTTAGTGTTGAGCTTAGATGATCTACAAAGAGAGATTGGCAAAGAGAGAGCTGCAGCTGTAGCCACTATGGTCATGGTGGTGTTAGAATTGAAGTTTTGAAGCTGACAGACTCTATAGAATAGAGAGAGACAGAGAGAGAGAGGAAAGAAAACGTGGACTATGTTAGTTGGAGAGCTTTATTGCCTTTGAGGATTTTTGTTGATAAGAGGTTGGTGTTGCGCGCGATCTCAGTTCTCCTTCCATGTTTTGACACGTGGAAGACCGTAGACTTCTTGGTCTCACACGTGGCATCCTCTTCCTCCACATGCTTGCTTTTGGTGTGAGAGAGTATCTTTGAAAAGTGCGGCCTGCTATCTTGCCAGCTCGGATTGTGAAGATATCTCTTTCTATCTGCTATGTTTAAAGTTCTTTGGCATGATGTTAGGAATTTTGGAAAACTCATGGCTGTGGTTAATTGAATTTGAGCCTGAGGTGTTACAAACTTGGAATGAAATAAGCTTTTGAGATGGGGCAATGCTTTCCTTTCCTGCGTTGCATATAATTCAAACCCTTTGAAATGTGATATAGACTTGAGCAAAATTTTACTTGTACATCTTGTTTTATCATTCCAACTTGTAATTGTGATTGATAGCTTGATGTAGGTCACCTCAAAACATTGAATTGAAAATGAAAGATAGGCTTGGATTCAAAGATTAATGAGATGTGTAAAAATTTGAAATTGTATGAGAAAAGGAAGACAATAATACTTACATCTGCACTATATAAGAGGCAAACGATTATATTTTGCATTTACTTTCTAGATAACATATTACAAGAGAACTCATATTTATAATAAAATTTATAGAATTTGAAACTAGATCTTAATTTTTTGAGAGATGCTACATCTACAACATTTTTACAACAAATCTTAAGTGATTAGTTGTTATTGATTCAAATTTGAACCTAACACTAAGTTTACTTTTTGGCCTCAACAATAACAATCAGTAATAACCTGTTACTTAAAATTTGTTGTAAAAATATTGTAAAAATATCATTTCTCTAAATTTTTACATAATAAAATCCATTGATTCTTTGATTTCATCTATAATTTGTTGTCAATTAATCTAAGTAAGGATATACTTCCAAGTACATACAGATATAAGATGCAATGATATGACAATTACCGAAAAGTTTTTTTTTTTTTTTTTAATTTTTTTTATGCAAAGCTTGTAAGTGTATTCAATCGAGCAAAGAAAAGAAAGTACAACAGAAGGTTCAAAAGGGAAAGCACAGGCGCTACTTAACACAATCAACTTGAATCACTTCCTGCACTACTGCAGGAGAAGCCCCTACCCACACTTCTGAAGCTTTACCATTTCTTGCTAAATGAGCTAGCTCATGGGCAACTCTGTTGTATTCATTTTTCACATGATTGATTTTCCAGCCAGAGAAAGAGCTCAGCAAGGCAAGGATGCCCTGATACAGATGGCCAAGACTGCCTTCGACGAACTTTTCATTAATATCAATCAATATATATATAAAAGCAGAGACCTCATGTTAGAGTGCATGAGGTCCTGTCACGTGGCACTCTAATATTGCATTTAACTTTTTTTCTACCTTTTTTTATTAAGTTTTTTTTACTGTTACCTAATAAATCATAGTAACTTATTTTTACTATTATATAAATTTAGCATGTTTTACCTCTTTTTATTAAGTTTTTTTATACTGTTACTCAATCGATCATAGTAACTTATTGCATTTAACATTTTTTACATTTTTTCATTAATTTTTTTTTTAGTATTACCTAATAAATCATAGTAACTTATTTTTACTATTATATAAATTTAGCATTTTTTTTACCTCTCTTTATTAAATTTTTTTTACTGTTACCTAATAGATCATAGTAACTTATTTTTACTATTATATTGATATGGGTTGTTCTGGACAATTAGACCAATTCGACCAAAAATTATTCACTATAAAATTGATTACCTTTTAAAAGTAGACCAAACCTTATGAAAAACTCAGGCTCAGTTCTTACCTTACATATTATGAACCAAGTTTGACCATTCTCACGTGTAAATCAAAGCAAAAACTCTTACCCTCTTACAAACTCTCTTCTTCCTCCCCCACGTATAGATGATACTTCTAGAAAATCTCATTCTCATGAAATATCTCTTCATTTTTCCCCAATTTCAATTCAATATGCTTTTGTCTATTAATAATATTCTATGCAATTTATGCAAACAAATTTCTCTGTCATCGACCAGTGCAACAAATATATATATAAATCTTAAGATCCCTCAGGTTGCTGAAATAATTGACAAGTGCATACTTCTAAAATTTATAATAACAAAAAAGTCTAACAAAGAGCATATACTAGCTCATAAATGCCATTAACTTAATATTTTCTTTAAAAAAATTCAATGATAGGAATGGTAAAAAAAAAAAACATGATCCTATACAAGAAACACCAAAAATACATGCAAAACAATTTTCATAGAGGGATTTATCTTTAAATAATATATATTTTTTTTTGCTAAATATCTTGAAATAATATGAAGATAATAGTAAAGATAAAATGCATTGAATGAGATCCTACGAAAAAGGTTTGTTAATTATTTCAAATTATACTCATCATTTATGTATAAAAATAATAATAGATCATATTATTTACATATAAAAAATATATATATTAATTTCAAAGTTCATTGCAAGATTTGAACTACTAAGGTATTGCAATAATAAGTAACATTGATATAACAATGGGTTGGTATTACATTTGTGCGTACTTTGTGAAAGGAATGTCAAATTACAAACATGATCATTTTGGTGTGCAAAATGTAAAACAAAAATAAATCTTTCTATCCCAAAGTTAGAGGCACTCACATTAACTACATACCCTCCAAATATACTTCATTTGAATGAATTCAATCTAAAATATGGTTTTGAAAATGATATAGTTGCTAAGATTTTTTATGCGCATTCAAATGATAAAAAGGTATGAAAAAAAAAAAAAAAAGTTATGTTAATTCTTTTTGCTGCACTATTCCAAAATTAACAAAAATAAAAAATTTACAAAAAACTGTCACATCATCGAAATTTAATATAAATGCAAATACCTATGAAAAATCTTAGCGACAAAGTCCAAACTTTGTAAGATCTAATCAAGAATCTCTCAATGTCAATTCATTAGTAATTAACACAAATGATGCACAAAAGGAAAAAATGATGAAAGCTCAAAAATTGAACAAATATAGACGGACTAAATTTCAAATGTTGAAGATGGAGAAACTGATAATGACAACAAGCGTCACCATACCACAATAACAAAGCATTGAAGAAGAAAAAATTTCGTAATGAAGCTTTTTATATTATCACATAATAAAAATCAATAATATAGAATGAATTAATATGCTTTTATCAACTTTTATTATACAATATTACTCCAAGTTGTTTTCATTATTGCTCATTACTTGAACAAAATAATTATAATAGATATATGTGTGCAATTTATAATTGTTACTTTTTATGATGAACTTATTACTAACAAAGTTTTATAATAAATATGCTATAATATATGTATAATATTTTCTAATAACAAATTTACATAAAACATTATAACATTATCCGTGCATCGCTCGGGAAACTTACTAGTTATTAATAATTGCTGCAGCATCTGATTCAATAATAACCTAAGTGATCTTCATGTCTCGAGCAAGCAGGATCCTAGATTCCACAGCGCAAGCTTCCACCCTTGCTACAGTAAATTGGCCTTGAAGGTATTTACAATAAGCAGCTATGACTACTCAGGAGGTGAAGGAGTCCACCTATTATTCTTTGCTGTAGGACTCATGTTCAGTGTCACCCATGCTCCTCTATAATCTTGAAGAAACCTCTTAGAAAAACTCTATATTTGGTTTGGTACTTGGCACTTTGATTGAAAGGCAACTTGATTCATGTTATACCAAATTGACCAAGCAACTCCAAAGAACACCTCTAAGTCTCGATCATTTCCACTCATCAAAATTTTCAATGCAACATCTGAGATGTCATACAGCCCCTACCAGTTCTCAACAATTTTGACTTCCCAATTATCACAACTGATGATTGAATGATGTATTGTCTCAGAGTCAAAACCACAACAAGGACACAAATCATTTTCCCCTATACTTCTTTTTTGTAAATTCACCATTGTTGGAAGGGCATCCACACATGCTCTCCAAGTGAAGATTTTAACCTTTGATGGTATATGCAGGTGCCATACCTTCTTCCATAGGAGTTCCTTTGAGTCTCTATAGGAACTTTCTCCCTCCTTGGATGATTCCACCATATTAAGTGCTACATAGTAGGCACTTTTGACAGTGAAAACACCCCGATTGTTGCCAACCCAAATAATTTTGTCCTTCAGAAGATTATAGCTAATTGGGATATTAAGGATCATCCTTGCTTCAAATGGCAAGAATAGAGACTTCACAAGATCTGCTTTCCATCTTCTAGTATCACAATCAATTAGAGCCAAGACAATGGGGAAATTATCAAAATTTTGAGGAGGGGAAACAACCTTGTACGTTGTGGGGGTAGGTAACCACTTGTCATCCTAAATATGGATCAACCTTCCATTGCCAACTCTCCAACGCGTTCCCCTCCTAACAACCTCTAGCCCTTGCATTATGTTTCTCCTAGTATAGGACGGGTTAGACCCCAAACTAGCTCTAAGGACATCACCATGGGGATAGTACTTAGCCTATATATTCAAGCTACCAATGAATTTGGGTTCATAAGGAGTCTCCAACCTTGCTTTGCAAGCATGGCAAGATTGAACGCTTGAAGGTTTCTAAAGCCTATACCGCCCTTAAGCTTGGATTTGCATAACTTCCTCCAACTCACCCAAGCATTCCTAGATTCTTGACCACGCTGTCCCTACCAAAACCTTCTCATCATGCTTTCAAGCTTGTCACACAGGCCTTTAGGTAGCTGAAAACAACTCATAGCGTACGTAGGAATAGCTTGGGCCACCACTTTTATCAGGATCTCCCTACCACCTATAGAAAGAATTTTCCCTTTTCACCCAAAAAACTTCCTTCCCACTCTTTCTTTGATCTCAGCAAATACTTCATTTCTTGATTTGCCAATGATTAATGGGAGACCTAGATACTTACTGTGTCAAGAATCTTGCATCGGCCCTAGAATATCCAGGGTCTCATATTTCTTTTCCTTAGAGGTATTGGCACTAAAGAAAACTGAGGATTTGTCTGTATTGATTTTCTGGCCTGAAGCAGCCTCATACACTCGAAGAATTTCAATTAAATGTTGGCATTCCTGGCTACTAGCTTTATAAAAAAGCAGACTATCGTCCGCGAAGAAAAGATGTGTGAGCTTGTGGCAGCCTTTACATATTGATAACCCACTCATTGTCTGATTTCTTACAGCCTTGTTTATGAGTGAAGAGAATCCTTCTGCACATAATAAAAACAAGTAAGATGACAGAGGATCTCCTTAACGGAGTCCTTTTGAAGGTATGATGTTACCATGAGCTACCCCATTAATAAGCATAGAATAGGAGACAGTTATTATGCATCTCATTATCAAACCAACCCACTTTTCATGGAAGCCTAATTTTTACATAACTTGTTCAATGACACCCCATTCCACCCTATCATAAGCCTTTCTCATGTCCAATTTAATTTCCATATAACAATCCTTACCATCTCTCTTGTGGTCTAAGTAATGCATCAGCTCAAAAGCAATAAGGACATTATCTATTATTAGCCTCCCAAAAAGAAAAACACTCTGATTTTCTGATATAATTTGGGGGAGAATCAATTTGAGGCGATTAGCTAAGACCTTAGAGATGAGTTTATAAATAACATTGCTTAGGCTAATTGGTCTAAACTCTGTCATTATAGATGGATTGTTAGTTTTTAGGACCAAAGTAATATATGTTTTGTTTACCTCAGCCATAGATATATCAGAATTTAAAACATTTAGGACCGTGCAAACAACATCATTACCCACAATATCCTAGTATTTTTTATAAAAGACAGCAAACATACCATCTGGGCTGAGGGATTTAGTTGGGTGCATCTGTCTTAGGAGTGCTTCAACTTCTTCCTTTGTGAATTGCTTGATGAGATTTTGATTCATTTCAATAGACACCTTTGGTTCCATAGCTTCAACGACCTCCTGTATTTTGTTCGGATGGGATGTTGTATAAAGTTTATTTAATACGATATTGCAACTTCCGCCATGCCTAAAGTAGACTCTCTCCAGACCCCCATTTCATCCATAAGTCTGGTGATAGTATTTTTCTTTTTTCTCTTGGAAGCCTTTGTATGGAAATATTTTGTATTACGATCTCCAAGACCCATCCACTGAACTTTGAATCTTTGTTGCAACATGATTTCCTCACAATCCAACAAATCATTAATCTCCCTCCTGGTTTTGGTGATTTCACTGCCATTGCTTCCATTCTGATCCCTTAAAACCAGATCATTTAAGACTTTCCTTTTCTTCTGAATCTGCCTTGGAACCTAGCCAAATACTGATCTGTTCCACCTTGAGAGGTCAGCTGCATATTGCTTGAGACCAGCTGCTATGTCACATGGGGAATTTGAGCTCACACTTCCAGTCTAAGCATCCTTAATAATATCTCTGCATTCATCTCTTCTTGTCCACATTGCTTTGAGTTGGAATCTTTTTTCGGGCTTTTCTCGGGCAAAGGAATCAGAGATCAAGAGCGTAAAGTGGTCACTAGTTGATTCTACTAGGTGGTGCACTCTCACGTCCTTGTAGTGATTAATCCATTCTTGCGTAGCCAGAGCTCAGTCCAACCGAAGATACATCCTATGCACACCTTCTTGCATATTGCACCAAGTGCATTCTGGACCACAAATCCCTAAATCCTTGAACCCGCAACAATTTATTGCTCCTCTAAAGTCCTCCATCTACCTTTGAGATCTTCGGGTTCCCCCTATTTTCCCCCCATTGATGTAATTTCATTGAAATCATTGAAACATAACCAGGGGAGACTAAACTTTCTGCTAAGAACCTTTAGTAAATCCCACGACTCTTTTCTCTGGTGCACTTCAGGATTTCCATAAAATCCTATAATCTGCCATTTAAACCCCGAGTCATCAGTAACAATGGCATCAATGTGCCTACCCGAATAGTTTTGAATATCCACAGTAATTTACTTCCTCCATAGCAGGGATAAACCCCCACTTCTTCCAGAGCTTGGAACAATTAATCCATTGATGAATCCAACACTCCCTTTCTTCTTCTCCATGCCTTTCTTCTTTAATTTTGTTTCTGACAAGAACACAAAATCGGGATCCCGTCACTGCACGAGCTTGCGCAACTCTTGAACTATTTGAGGGTTCCCAAGCCCTCGGCAGTTCCACCCTACTGCCCTCATTGTTCTTGGCGGTGCTGCCATGTAGCCACTACCATTTCATCAAGAGAGGTTGAACTTTTGTTGTCATGTTCCCCACACACAAGCTTCTAATCTCTTCCTTTAGCCCTTGTAAGGGCTTCAATGTTTCCAAGCCTTTTTCTTTCCAACTCCTAGGCTTTGATTTATCATATCCACTTCTTGGGCCTTGTTTTTCTCCCTTGCTATTTTCTTCAACCTTCCTTTGCCCGTAGCTTTCTTAGTCGCATCTGGGTTTAGGCCCTTCCTTTAGCTTGGTTATTATTATTAACTTCCATCTGGCTTAAGTGGGCTGCATACCTCTGGGTCTTTTCTACTAGGCCCATTTGTTTTAAACTTAGCTGCTGACATGGCATCATCATTCTCTTTGAACAGCTCTTTAACCAAGCTAGTTCTATTTTTGTTCTTCTTGTTCCGTGTCTCCTGACTTTCCTTCCAATCACGTATTGTCTTCTCTGTCCTGTCCCATCTGTCTAAGCTATCACACTCAGAGAAGTTTGAATTTTTGAGCTGTGTTTCTGATTCCAAGACTTTCACCACTGCTAATTCTTGGTTACTATTCCAGCTACCACTTCCATTCTTCCACTTTAAGCCAATGAGTTCAAGATTCCAGCTGTACTCTGTGACTTGGATCTTGTACCATCATTTTCCACAAGATCCGAATTTCTACTCCCGATTGTTTTTCCTTTGTCACCTCCACTTTTGACCACGCCTCTAGCCCTTAACCATTCTCCATATTGCCTCTCCTTCAATCCTTCTGATTGACTCATATGACAATGTTTATCATCATGCCCAATTAAGCCACTTATATAACAGAAAGTGGGGAGTCTTTCATACCTGAACGTGAGCCAACACCGTTCCCCATCCGCATTTGTGATGTTCCCTCCTTCGCGAAAAGGCTTGACAATAGGGATTTCGACCCTTATTCTCATAAACTTTACTTGTTCTGCCTGTAGCGATCTTTTGTCCACCTCAATGACTTTTCCAAGTTTGCCTCCTATATCCTTTTCGGCTTCCTTAGACATGTATTCAAATGGCAAACCCCAAACTTGGATCCAAAAGGGAGCATGGGTAAAAGTGATATTAGTTACTATTAATCCTTTCCTCCACCAATAAAGCAGAAGAAGGTTATTTTCAAAATTCCATGGACCACCTTTTTCAACCCACTCCAACTGACACGAAGAGCCAAATTTATATTGCAAAATGTTGTTCCCCGCCTCTACAATCCTCATATCTAACCCCATTTTCCACGCTGACTTCAGTGTGTTTTTGAGGGCTCTTTGATTCTGTTGATGGTCAATGAGAAGGCACCTAAAGAGGTTTAATGAACATTCTTCCAAAATCTCCAATCTACTGAATCTAGTAACATTTTTTAAAACAATATCTTCCTCTTTTGTGAATTGTAGTTTTTGAAGACCATCCACTACTTCTTGCCCCATGTGATAACTCTGTGATGGCTACTATCCAACCAAGTACAGATGAGTAGGCCAAGAAAAAGCCCTCAAGGGAAGTTCAAAGGGAGAAAGTGCTCGTATCTTTCGAGAGAGAAAAGCTCTTACATGGAAGAGAGTACAATTCTTGAAAAGTTATGATATGAAATAGTAAATAAGGTAATAAAAGGGGATATACTGCAATGGCTCTCTCATAAAAATGAGAGAGCCCTTAAAAAAAAAAAAATGAGAGAGCCATTGTGGTATCTTTTTTAAAATAATAATAAAATTTCAGAGTTTTTGATTAGGTGTTGTTAGGGTACATTTTTTTTTTTCACCTAATTTTATTTAAATACCACATATTTATTTTCAAACACCACTAATAAGTTATTGGGCTTTCCCAAATATTTTTTGCCCTATTATTATGTTAATTACAAATATTTCATATCTTATTATTTAAATTGGGTCACGATATAAATTATCAGAAAAAACCCAAAAAAACTCATATCTCATCTAATTTTAGTGTCATTATTTAGCTGAGCCCAAAACTGGCTTTATGAGCCTAATTCACACATTACATTCTTTTCTAAAGCCCAAGACTACTTATGCTTGGCAATATTTCAAAAACCCAATTTTCATTGGCAATATCAAATGCCCAATTTACATTGGTATTATTAAAAACCCAAGCTAGTAAAAAGTTCAAAATTATCAATATTTGGCAATATACTATATCATAAGTATTTCACTTAAAATCCAATGATTAACAATGTTTAAGTTCTTAAACCTATTACTATAATACTAAAAGCATGTGAAATATATCTTATAAAACCCATGGTAACCATTTATGCTTGTGACACTATTCATTTTTCCAAAACCCATGGCAAACATGTATCAAGCCCATGGAGAATTATGAATTTGTGTTACTAATATAAAAACCCATGGAAAGTTATGATTTATCTTAAACTCATAATATTTATTTATTTCATACCATATTATAAACCCATGATAACTATTTATGTTACGTGACACTAATCATTTTTCTAAAACCCATGGCAAACATATATCAAGCCCATGGAGAACTATGAATTTGTGTTACTAATATAAAAACCTATGGGAAGTTATGATTATTTATTTCAACCTTAATATAAACCCATGGAATTTATATAAGAACCCATGGTCATTGTTTATCTTACATCACAACATTCATAATATCTATTTCCAAAAATCATGATAATTATTCACCTTACAAGCATATTATGATTATCTATAGAAAAAACCCATAAGACAATCACATTATTCCATTATAGTGGTTGCTACCATATTTTATTTGAAACCCATGGATATTGCCTCTATTAAAACTCATGGTAAATATTATCACAAGAAACATTGGAGGTTACTATTTAAAAGCCCCAAAGAAAATATCATTTACAAAATAATCCATGGCAAAAATAGGAGAAACTATTCAAATTGTTGTTTAAAGCCCATGGAAATTAATACCCAAAACCTATCATAAATATTATTTAAAGCTCAAGAATACATTTCATTTTTACTAACAACTAAAGCCCATATGGAATAAAAATCCATGGCAATATATAGTAGGTTTGTCCCTTTTGTAGGGCTCACTATGAGAAAGTAAAATGATAGACCCAAGTGGAGAGGATCACCAAGTCAAAGGCCCACCAAAGTACCTAGCCCTCATAGCCAAGCCTAACATGAAGTCTCAGCCAAAACAGCTCATGTGTGCAAACTGACCCAGCTGGAGAACTCCATTCAATTCTGCCTTCTGCTGGAAGTCACCTCAAGAAGCAACCAAGCTCCTAAACCAAATTAGGAGCTGGCCATCTGTCCCACTGCCAACTCTGACGTGAACAGTATTAGAGGCTGACACCTAAAGGCTAATGGGCAATAAATACCCTTCCTCTTCAAGTTTTGGTTACAACTCAAGGAAGACATACCCAAGACCTCCAAGCTCATGAAATTCTCAACTAAAAAGTTTATTTTATTATTAAAAATGTATGTAATTGATTCATGAACCAAACCCATGGATCCTAAAAGGGAAAATTTGGGAACATGTGGTTTAAAGGGCATAAAGGGATCTCCAACAGAACCCTCTGAAGTGGACTTAAACTTTGACACCTGGCTTGGGGTGTTGAGTCCTACTTTCTAGGGTCCAAATTTCAGTTGCAGCACTAGGATTCCTCTTTAATACCTACCTTAATCCTATTGGCTGAACACAATCTCAGAATTCTTAGCATTTAATGCAAGATTATGCTAATTCTTACCCATGTGTGACATTGCCCAAAGAAGCAAAACAGACCCCAAAGCAAATCTCCCATTTTAGGCCAAATCCTAAGATAATTATATCAGTTATTCTACCCTTGAATCAGTCCCATGTTTTGGACTTTTGCTAATTAATGCTCCCTTAAACTCCCCTATAAAAGCCTAAGCATATCAGCCCACAAGACACCAATTCCCTTTGAAATTTTTGATTTGCTTGCCATTTTGCTTGTGGTTTAGCTCTGCCCAAGCTCACAACTCATTCCTCTTAGCCCTCACTCACTTAGCCTTAGACATTCCCTTTGGTTTTTTTGCATATTCACAGCCCATAAATGCTTCCTAATAGGGGTATGCAAAAACCGAGGAACCGAAAAAACTGCTTCAAACTAACCGAACCAATGCAAAAATTTCGGTTCGATTCGGTTTTGATTTTATTATATAAAAAACCAAAAATTTCAGTTCGGTTTTCAGTGGCAAATTTTAATGCACCGAACCGAACTATATTATTATATATTATTATATTTTATTTTATATTAAATATATATTATAAATTATAAAGTTTGTAATAAAAGCTTTGGGCCTCTTACTTATTATAGATGCTTGGGCCTCCCTTGTTTTATAACTTTATATATACAATTGGGCCTTGTTTATAACTTTATATGATCAAACAAATCACTGAGACCAGTAATCAAATTAATCCGGCCCTAGCGCTTTTTAAACATACAAACATAGCATTTTAAAACCCATTGGCCATTAGATTAATTAACTATAATTAAACTAAGTAATCAGACTATAAAAATAAAAGTTGGAAGCCCTACCCCACATACCCCACACTTTTCACTCTCACACTTTCCCCTCTCACATTCAAACAGCCACAGCCACAGCCTTCACTCCACACTCCCTCTCACACCAATCTGCCTCTGCTACCTCCACTCGCTGCCCTCCCCACGCCACCCTCTCTTCTCGCTGTGACTGTGGTTGTGCGATGAAAATGGCATCAGCAGCAGGGTCTCCACCATCACTGCCACTCCAAGACAACGTTGATGCCAACGCCACCTCTGGGAAGCCAAGGACCATCTCCGCAAAGCCATAGAGGAGCTCCAAATCTTCTTGATCATCGACTTCTCATCTTAAGAGTCAAGACTTACGGTGAGTCTCTTTTGAAAATTGTTGGGAAAATTTAGACCCTAGTTGATAGAATTAACAAGTTTTAAACCCAAGTTATTAATTAGATTTATTATGAATAAAACTTGTTAAAAACAAACAAACATCAATATCATGTCAATATCATACAGCGGAAAAATAAATTAGACAAGATATGATGACTCAGGAAAACCAATGAAACAAACTAGTTTCACAGTAAAAAACATGGGGGGAAACCTTCCCGAAAAGCAATCCACTATAGTAAAGAGAAGTTTCAGATCTAGTACAAAACCTTTGTCCCTAGACTCTACAATCCTCGTAGATGAACTCACAGTAGAAACCTTCTACCGCTTCAGAACCTCTGAACTCTTCAATATAGGAATGCCACTCTTTGATGTTGCACGGATCCCAATACATGACTAACTCCTTTACACGGATCCTAGTACGTGACTCACTCACTAACTTGAGGAAGAAGAATGTTGACTGCTCACTTCATCAACAATGAAGATCAAGAAGCACTTGGTTACAAAATCCTAAGGCGCAAAAGACACAGTAGCTTCTTTCAGAGAGAATAAGGTATCGGTTACCTTTTGCATATATTCTCCTTGTATTCTTATATGACAACCTCTAAAATAAGCTTTATATAGGTCTAGGGTTGTGAGAAAAGAAACCATACACAAATACATAAGCCTGGCCCAAAAATTAGATTTGAAAATTCTGATTTTCGTAACCTCGATAGATACCTCGATAGATAGTAACTGTCGAGCCTCATTAAATCTTGATAGATAGCTAGGTGTCGAGGAGGTGTCGAAAAACTGTCGAGGGGACAGGAGAGCTTTCTTGATCGATCTACTAGCTGTCGAGAAGATGTTGAGATTGCGATAAGAAACACCTTAAGAGCTCGATAGATAACCAGCTGTCAAAAGGTGTCAAGAAGCCGTCGAGCTATCTGTCAGCAAGTGTCGAGCTATCTATCCAGCTTTAATGAACAGTTTTTCTTTACTTGTTTATTGGTCCAATCTTCATGCCTTTAATATTAGACTTGAACAACATATTTCTTGAAGTATTAAACATATCATAAATCAACCTAATTACAAGTAAAGTGTGTTTTGTCAAAGGATTAGCCAACTATATAAAAGAATGACATATGTTCTTAACAAGTGAACCACATATGTCCTAACAAAAATCTTGATATCCTCTCTCTGTTTTGTGTTTTGGGTTTTGTTTAATACTAAATCTGAATCAATAAAGTTAGGGCTTTGATAATAGTGAATCAAGATCAAGATGTTTATTTTTTTCAAGTTTTATATGCAAATAAAGTTAGGGATTTGAAAAAAAATGATAACCCATGTGCTTGGCTGAATCTTTGTTTTGTAGTAACAACATACTAAATACTGCATTTAAAAAAAATAATTAAAAAAAAAAAGCCCAAATAGAAAATTTTTGAAAAAAAAAAAAAAAAAAAACCAAAGGCCCAACTAGCCCAAAATCAAGGTGCAAAAACCGAACACCGATTGAAATTGAAACAAACCGAAACCAATTGAGTTCCAGCTATTTCGGTTGAGAACTTTGCAAACTGAAAATTTCGGTTTCAGTTGGCCAGATTTAAAAAAAAAAAAAAAAAAAAAAAAAAAAAAAAAAAAA